>NC_133210.1:24226818-24471818 GCF_958299795.1 Porites lutea | reverse complement strand
CATTGCTAAGTTGTAAAACTGAACAAAGCATTAAATTAGAGCTAAAATCGACAGTGGAAAAGGAGGAAAACAAGTTTGTTATAATATATCATAATACCATGTATGCGTTCGTAAAATTTAAGCTTTAATATTTAAATAAGGGGTTCAAGAGTGTGCAGTGGGCTATTTTTAAATTCTAAAAAGGAAAATGCTCTTTAAACTCGGCATAGTAGCCGATATTTTTTGCTTATGCTGTGTCTCATTTTCACATGACATTACCTGAACGCAACCACAAGTGCACGGTGAAATAAACATCCTTTACGCTTGCGATTGTGCTTGCCCTTATGCTTGCGTCTTTATTGAAAACCAGGCTTTACTAATTTCAAGTAACTTACTGAGCTCCTAGAGGTGTAGCTTATAATAAAATAAACTATTAAAGGTTCCGGCAGTATCAGTTTGAAATTTGTCATTTCGTTTTGTTTCCCAAAAATTATACCATAAGTCATCGACACTCTCATATCACAGAAAAAAAAACAAAAAGTTATGTGAGAATTATGTCATTTATTCTTCAAATATTCATTAACTTGAACTTAGTGAGAGTAGTGTTTACAGAACAGAATAATGATACAATGATAATAAAGATCCCCAAAGAGAATATTGTGAATAAAAGACTCGACTATTTCATGTTATGTCCGGATGCAAGGCCTTAAGACTTTATTAATTAGGAGAGCCATCCCCTTTTCCCGCGGGCTGGCAGCTTTCGAGTTTAAAGAAGTCAATCCCAGCACGCAAAGCTGCCTCGTTGTCAATGAAATTGAAGCCCGGAGGGGGTCTTATTTCCTGAGGGGGTGATGTTGGAGAGTCTGTCTTAAACCCAGGGGCAAATCCATTGTAGGGACGTCTTACCCTGTTGATATCATCACTCGGGGACCCGGTATTGCGATTCCTGCAAAGTTTAGCGATGTGTACTCTTCTTTGAGCTATTTCCCAACAAGTTAACTTTTTACGAGGGAGAGTTGGCTTTATGTCGTTGTTCTTTGGAACTTTCACTTCATTGAAAGTAATATTCTGCGCTGTTTGGTTTTGGTTGTCATCTTTAATTACGGGGGCTTCGTTTGTAGTCGTATTTCTAGCTAAATGCTGTTCATCAAGATCTGTCGGGCAGTTTGCTGGCGTGTTCGTCGGTTCTTTTTGGAATCCGTTCCAAGGTGACGAGCTCGATCTGTACCCTTGGATTCCGTTGCTAGCTTCATACATTGAAGGAAAGAAACTCACTTTACATTCCTCCACTTTGTGTTTTTCTTCTAATGTTTTCGCAACGTTCTGAAAGAATAAAAGAACGCAAAAAGAAATTCACGCGACCATCCGCCTGTAAATAAAGGCTCCAACTCTCATAGCTCCCGGTCTAGGGCTTTCCACAAGTTGCTCGAGATTTTTCAAAAAGTTTCCCGTAATTTCTCAGAAAGTCTGTTATCGACAAGGAGCGATGAGAGATCAGGCCCAATTTTTTCATGTCGCGCGCCTTGTCCGTCGTATTTTATTTACCAAGCGAAACGAAAATAGAGCCTGCATGATCTCTTCGCAGGCCAGACGACCATTTTACGTAGGGAAATTGTGAAAATTGTTGAAGATATGTAATGGAAAATTATCTAGATTATAGACCAAGAGAGGATAATGTGACAGAGAGTGAAACGCCCAGTCTATCCCTTGGGATATGTGAATTTCACCAAAGCTATTTTTAGCCTGAATTTCAGACATTAGGGAGTAAGCGACTCGAAGTAATGTCTGAAATTGAGGCTAAGCTATTTTTAGACCACCGAAACGCTTGAAATTGATCGAAAGTTGGTTTCCTGAAAGGTGAGAAGACTTAAATTCAGTGTTGTCAAGAGAGAGTAATGGGACATTTTGCTCTGTGTGTGTGTCACCATTACCTTATTACTGGGCTGCTTGGCGGCAAAGCCCAATCGAGAAATGGAGGCCCTTGTCTGTGCAGCAAAAGACAACGGAAAACAGATCAAGTTACGTTTGCTGTCCTCGCTACAATTAGGCATCCTTTTTTTAATAAATGGGAGGAGGGTGGGTCATTTCTATACGCGCAAGCTGGAAGAAAGTTAAATCATAATATATACTTCAACTTAAATTCTACATTACACAGTCGGCAGCCCAATTAACCCCCGTCGTGGGAGTCTTGTTCTACATTGTTTGCTTGAGGCAGTAGTGCGTGGACTTAATAAACTGCAAAACAGTCGGTATTTTTGCGTATGCAAGTTCGTACGAGCAGTCAAACAAAAGGTCTGGAGCGAGGCTGAAAACGGAGAGCGAGACTCTTGCATCACACGCGCAACGGCTTCATAAACCTATGAGTTTACCGGCACAATAAACCATAGGTTTTTAACCAATCAGAACGCGCGTACTATTTTAGTTACTTTTTTTTTAAATGTGATATCACTTAGTTACCAAGTTACATCGGTCTTCATTCCGTCCTTTCTCTTCTTTCACGGCGTGAGTGTTGTCTTCGTCTGAAACATCCCACATCTCCATTGCTACTGAATCACTAGGCTGAACAAAGGCAAAATAAAATAGCTTCATAGCTGAATCGTCATTATTTAATAAAACTTAATTCTCAATTGCAAAGCGTCGATTCCTTGTTTCTTTTGTCAAATGGTCTTTCACTTATGAGGAGGAGGAGTGACTGGGGGTTGCCGGGGGCAAGGGTGGGGTGGCTCAGTGGTGAGGACGCTCGCTTTCGACTAGTGTGGTATGGTTTCAAGTCCCGGAAGTGACGCAATAGGCGTAGTTAGCAAAGGCAACGCGACGACAGTGGCGACGGCGCAAGCAAATTGATAACCCGGCTTGACCTGGCTTGACCAACGGCAGAGCGGCAAATTGAGCACCGGAAGTCGAACTCAGTCCTTGCCGAGCGCTTTCTCCGTGTTGTCCGTTTTTAATTTACTAAATCTGCCTAATATGTGGATCAATAATGTTTCCTTAACTGAAATAATTACATGTGCATTTTCACTTTTGCTATTGCCTTTTTTCATCGTGCACGTACGGCTTTCTTGGATGAATTCACATGGTGCATAAGAAACAGGTACGATATATTAGAACAAGCGGAGTCCTTCTTGGCTATAGCCTACTTAGTGCATTACTTACCTTCCAGTACTCAGGGCTTTCCCCAGGGGAATTTTTGCAAGGTTGGTTGTCTCTAAGAAGTACTTCTGAATCCCAGAACTTTTCCTTTTAAAAAAAGATAAATGCCTTAGTAATTTTATAGTACTTCTATTTTTAGTTAGCAAGTGCCACGTGTAACCAAGAGGGATAATAATTATCAAGAAACAAACTATAAAAGGCTAAATAAATTATATATTAAGGGCTGAAAAAAAAAAATTAAAATATAAAGGGGGAGCGTGGCACAGAGCATGAGAATATGCTTTATTATTTATTTTTTCCGACGAGCTTCGAGCGTGCCTGACGCTCCACGCCCTTCCACGTCCGCCTCGTCCTTGTTATCACTCACCTGAGAAACGGGGGAAAATAAAACTTGTTTTCATGCAGGCTGCGCTAGACCTCGACAAACTTTGAGGGGCCGAAGTAGACTTTCCCACAAGTTGAGCTTACAAAATTTTCTTGACGCGAAGCGCGAGCAAAAATTTTTTATGTTCTCTTCGGCTTAAAGAGAGCGAGAGAGCGAGAGAGGGGCCTACCACCCCCTTCCCCTTTGGGCTTACTTCCAGAACCGGAAATAAGAAGCGAAGGACTTTGATAAAGTCTAGCGCCGAGGATGTTGGAACTGACGGAGAGGATTTATGACGTGGCGTGAAGCTAAGGCTTAGTCACTGCCTAAAACAGAATCATATGGCGAGCAGGCATTAGTGAAGGACCTATGTTCCTTCGAGAACGACCAAGACTAATGATGATGATACTCAGGGGGGACTCCTGGGAATTCTTAGTGGGGGTGTACCTCCCGGTTCTCCAAATCCAGACCCTAGTTCGGACCAAAAAATGTCATTCTCCATATACACTTTTTATCAGACCTCGCCTCTAAAATCCACACCCGTTTTTATACACTACCGTAGTTCCTTCGAAAACCATACCCGATTCTAGCCCAACGCCGACAGGCAAAGTCTATACCCGTTTTCAGATGAAACTGCGCGAAAACCCTACCCTTTGTGGCGGCACTTATCTATATGGCTTACATAGGGGAATACCCCCAAGGGTGATGATAAAGCAGTTAAACGAAAAATATTTTCAGCGATATGCGATGATAGAACAGTGGAACCTCGATATAACGAAAGGGCCAAAGGACCGTCAAAATGTGTTTGGTATACCGACTGCCAGGTTTCGTTATATCTAGGTTCTTTTTTATTCATATGTTTTGCCATTACCTGGGTAAAGGAAATCGTTCGTTTTACCGAGGACTTCGTTATATAGAGGTTCCACTGTAGTGGGGATCAAAAAAGAACACTAACAAAGAAGTCAGCGGTAGTTACCATGTTGTATTGATGATCTGTTTCTTGTCGCTCATCTTCAACCTGAAGAGATTCGCTGGCAGAATTATCCCACATCTCAGCGGTGTTATTTAGCTTACAGCACCAAGACACAACCAAACAAAGTTAGTATTTTGCACAGCAGTTTGCAGTTTGCGATATCACTTTATAAGCTCGGTCCAAGCAGACACAACTGAATCCCAACATTGTTGGGCTAAGAATGTTGGGAATGTTGCGTCTGTGTTAGCAGTGGTGCGCAAACGGATCTACCCTCCAACGTAGACGTTCTTAAGCTACGTGGAAACGGACGCAACAACTCCCAACAATGTTGGGAGTTGCTGGCCAACAATGTTGCGTCCGTTTTCACATGGCTTTAGCAACCTCAACGGCGACGGAAACGCCTTACTTACTTTTTTGGAGTTAAATTCTAAAAGAATGCACTTAAGTTCAGAAAAACAAAAACAAAATAGTTGACTTGTGTTCAACTACTTCATAAAACGTGAATAAGGAAGTTGTACACGTTGAAGTGGTGCAACGACGGCAAAGAAATATTAATGTACTCTCCCCCCTGCTCCGCGTTCAGTAAAGGTTAGAGTGCTAAATGTACTGCTTTGAGCGCACAACTGTAAAATGGTCTCCCTCGATTTAAACTCTCTCATACGAAGCACCTTGGCCCGTGTACCTAAGTGAAGTATTCACCCACTTTAAGTTAAAAACAACTAGGAAACCACTGACGACCAACAAGCAAGCAAAGCAAGGAAAAGCAAAGAAAAAGAAAAATGAACTTCCAAGCAATCAAGATGACACTACCCTGCTGGAAGCAGTTTCTTTATGGCATGGTTATAAACAAGTCGTTCGTAGCCTGCTTAGCAGGTGCTTAAATGTACGAGGGGCGCAACATCAGAGGAAAGAACAGGGAGCGCGAGAAAAAAACGAGAGAGGTCATGCTTGTCTCTCATTCCGGAAGATGATAAGCCTGTGATGGCGTGCTAAGTGTTAACACGAAAATAACGAACACTTCGCAGAGAATACTTTGGAAGCTCTAAGAGAGAAAGCTTCAGAATTATATATGTGATAATACACTTACCTCCAAGCAGGCGTTGGTTCGTTCAGGACCACTGTCTTTATGGATTCGTATACGATTTTCCTGAGAGGTTTTTAGGTCCAGGATTTGTGCCTGCAAAAACGACAACGAGCTAATCTACATTTTTTTTTCAGAATTATTAAAGACGCTATGTAGCCAAAGTCAGTCTTACGCAGCACATATAATACATAGATTTAGCCAGAGCTAAAAGCGAAGCTACCATTTAAATTTACTGCAGACGACGGACTTGAAAACATTGCAAAGAAATACATAAATCTATACTTATGAACTTTAAGAGAGAACCATATGACTGAAAAACATAAACTTCAACCTGCGATCAAGTGAAAGCTAACAACTGGTGGTAAAAAACACTTGACATCGATGACTTTGGCACCTGAGCCCGCGATAGGTCATGTGACTTAGGTCAGCGGATACCTTGTTTTAACAGCTGTCAATTGACGATAGTATGGATGTCTATGATCAAGTTAAACACAAGTTACAGACTCCCACACTAGCTTGAAAGTTTGACATTTCACATTGGCTTCTCTGTGGTGCGGACGGACGGACGGACAGACTCGTGATTACCAAAAATTGGCAGATGGATGGATTAGCAAATTTTCTAAGGTATGGGGCTACGCTCGTCCGCGCTTTGCGCACGCGTGGAGCTTCGCTAAATTAGCGATTGGGAATTGCTTCCTTTTTTGCTCCTCAAAGGGAGGATGCCGTTTTACTAACAGCTCTTTAGGTTTGGCGCCATGTGAAACGTTCTCGTCAGGTCATCACCACTGGTTAGTGAAAGATCCTAAAACCTTTTTCCCCTTCGGAAGTTACTACTGCTACTTAAATTGAGATTTAGCACGAAAAAGCACATGATTAGGCCTACTTGATAACTATGTTAAAGTTTGGTTTCGCCCCATGCAAGGACAATAAGGTTATCCAAGACAGTCTTTGGATTCTGGATTCCACGCTGTGGATTTCGGTCTTCAGGTATTCGATTCCGGATTATTTGCAGTCAGTGGAACTTGGCTACCGGATTCCAATCGCTAGCGGAATTCCGAATTCCTTGAGCCGAATTCCGGATTCCAAAGCCCAGGTTTCCGAATTCCCGACAAGCCGAAAAATTTCCCGGATCCTGGAATCTCTGCATTACCTAACCTCATGGGGCGATTTAGTATTTCAGTTTATTCGGTATCACTGATGGTTTTCATTTGATCTGGAGACTAACGGAGGGAATAGAGAAGAAAATATATGATTTAAGAGGAGCAATGGGGATGATCTCCATGTTTCATATACTTACCTCGAGTTTTTGGATCAATGCGTTCTTGTTCTTAATTCTTTCTAAAAATTCTTCCGACAGTTTCTCTTTAGATTTCTTTATTGCTCTGTTGGACCGCAGAAGTTTATCGACTTGCTGTTGGCTGCTCTAAATATTCAATAAATGAATAAACCAATAAATAAATACGAACCAGAAGTGTTAATCAGTGGGATGATCCTTCACAATTGCATGCATGCAGCTCATAAACGCAAAGGCTGGCCTGATAACTAGGTGAAGACGTAAGAGTTTTGAAGTCATGGCTCGAAAAATCAGTTGAGGATGGTATCTCTGGTCTCATAATTGATAGGCTTGTTTAGAGTTATGAAATAGGTAGGAGCTAACGCTAATACACACTACTATACAGTAAGCACCAATTCCATTATCTTCTTTTGTTTTCTTGAAGCTACATGTATTTGGTATTAGTGATTAGCAGCTGTTTCACGGCAGAAGTAAAATCTTTCTGGGCTAATAGTTTGTCTCCCGATAGGTCACGACAGTCATTGACCGCAATTTCAACTGCCTTAAACTGTTCTTCTTGAATTAACTACAGAGCGAAATCATAGAGAAAAACGTAAAACCATCGACTGAGCCTATCATATACATACAAAGTTCAATAATCTGAATAGTCACAAATTGATTGAGAAGTCCAGACAAATAATTTATAACAACCTAGTCAGTCAGAACAACCTTAAGTTTAGTTTAGAAAAAGCACAGTTTAGTACCTTTCAATTGAATCCAGTGGTCGCGTAGAGGCATGGAAAAAACGTTAAAAAAGATAGCACGAAAAATGACGGTGTCGTACCCAGTTAACTTAGCAGCGCACACGGAGACTGGTTATTATTATCATTCATCTAGGGGCTTAAGCTCAAAGAGAGAGAGCTTGATAAAAGAGCCTACTATAGCCTTCTATTTAATTTGTTGTGCTTCTTTGCTGGGTGACTTTTAAGTCTTAATCGAGTTGTGCTAGCGCCGACTTCCAGCCAAATGCAATACTGTTTGTGCTACTGAATCAGAATGACTTTCAACCAATTCAACCAAGACAGTCAAGTTTGCATACTCACCACAAGTTTCTGTGTGATTTCTCTCAGCTGCCTGCTAGTATCATTCAGTTCCTTTTCAAGTTTGTTTTGCTGTTCAATTGGATTCTGCTCCAGCTTTTCCAGGAAAATCTTCCTTTGCTTTTCTAAGTTTTTGACTTTTGCTTGCAGAGTCTGTTATGGGCAACAACAACAATAACAAAATAATGTTTGAGGCAGTTCTTGTCATCCTAGATGTTCATCTTAGCGCTCCTTGAAAACGGACATGACACTTATGGGTCCTTGGGAAGATAACTCCTTTCATAAACATGGCCGAGTGCAGTGCCCCTTTAAGACTCATGCAGTAGCTTTTTGGCCGCATGAAAACAATGAGGACAAGTTTGAGAATGACGATTAAACTGAGAGAAAAAATGAAAAGGCGTGCCAGGTTATCCACTCATTCCTATGGGGTTCCAGCGTTATAAATATGTCTAAACAAGCGAAAGGTGGACCTCACTCGCCTCTTAAAACGTACTGCAGCTCTCGCAGGCATCAAGAATAGAACTGAAAAGCAACTGTGTTTTTAAACAAAGTAACGTGATTTCACCTTGACTTCATATTGATGATCAGTCTTAGTCTTTTCATGGAAGAACTTTTCCTGAGCAAGCTGGGCCTCTAACTTTCGAACAAGGGCCCAAGGATCCTCCTTTTTGCAGCCGAGGAGCTCTGCTAGATAAAAAGCGATAGTTAAAAAGGTAAGGAAATTGCTTACTGCAGGGCCACAGTCATCGAGAGAGTAAAAATATATTTTTATTTTATTCATTTTTTATTCATTGTTTCTTTAGTCACTCACACAACATAACATTTAACGCACTGAAAAAAAGTTTTTTTCAACTAATGTGCCGAGGAAGCCTAACGAATCTGGAAGCTTATATTAATACCGGGGGGGCATTGAACAAAAGTTGTTTTAAACTTATCTGCCCAGGAAGCCTAACGGTTAACGAAACTGGAGGCTTATATTAATAACTCGGGTGGGGGGGGGGGGGGGGGGGGAGGGGTGCGGTGTTCTTCCTAGTAGCTGGCCAATGCGTATGTGCCGCTGGATGGGGTCGAATTTTCACGACTGGATTGACTATTATGGGGTTGCATTTTTATAAGAAATACTTGAATGGTGTCGCACATTTTCAGGATTTCAGGGGTCAGAAAATTCATTTACGAAGGGATTTAAAAAAACAGAAAACATTTAGTTGAATAAATGCGTCACTTCTTTTCAGAATGACCAAGTTAAAAGGATTCAGAAGGTAGATACATAAACAGAAAGTGACTAAGCTGGGATTGCAAAAATCACTTTTTTCCTAAGGTGAATAAGATGGGGTATATAATTGGCCACAGAATAGACTATAATGGGGTAGTGGTTCTGAGAGGCCAGTGGCACATACCCAGCAAACATTAACCCAAGTAACCCCCGGATTAACAGGCTTCCTTAAGCAAGATTACTACATTACCTGTTTGAGTACAGAGTGTAGAGAAAACAAAAACAGAACGACTATCAAGAAGATAACTGTTCAGATTAAAAAAAAAAACATTTAATATGGAAGAGGAGCTTGTTAGTGAAATAGGCAACAAATTCCAAATTTTTGGTCCTCGCTAAATGATAGTGAACTGCTTAATATTCTTTCTACACAATACTAAGCAGAAGATTGTGGTGTAAACGAATACATAAAACTAGCAATAGAAACCTTTGCAAGGTAACGGCTCAAGGTGTTCTTTCTCAAACAGTATCCACCTTATTCGTACAAGGCAAATGGTCAAATCACGGGGAGATCTATTTTTAAAATCTCACCTTCATCGCATCCCTGCTTCTTCTTCCTGTTTCTTGCCGCCATCAGTATTTGGGTCCTTTAAGTCGTCAACACGCTCAAAAACTGTTTTCAGCAAATTTCAGTTTCTTTCCTTTTTACCCTTGAATTACTCAGTCGTTAATTCAACTAACTGCTTTGACAAGATTTCTAACGGAAAACTGCGCGACACGTATGACGCAACAATGCCAATAGATGACGAATTTACAAAAGAGCACTCCGTCGCGCGCGCATCAAAATTCAGGTTCATTTTGACAATTGTAAAATCGACGCTGTAATAAGGTCTTTAAAAACCGACGTTTCGGCAATGCTGCCTTCTTCAGGGTACTGAACTATAGACCGTCAAAAAGTTCGTTAAATTAGCACACGTGCCCGATTACATATAGCGCGCGTGCCGGACGTGGCTGCGCGTGCCGGCGCACTAGTAGGCAAAAAAGTGCGTAATTCACGTTAAACTGAAATTCTCCTGGGCTTTTTCATTGCGCTTTTATTATTAAATTGTTAAGTAAACTCAATTAGGTCAGTATGACTGGTGAAATGGGGGCAAAAACAAATGCACCCTACATTGGCTTTAAACCAGCCTGAAGAGGTTCATGATTCTTTGCGTCGCTGGTAGAGGCATTGGTCAACGGAGAAATGAAGCTTAAAATTGAAGATAAGGCTGATCGGACAGCTAAGGGTTACGAATTTATTTGCCCAATCTTTCGACTAGACAAAACTAGTCTTCATCAGGGGCTAGAAAGGCTAATTGCCTTCAATTTTAAGTGTTATTTTATACTGCTGATACTGATCTACGACAAGATCCGGCTTTCCCTCGCAGCTGTTTGTTCAAGTTGTCCTTGCAAGAATTGTTCGCTGAGAAATGATGGTCTTTTTCACTGATAGCTGAAATCTAAATACAAAGAATTAACTGTTCGATGAAAAATTGATGGAATTTTTACGGACGGCTGCGAAATCGTCTAATTTTTAACCCTTGCCGCAATAACCGGAACGACCTGGGTCCAAGGGTACGGTCGGACATGACGTCACTCGTGACGCACGTGTGGAAACGCTGCATTTCGAACGAAGTGGAAAAAGTGCTTTATAATCTGAGATACATCGACAAATTGAAAAGCCGATTTTCTTGTTGTTTCTGTTAAGCAAGCTAGGCTATCAACGTTTCCTTAACCATGGGATTTCTCAAAGGTGTCTCTTGCAGAATTCCGTAGTGGTTTTTGCTTAGACCACATCTGTTGGTGTCGGACAACGGACAAAGCTCGGATGAATAACTGTTTGTTTACAGCCCAGGAATCGATGCTTGATTCATCATGGACGAATTTGAAACAATAAATCTTGACAGTAGAGAGTGCAAGATTTGTAAGCAAGAAACTGGAGAAGAACTGATTTCTTGTATTTTACACAATCAGTTTTCTACCGCGGAAAAGAACATCATTTTTTCGACCGACGACAGCGTTTCTTCAATCGAGGAAGGCGAACCTTCATTTGCTCATCGTGTTTGTTTGGAGAGATGGGACGCTGTGATGAAAAATACTTACTTTCCTCAGCCAAAGAAAACTTGGAAAGATCGACTCAAAGGTTTTATAACCACTGGATCTGCAAATAACAATGTTACAGAAACATGGACCCCAGTTGATTATAATGTTGGGCCAGCCTCGGACCAACCGATATTGGAATCCACTACAATGCCAGAAAAGGCAAGATCGCCCTATTCTGTTTTTAGCGGGAGCAAAGAAGCTTATCGAGTAGAAAATGTGGGGGAAGAGACACTGAACGTGAGCACTGGCGAAGAAATAAGGTTCGCATCTGTTCTGTTGACTCAGAAGATGAAGTTGAAGAACGTGTTCTGTCGAGCAAAGGAATTGTTTTTCGTCGCACAAGGACGGAACGTGAGTACATAAGCTTATGTTTTATTTTTATGCGTCCTGACGCATTAAAGGCGTGAAATTAGCAACTTTCATCCAATTTGGCGTGACAGTTTGTCTTGAAAGTAGCTACTTGTAGCCAAACTTTAATAAATACATTATGGTAATAATTTTATAATGATATTTGCTACATTTTGCCAGCACGGCCGTCTTTTTAATTTGTATTCCACTCATCAGAATTCTTTTTGGGTCGTATTCCTCGTTCACCCCAATCGCAACCTCATAGTAACTAACACAGCAGCAATGAGGCAAGTGTAACAGAAACATAGCCTTATATGGGCCATAAATGTACTAATTTTTATTGTTATTTGCCATTCCATACTACTTTCAGAAATTTTGCTTATTTACATTGGTGCCATGTCAACTGCCTTAGTAACTTATTAATATCAGCAGATTGGTTTATACTGGCCCTTTCCTGTGAGTGTTTAAACATGTAGATCATGAAAATTCATGACTTCTCCTTGGCCAAATTGATCAACATTTTTTAAGATCTAAATTTTTCTCTGTTATGGCATTCCCAGATTTGTAAAGTTGATCCTTGTGTTATATGATAACTGTGAATACACTATCACCAACAACAGAATTTTGAGCTTTTTCACATTGCAGGGAGTAGCATTCCCAGCTAGATCCCCTCTTAAGTGAAAAAGGCCTCACAGTCACTTTTGGCACACTGCCTATTCCACCATCAGCATCCAATGAATAAAATATTGATTATCCTTTTGTACAGTAAATGCCTGCTTTAGTCCCAAGTGTTTTTATTGGTAATGGCAATGTCATGTTCATTATTATATGTTGTAGTCACTATCTGTCTTCTCATTGGCTAAGGGCCTACACCTAATTTTGGAAAGCAGCACGACCTACAGATTAGTTAGTTAGCTGCTACCAGGCAACTGACTAATCTGTAGGTTTTGTGTGCAATGCATGACTTCCAATAATTATACCAATTCAGGTTCCTTGTGATGGTGTGTTTGTCATTATTTTTTTCAAACATTTTTGTGTAATAACATAATATTTTTGTGATATCCTAAATAATCAAGGTCTCTGTAAGTGTTATCATCCTCAGCCTTGGGTTCGGCTGATAACACTTACCTCGACCTTGATTATTCCAGATATCACAAAAACCTTATCCACTAAGTGTTTATTATTATGCTGGACAGCCTCTCTGATTGGTGTGATTATTATTTCAAGTGATTCCTAAAACATTTTTGTCTTTTCAGTGAATGAGTATGACATTGTCAAGTTGAAGGAGACTGTGGAGAATTTGAAGTTGCAGATAAATGGTTAGTGTCAGGATCTTGCTGGAAAAATAAGAGAGAACAAGAGACTTTTTATATATTAAAGCTGATATATCTTACAGCACCTTAAGAGTAGAGCCTCCTTTTGCCTTCTTCTTGATCAGGGAGGAGAAAGCAAGACTCTGCCTGAATCTCTCCAAACCTTTGAAGTCACCGCAGGCCAAACGTCTGGACCAGTCAGTCTTGTTTTCTGTCATCAAACTGATTTTTTTTTTTGGTAGCAAGCATCTGTTTGTTGATAAGCTGATGGTCATATCCAAGCCTGCGCAGCTATTTGGCCTGGGTTTGAAACTGTATTCTAGCAAAATGCATGAACAGAGATCCTATTTGATGCATGATTAGTCTGTTTAGAGTACGCCAAAATCTAGCAAGTGAATGAAAGGTTCTGCTGACATTTTGATTTTTAAGCTAACCAGTGCTATCTTTTTTTTGTTTTCACCTATAAGCAAAGTCAGTTTACAAACATTTTTAACCTTTAACATGAAAATGATTGGTAATTCAGAGATTCAGAGATACTAACCCCTGAAAACGTAAATATAGACGAAATTTCTTTTGCAGTACACGCCGCCACCCCCCCCCCCCCCCCCCAATATATCAACCTACTCCACCTCTGATCCATACATACATACATGTTTTATTTACGAAATGAGATCATTAAGTGGTCATGGCTCAGGGCACTTGACTTAGTCTTACATGAAATACAAACCATCACCAGTTGTTTCCATAAAAGAAATGGCAATATAACAACATAATCCATCCAGGTATGTGCTACCCCATCGGGTCAGGTTTTTGTGCCATTTTGGTCTGAAAACGGGTATACACTTTGCCTATTTTGGTCTGGAATTGGTATGGTTTTTGAGGGAACTACGGGATTGTATGAATGTCTTTATTGTTTCAATTCCAGATGAGTAAGTAAGAAAGAAAAATATGCAAATTCGAAATGGATTTGAAGATTTCTCAGTTTGTTTGCACTCTAATCTAAGTAATGATAACATAATTTCTGCCTAAAGGCCAGGTCTGAAAATAGGTATGGATTTCAGAGGTCTGGTCTGAAAACAGGTGTGGAAAATTACATTTTTTGGTCTGAAATCGGGTCAGGATTTGGAGAACCGGGCAGCACACCCCCACTAAGAATTCATAGGAAGACCACATTCCCCCCCCCCCCCCAGTTGTATCTTAACCCCTTATTTTACTTTGTCTCTTTATTTTTACTGACAGATGTTTCCTCAGATCTTGTCACCCATCTACAAGTGAGAGATGACCTTCGTTTACAGAAAAATACCATGAAAGTTACTGTGGGCAAACTTGTCCATCTTCAATCCAACATCAAAACATCAAGCGCACAGAATAGACCCAGGTCTACAAACGCTACTAAACTGCACTGTCCAAATAATGTTATTATTACATGATTACAGGTGCACTTTTAGAACCAGTGGTGGATCCAGAGGAGGGGCCAGATTGGCCCGCCCCCCCCCCCCCCCAATTTTAGACCAAACTGAGGCCCAGAGAACTGAAAAAACTATTTTTGGAGACTGCCCCCCCACCCCCCCATCTAAGGGTCTAGATGACCGCCCCCCTTATCTCAAGGTCTGGATCTGGCACTGTTCTAAATATAATAAATATTATAAGGTAACTTAAATTATTTTTTCCTGCAAGACAAAAATTAATCTAGTCAGAAGAGATTTTGTATCAGATGCATACTGCATCTTGTAAATCTCATCTTCATAGAAAATGTAAATACTACAGAAAGTAAGTTGGTTGAGTATGAGAGCCTGGGTGAACGTAGTCCTGAATAGGACTGTTGTTGTTGACAGTGACTGATGTTTCAACAACCTGTGCAGTAGTCATCTTCAGAGTCAAAGTGAGTTGTCTCACGACCAAAACATACAGATGAAACATTAAATTGAGTGGGTCTCTGTGACATGTATTACGTATTGTACAGACTACTATCAATGACTCACTTTAAAAAGCTGGTTTACTAAATTGGAACAAACACCTCTGAATCGTAGTCAACAGGCCGTACAGACGACTTATTGATGGAATCAAGCAAAACTAACTACGAGAGAACGACTGGACAACTGACAATTTGACTGACCATAAACGACCTTTTAACTATGACAGTAGACAGATTGAAATCCACCAATGACAATGGGTCATCATAGCCAATAACATCACTGATAGGTGACCAATAACATCTAGACTTAATTGACCAATCAGGTCAATAACCAGAGTTTAATACCATCAACAGACGTGATACAACTCATTTTGATTCTGAAGATGACTACCACACAAGTTGTTGAGACGTCAGTCAGTGTCAACAACAATCCTATTCAGGGCTGTGTTCATGTGGATGATCGTATTCAACCTACATGTACTTATGAAATGACTCCTGGGTTCAAACCTTTTGCACTGCATAAAGTGTGAGAAAGAAAACTGGTACTCATGGTAAAAGCAATGTTCTGCTGTAGCAGCTTATGTAAGAGTCCCTGTTACATAGCAGTGGCTGAAATGATTTATCTTTGGTTTATTAAAAGACTTAAGAAATAATATGCATTAATTGTTGAACATGATAGCAGGTGCATACTTTTCGCCCAATTTTTAGATAAGCATTTTTAAGGTTTCCTTGTAGAGTCCATACTTCCTGAAACAGACCACTTTGTAGCTGTAAATATGTAAGATAAGAAGTTTTTGCAAAGGATTTTTCTAAAGTTTCATTGACATAAGAAAAACGTTTGCTTGATTGTTTTCTTGTAATGTTTGAGAGTTGTACCTCATGTTTGGCAAAAGTAATGTAGTATCAAAGCAAGGAGGATCAATTTAAACAAGGCATTACATTGTTATTGTACAGTTGAAAATAGTTACATCTTTAATAATGTGAATATAGTAGAGGCTATTTCTCAAAGTGCTTATTGCAAATTTATCAAAATCTCCACTTTTAATATATTTTAACCTCTACTTTTAATATATTTTCACATAAAGCTGGTAATAAATTATATATTCCAATTTGTTATCCATTCTCTCTATTTTTAGATACATTAGACCTGGTTTTGATTTGAAAAGTAACTTTGTAAGAAGGTCAGCCATTTTGTTTTAATGAAGTGGTCAAAACAAGTGTACTCGATAAGGACCCACTTTCACAAGGGGTGATAGGCTCTGGGGATAGGCTACACAAGACTCCACCCTTTTGAAGAGCCTCAAGGATATACATTTTTGGCGCAAAAATGTGAGATGTCACTAAGATATTTGGTGTGCATGAAGCTTGAATTGTTTGACAAACTACACAGTCGAATTTAAATATAATGCTTTTTTCTGCTAGTGATTAGATGGGCAGAGGGGGCTATGCGAAAAAAAATGAAATGAACCTTAGATTGCGAGCTCAGGTCTTCGCTTCTCTTTGTCTTCCAGTTATAAGGGAAGACAGGTGTAGGTTTTTCATTTTGTCCCGTTCTTTTATGTTAATTTAAATTTGCTTGCCCGTTCTACTGGTATGCAAGCCAGATACTGATTCATTTGTAGCGGGTTAATGAAACCGACTTTATTCAGGAGCCCATCACTATCAGCGCGCAAAACTGTTCCTTAGGGAACCGTTCTATTTATAAATCTACTCGGGAAAGGGTTGACTCCAAGGGGTTGTTTGGAGTTTGTACGGGAGATACATGCTTTGGGTGATGGGCTCCTGCTTTATTACAAAATTGGCAGATGAACAACGCTCTTCAAAATAGTTCGCCTGATATATAGCCTCCCACGGAAACGTTCTTAAGGCTCTTAAGCCTCCTTCCGCAGCAACGCCTGACGAACCCCAAAGAACGTCTGCGTGGGAGGCTAGACAAAGACTTATGGCGTGACCAAACACACACCTCAAAACACAGAAATAAACAGTACTATACAATGCAACTTCGAACATCAACTCCTGTGATGCTGTTTCTGACTCTTTCTCTTGGTAGTTTCTTTTGTGTCTCGTAAATATCAACGAGGGAAACGCGTAAGAGGTGCACAGGAGTGGGGGGGGGAGTGAGAAGGAGAACTAGGGAACAAGTCCTCTCCTTCCCATCCTTTTCTTCGGCGAAATACCGCTCTAGTCTCCCGCGGCCGATCTGCTACCGCGACTGTTCATGTTAAATTGTAGCTCACTTGGCTATCGTCGGTGACCAGAAATGCGAAGTAAGATCATTTACTAATCTAATGTTTACTAATCTAATGATCATTTATTAATCTAATGTTGTATCCACTTTAGTATTTAACAAACTGCTGAACTGTAAAAGATTTCTTTTGTTCCCGACCTGTGGTCGCCCTGGTCAATAATTGTATAATGAGCGATATTTACTCTGTTTTATTTATTATATTATTCTATATCCTAGCTAAGTTCTAGGTAATAAAAATATTTTTACGTTTTAACTTATTCAAATACCTTGGACGAACTGCTTTCTCTAATTATTTGGAGAATATATTCCATAACGTATTCTGTATGTACTAAAATATTTTCGTTATCTATGTTGAAAAATTGGAAAAAATCCTGCATTTCGCAAGGAAATGAAGGACGTTCAAGTCACTTTTCAGAGTACGGGCAAGAAGAAAATTGGTTGCCATTGCATGACTACAGGACCGTAGCAATACAAAGGGGCGGTTTTCAATTAAGCTTCAAAAGCGAGCTCGTGATTTGGCAAAGTAGCTCGCGCCATTTTCTAACCTGCAACACGACTGACAGTGGCCTGAAGCCCTCCACAAGCTTCCACACCAATACCCTATTTCCGCGTTGCCTCTAGCCTCTTGTTAAAAACGAGGCCAAGTGCAATGCTCACTTTTGCACTTGGCCTCAATATGAAAGTGGGGCTTTTGCAATTGGGAAATAGCATATTGGCCAACCTCGTCCCCAGGGCTTTTCCTTTTTCCCACCCCACCCATTTTTTAAGGGAAAAGCCCTAGGGACTAGGTTGCATATTGGAGTCGAGTTTTGATTGCTTTACTGCAAAACCTCATTTTAATTCAGTAGTTTTGGTTTTGTAGCATTAAATTGAAAACCGTTCTTAGAGAGTACATATCCCCTGTATTTTCAGGATACCACAAATGCCTTGCAATACCACCTCTATTAAATATGAGGAACACGTAAAATATTAAACACCAATGGTAGCAGACCATTTGACTCTGGAATAATTACAGTTGTGATAACGAACGCTTTTAGCAATAAAAAACTGCAGACAACCATTACAACATTTTTCAGACGCCTTTGCTTTTTAAGACACAAACTTTCATAAACCCGAAAGCGTTTCGTGGACATTTCTGTAAAAATGGTTTACAAAAACAGGTCAGGCAAAAATGAGTCATTTCGATTAACTCGTACATATGGACACAGGACAACAACAACAACTGAGCGACAAAATGACAGTAAAAGCTGTATAAGCTTAGCAGTAGAACAAGACAATGAATTGGACTAAACAACACAATGAACTTGTTAAAAGGACCGATTGAATAGAACAGTACAATGTAACAGATTCCGCAACACTACGGCACGGTAGACGTGACAGTAACGCAACACAATAGGCTCCCAACACTACCTCACGATAGACGTGACGGTAACGCAACACAATAGATTTGAACACAGAACAACAATACCAATTCCATAAACTTATGTACATACATAACTCAGCCAGTTGCCGACTATTTATACCCCCCAAGGAACAGAATTAGTATGCTTTTCAGTTGTTAAAATCAGCCCCCTCCCTACCCGTGAGAATAGCATCAATCCAGATACTCATTGCCAGCCCACTAGGTGCGGCAACGTAATACGTTTCCTGTGGAGTCTTAACGCAAAACGTAGTCTTTAAGGAAGAGCCCTTATATGACATGGGCAAGTCTACATAGACGTCCTGAATGGCTTGGAAATAAATAATCCCTTTAGGCGTTTTCTGGTGCTCGTCGGCGTAGTAGCACAGGGCACGCTTCTGTCGATCCAGTACAAACCAGCGCTTTTTCCACGATTTGAGAAGTTTTCCACCCATTTTCGACAAGTAGCCCTTGCAGGTGCTGGCGGTTACACGAACTGATGGACAGTTTTCTAACACGTGACCAGTGGCAACGAGGTGCTGCACAAGGTTGAGGTCCTCTTCGTGATGGGACGTGCCGTTCTTGACCTGTTACGTTACGTTACGTGAAACAGAAGACAAACTCTGATCAGTGGGGATGACCAAAAAACCTTAGAAACCATAAGATGCAACATTTGGGCTGGAGGGGTGTGGCTAGAATCCGCCCTGGGTACAATAGTTGTACCCGTATCCGTGAATACGGTAAACCGACCCTTTATACCCGGATGATAAGCCAGGCTGCACAGTAGGACGATGACACCTTAAACTATGTATTTTGAAGGGGACCATGATTTCCCCTTAAAAATAAATACAGGGCAAACATGTTTCCCTTCCCGCACTCTTACCCTTTCAAACTGGCCAAACTAAAAACACAAACAACTCCAATTTTCTTTTGGTAATTTCCTCAGAAATATATTGTACTATGCTTAAGTTCTGCAAAAGAGGTTTCATTGTTAGGTAACATTATGGGATTTCGTCCACATATGTAAAAGGTAGTAAAGCTTTTAAAAGGTACTACTGTCGTATTGACTTAAAAAGGATGACTGCTCTCTAGCAGACAGCCTAGCTTGAGCACAACCTTGGGCCGAGTTTACCATGAGGATCTCCATTGTCTAGATTTACCCGAAGTAATGTTTTCCACCAATGAACAACGTATTGTTGTAGGGCTATACCACGGACATGTCTGAAGGGAGGTACATGACCATCTCTGCATCTTGAAATGTTTAGTTTGCTGTTTATTTTGAATGCTACGTTCCTCGATCGTAAGCCATGCTCAATCTCTAGCCTTCATAGTGTAAGTGTTGCATCATTGGAGTTTTTCTATAATGCCAAACTCATATTTGACACCTCTCAGAACCTTGGGATAGATTCACGATTCCCCGAGTGAATGATGGATTTTTTAAAGTTGGTTCTAAGTTTTGAAACTGTGGAGAAAATCCTACAGTATGACCAGTCTAATGAAATCACTTTGCACTGTTTTTCAGCATTTCATAAAATGAAATTTGGAAACTTTGTCGGAGAGTAAGAATTAAAGCGACTGGTTATAAGCACACCAGACTCTCTTTTGCAAGTAGTAGGTATCTATTAACGAACCAAAATGAAGAGTGAAGAAATCACAAAAAAAAATCTTATGAACACCTTTACCTTTGTGGAGAGTCTTTCATGAATAGCCTTCTCGGTCATCATTTCCTTGCGAGCTTTCTCAGCCGCGGCGACCTTCTCCAGCTCCTCCTGCTTCTGCTTTTCAGAGAGAATTTTTTCCATCTCTTGCCTTCTCGTGCGTTCCATTCCTAGCGCTTTTTCAAGCTCCTTCACCTTTTCACCATCTTCCGCTGCATTCTTTTGTTGCTGTACTTCAGCCAACTGGCGCTCTAGTTTCTCTCTCTTTTCCTTCTCCCGCCGTAACTTGAGCGCTGTTTTATCCTGAGTTCTTTCGTCGCCACTGCTCCCGCTTTCGACGCTACTTTCCTGCTGTTTGACGTGCCACAGATGTTCAGCTTCTCGTTTTAGCTCAATCAGTCTGCGCTTTTCTTGTTCTAAGCGCTGTTTTCGCTCCTGGAGTGAGCAGCCCTTTCCAAGCTGCGACACATCCTGTATCTTTAACGCTGACAACAGCGGAGGAGCCTCAGCGCCATTATTTCTGATCTTTTTATATTCCTTCTCCAGATTAATCAAGCGCTGCTTCTCCTTCGCCATCTGTTCTCTCTGATTTTTTAGCTCAGTTTGAAGTCGGCGTCGTTCCTCTTCTGCCTGCCTGAGCGTCTCCTGTTGTTGAGCTTGCAGCTCTTGAACTCGCCTGTGCTCTTCCTCAAGCTTCCTTCGCTCCTCTTCTCGTTCCTTTTCAAACTGATCCCGAATAAGCTCCTTTTCTCGCTCAAGTTGTTGGCCAGCTTCACGTTGTTTCTGTTCCAATTCTTCGAGAAGGAGTTGCTCAGTCTCGAAGAACT
This sequence comes from Porites lutea, assembly GCF_958299795.1. Taxonomy (NCBI): domain Eukaryota; kingdom Metazoa; phylum Cnidaria; class Anthozoa; order Scleractinia; family Poritidae; genus Porites; species Porites lutea. Next base: position 24,450,835 of record NC_133210.1, on the reverse strand, counting down.
CGAATTCTATTTGTCGCTCGCGCTCCATCCTATCCTGTTTCGAAATCATGCTCTCTTCAATTTCTTTCATGGCCTGTGCGTGCTGCTCTTCAAGTTCAACAAGCCTTTTCTTCTCTGATTCGATCATTTGTTTCTCATGTTCTTGTTCCCTCGCCGCGTTCTCCAGCATTTCCAAGCGTTCTTTCTCCAGTTTGTTTAATCGCTCTCGTTCTTCTTGCAGTCTCACTTTTTCTTCTTCCCTTTCTTTGTCAAGCCTTTCTCTCTCAAGCTCAATAGTTCTAAGAGCTTCTTGTTGTTGCTGCTCCAATAACTGTATCCTCTCTTTCTCCTTTTCAATCTTTGAGTTCTCCTTTTCTCTTTCCTCCTTCAGTATTTTTATCTGCGCGTTAAGTTCGTCTTCAAGTTGCTTAATAACCTCGCTTTGCCTTTCTTTCATTTGCTCAAGTTTCCTCCGCTCTTCTTCAATAAGCTCATTATCAAGTTGTTGACGTTCATACGTCAGCATTTCCTCTTCCAGGCTATTTATCTCCTGAAGGGCAAGTTGTTGTCTTAACTCCTCGATGGCTACTCTCTCTTTCTCCGTTCCTTCCTCTCCCTCTAGTTTTGCTTTCATGGCTTTAAGTCTCTCATACTCTTCTTGTCGCCTACAAAACAACAACAATACCGCCATGAGGAGACTTACTTGCAAAATTTCTGAAACTACATTTGAAACCTTTAAGTCTTATACATTATCCCCTCTCGTTCAAGCAATCATATTCTTGGCGTATTCCCAAAGCTTTTGTTGCACGAAATTTGTCACTTTACTTGAGAGTTCTATAAATTTTCAAATCCAAATTATAGGTCATTGAAATGGAGATGCTCGACACTATTTTAAGACTTGAATGTGTTGTGGCCGGTTTGTCAAGCAACTGCACCGATCAAAAAAAAAAACAATGTCTGCTCTAAGAATTACCTTTTCCAAGACGGATTCGAGCATGATAAACCCATTCAGTAATAACTGAAAAGGTTTGAGGTAACTCTCATTAGGAACCTCAAGTTTAGATAAACAATTGATTACGTTTGAGAGTCAACGCAAAACCTCGAACTCGAATCTTGACCCACATCGCGTGCCAGTCACAATATGAACTGACGTCATCAATAACTTGTGACTGATCACACAGGCACTGATTACGAAATTCCTTGCTAAGTACAATGTTTCACAACAAAATTTCGACATTTCAGTTAAAGAATTTATACAATGAGTAAGTGAAGAGCGCCAGATATAAAGTAAACTAGATTCAACGAAGCAAAACATTTTAAGATGGCACGTGTAAGATTACAGGCGGAAGTTATCGGTAGAATATCCGGAGTAAATAACATAATCGAGTCATACAAGAACCCATCAGAGTCATACAAATTTCATTTCGGGCAGATATCGAAATGGCCATTTACATGAAACTTTGAGTGAATTCTCCAGCTCATATTTCTTATTTTTTGAATCCTTTGGCGATTCTTGCTTCTACTTTTGTCAAGACATCCAATACAGGCTTAAAGCATGCTAGCTCGTGAAATTCACGAAAGATCCCTATTTACTTATTAGTCACCATCCAGGGGCTAAAAAACACTTCTGGTCCGGAAAACTCTCTATATGGGGCAACGCTTACATTAATTGAAAAAGGACAGGGTATCTATTTTTAGTAACCCCTTCAAATCTAAAGGAGACTTCGATGAACTCTAGCGCCGGGAAAGTGAGTATCATGTTTTAGGCCGTGGATGAAAAAGACGGAAATATATATTTTAAAGAGTCGACCGCGTATTTTCGAGATTTTCTTTAGTTTCTTCGATGAAAATGGCAAAAATTTGTTGTGTCCCATCCTTCGTTAAAAATGTAAATTGACTTCATCATATACAGTAAATCCTCTATTAAGCCCTCCTCTCACTTAAGCTTCCCTTTTCAGGGGAGGAAAGTGAGTAAGCACCCCCGTCTCTTTTAAGCTCCCCCCTTCCCTAACCCTTTATTCTCAAATGATAGACTGTATTTTGATCAATCACGACTGTAACACTTCACGTGCGGTACGATTTATTCACGTGCTGAAAGTTCGGATTTGTTTTTGATCTTCCCGTGTATGACCTTCATGCGCCTGAGCTTTTTCACTCTCCGCTCTAGATTTTTATGGAGAATTGATACCATCATCCTCGCTAACATAAATAATCAAATAAGCCCCTCCTCTCTATAACGTCCCACCCCATCTCCCCTTCAATCGTGCTTGAGAGAAATGAGCCCCCGGGAGGGGTGGGGGGGGGGGTGGGGGTTTAATAGAGGATTTACGGTGTCTTCGTGAAAAACAGGAAATAAAATATAATTTAAGCAAATTCTTGTTCTAAATATTCGGAGAATTCCCACGGCACTGTTCCTTAGAGATAGTTAGTCAACTTAGTAGTATACAGGATGCTCGGCAAATGAATCGAGTTCAACCCCCTAAGCCCGAAGAGTGATCAGCATCAAATTTCTCCTTGTAATATCAATACTTTGTAAAACAGAGTGGTCATAAGAATTACAAACACGATCACACAATTTGCCTGATATTTTATCAACTTCTCCCAACTACTTCTGTGGGAAATGAATAAGGGCAACAAATAAGAATTCAAATTTTGATCTTAAAGGGTTAATGGCCTTAGCTCTGACGAACCCACGAGTCTCCTGTAGTTCAGTGAAAGAGCAGCTGGTCTTAAGTTAAGTAAAAACCAGAAGGTCATAGGTTCGGCTCATGCTGGGAGCATTGGATCAATGTTGACTCTTCAAAGATCTAAGAGTAATACGGGTCATTTTACAATAAAACTCTAACTTAATGGAACAGTTTCCGCTGGTTTTATGGGCTAGAGCCCGCGTTACCATAGCTACCAGCCTCCCTCGCAGACGTCCTTAGGGATTCGTCATACATTCCTCCAACACAAAAGGAGGACTGCGTGACAAATCCCTAAGAGGATAGCGTTACCATTGTTTAGAATTTGACTTCAAATCATAGGGGCCGAAATATCAAAGGGGCCTTTTTTTCTAACGGGGTTTTCGAGAAATGGACCCATAGGACCCTTACAGCACACCAACCTTTTCTCCTTGTTTGAACGTTCCTGTTCTTGTTTCCTGACATTCTCTTCATATTTTTCCTGTAGAATCATGAGCTTTTCTTTCTCCTCTTCAAAGTGTCGAAGTTCCTTTCTTTGTCTTTCCAGTTCTACAATCTGCACTGCGATCTCCTCCTCAAAGCTCTCGACAGCTTGTCTGTGCTGTTCTTCCATCTCTTGTAACTGTCGACGCTCCTCTTCGAGTTGCGCTTTTTCGAACTCGATTCGCTCCACAGCCTCCTTGTACTCGTGTTCCAGGGACAGCAGACGTTCGTTTTCTTTTTGGAGTCTTTCCCTTTCTTGTTTGTCTTTTTTATACTGTTCAATGGCGAGTTCCACATCTGGAGACAGAAAAGGGCAAATGTTTGCGAAATTGAAGTGAAGCATCTTTGGAAAAAAATTGGAATCATTAAAGCAAAAATCGTTATAAATTCATCGAGGCGAAGTACAATGAAGGAAAAGGTTTTCATCTTTCGTTTCTCGACGTGGTTACTTGTGATGTACATGTAGGTCGCAAATGATTCTATTTCCGCCGCAGAGGCTCCCGTAAAGAACATTTCACATGACGTATTAACGGCGGCTATATCGGTGTACAAAACAATGAAACCGCGGCGGCCATGTTGGTGTACTAAAAAAATCAGGCCGGGTATTGGACTTTTTTCTCGTGAAATAGCTTTCTTTTGCTCCAAGAAATTCGCATAGCCGCTGACCACGAGAGTGAAAACGATCTTCTCTAGCAAAATAGAAACAAATTTAAAAAAATAAGCGCGCGAGGGGCGATGGGAAGGGAGCGAAAAGGTGGGAGCCTTGTTCCTCCTCTTTCCCCTTCCCATGAACCACGCGCGCGCTTGTTTTCGCCTCTCCCAGTTTTCCTGTGACAAAAAGAGACCTTTGCGGAGAAGGAGAAAGCAATTGAACTACACCAGAAGCGACTAAATCGTGAGCCGATACGATGCTTGATTATTATCAAAAATATACAATCTTTACATTGAACCTGACATGGGTAACAAGTTCAAAGTATCAAGGGAAAAACTATGAATATAGCTAAATGTGTCGCTGTTAAACCGTGCTAACAACAAAACGTTTCCCTTCGGATCGAGGTCCTTTTTGGCTGGCATACCTGGGTAGTATTGATCTGGAACAATGGAGAATCTGTTGCCTGGATTTGACTCCTTGATTCTCTTTGCTTCTCTGGGATGATTGAACCGGAAGTAGTTGGATTTTCCCAGGCAAATCATGCAACCTAAAAAATAGGAAAACATTGGGCATGATGAAGACTCAGTGGACTAACTACAACATAAAATAAATTCTTGAAAATTCCTCGACTGATACTCGACAGAGGAAACATACAGGCCAAGTGTACCAAATCACGGACCTGACAAAATTTTACAATTTTCCCACCCTTTTCACTGAAACAAAAAGCTTCGTAGTCACTTAGTTTGGAAAAGTCACCCATTAGGATTTTGCATTACGACTACGAAGAAAAGAAGAACAACGCAAGAAAACTATGCCATTCTCTTTCAGTTAATTAATGAAGGTTTTTTTTTCGCAGGAGTTAATAATCTGAAACCAAACCGGGACCATTGAAAGTTCGGTTGGTCATAAACATTTCTTCGCGAACCCAAATAGGAGATCCTGATTAAAGTACTGGCAGAAAGCTTAGAGGTACGGAAGTCCAATACAGCCTTAAAGATAGCGTGATCAAAAGTCAAGCAATATTGTCGATGACACGACCTTTGTCATACAGGTGTTGAACCACGAGTCTAAAAACAGTTTCTTCGTAAAGTACAAGTAAACACATGTACGTGTCACAGCGTTAACCAATCAATCGCCGCCTGAGCTAAATTTAGGCACACATCAGTTGAAGAAAAGACATGAGTTTCCAAGACAACAAAGCAAATTAATGATAAATTTTACTAGCAATGGAAAGGTAAAAAATTTAATAAAAAATCGATTGATAAAAATGCAGAGAAAACTAACCGGAAGTTAGAGTCGTTATTATCTAAACCGCGTTTAAAGCAGTGGACTTTGATATACGAGCGTAAATAAATGCCTTTTCTATTTTGCGCCAAGTATGGCCTGACCGTGTTCATAGTAAACAGATCAGTTTCAAATTACTCAGAAGGCGGTTTTGTGAAACAACGTTAAAAGCAAGACCAACCCAGAAGTGAAACGTGCATTATATTTTCAACTCTTTTGGTAGATTTAAAGAAGTTTTGTAGTCTACAAGCAAACCCAAGTACACTACAGACCGTGGGCGATAGACCTGACCATGAAAAATCAGAAAAGGCAATTACTAAGTTAAATTTACTTCTTGGGTTGTTGTTAATTTTAATTCCTACACTCAAAGAGAAGTTTAACGACAGAAACTGAAAATAAAAACGTAACTTACAACAAAATGGAAACAAGTCGTGAACAAAAAGACTGATACTTGAACCAGTTCGAATGAAGGATGATTTTACATATCATAAGTGGTGATCAAAACTGTGCGGAATAATAAAAATGTAACGCACTTATTTAAGCGGGTTCTTTGCAGTACACCATTCTGATTTTAAGGTTATTTGCAAACAATATTACTAGTTCTTTGGTGATAGAGTTAATAGGGAATTAGCACAGTGAATGGGTTTTTACATTTAACTTGAACACTTTTGGCGGGAGTGGATGATTAGAAGCGTAAATATATAAACAAAGCTACCGAGGAATGATAAAGCAATGTGCATAGGTCTAAAGGACCCAAAATGTTCGGAGACAAATAACTTTGGATTTTATAACTTAAAACCAAAAAGAAGGAATCAAGCAAGAATGAGCTCTACCTACTTTAAAACTCCACGGCTGATGTGTTGCAGGATATCGTGACAAACTAGTACAGCACACGCGAGTATATGTCATTTGCTCGATAAACCAATGACTAATTTGAACACGAAAAGGCTTCCTCTCCGGGGGTAGGAAGGGTGACAACTTACCTTATTACAGGGAAATTAACGCTCGTTTGAATTGTTGTATTTGAAATTAAGACGACTTTCAGGTCGCGGAAATGACCGCTCCACTTAATTAATGGCACGGAAGTTAGCGCCGACACTGAAAATTGACGCACCTTAAACTAACGCGAATTTTTGGCGCGTTGATATTTAATATGAACACTTGAACACTTTTGGCGGGAGTGGATGATTAGAAGCGTAAATATATAAACAAAGCTACCGAGGAATGATAAAGCAATGTGCATAGGTCTAAAGGACCCAAAATGTTCAGAGACAAATAACTTTGGATTTTACAACTTAAAACCAAAAAGAAGGAATCAAGCAAGAATGAGCTCTACCTACTTTAAAACTCCACGGCTGATGTGTTGCAGGATATCGTGACAAACTAGTACAGCACACGCGAGTATATGTCATTTGCTCGATAAACCAATGACTAATTTGAACACGAAAAGGCTTCCTCTCCGGGGGTAGGAAGGGTGACAACTTACCTTATTACAGGGAAATTAACGCTCGTTTGAATTGTTGTATTTGAAATTAAGACGACTTTCAGGTCGCGGAAATGACCGCTCCACTTAATTAATGGCACGGAAGTTAGCGCCGACACTGAAAATTGACGCACCTTAAACTAACGCGAATTTTTGGCGCGTTGATATTTAATATGAAGCGTCTATTTTCTGTGATGGGGTAGTGTGCAATCCACCCCTCTCGGGGATAAGGACAGGAGAACTCTAGCTTATAAGATGAATCACCTGCCATAAGCACATTCTTCATTTATTTTGAAAGAAAACATTTTACGTACCTTGGGGTAGCCTCGTGGGCTCAGAGATTGGAATACCATCCACAGAACACAAGGCTGCTTTGGGGTAAAGAACAACTGCATCGCCATTGTATTCGACTGTGCAGTGCTCACTGTTGAAAAATGACATTTGTTGTTAATAAATTGCAGTAAGAAATCATTTGAACGCTAGCTACTAGGGGAGAATTATTAAATATTTATTCAGTATTCATTTATTGGGAAATTTTGGAATGGAAAATTTAATTAAAGGCAGTTATGTATTCGAGTGTCATGCACTAAGCGGTCATCAGACTTCGTCGGTAAAAGTTACAGGGATCATAATGTAAACAGGGAGGTTAGTGAGTTTAGATCAGATGATCGAACGTAGCTTAAAAACTATGAAATTTCCCTTCACTCTTTCACCCTCAGAGTTAATGATGGAGTCTTGAAAGGTGTTTCTAACATTTGAGTTTGTGTTGTTACCATTCAAATTAAACCTCTTTTGCAGTACTTTCACATGGTACTATTTAATAGTATGTAGTTTTAACTTTTGAGTCTGTGGATGAAATTCTATTGTGTTACCATTCAAATTAAACCTCTTTTGTAGTACTTTCACATGGTACTATTTAATAGTACGTAGTTTTAACTTTTGAGTCTGTGGACCAAATCCTTTGGTGTGACTATTCATATGAAACCTCCTTGGCAGTATTTTCACATGGTACTATTTCTTGTTCAGGATTTAGCAAAATGAAATTTGGATATTTTTGTCTAATTTTCATTTTGGCCACTTCTGGGAATAAAAGGGTAATGACATCGCACATAGCGTCAGCTTCTCATCGTCAGGCTTACAAAACACGCCTGGGATCTTTAAGACAATGGTACCGACTACACAATCAAATTCCTTAGCGCTTCAATTTGAATCAGATCGAGCAAGTCATTTTAATATTTTACAGCTCACAAAAGATCCCAATTAATCACTCATTCATTATGGCAGCACGAGTAGAACATCTAAGCAGCCAATCAGAAACACGTTCTACCCAGCTACTGTAGCTCTCTTTAAATTTCTATCTCTGTAACTTTTAAGACTACCACGGTTACTGCCTTCGATCTATGGAGACGTGCAGCTGTAAGAGTTGCTTCCTCGTTAGGATGGTCAACCCCACGATCCTAAGAAAAACACGATGTATGCACAGTCCGACCACCAGTGGCGAAACCATGCCGAATTAACACATTATTGTAGAGTCTGGCACAATAAAGGTCGGCGAAAGAAACGTTTAAGCGCTCACAGCGAATACAATAACATTACCACACAGTCAACTAGCAGGAGCCATAATTTGGCTCCTGACCAAAAATGCCATTTGTGGTCATGGGAGCCATTTGAAATTAGCCTGAGTATCAGGCGTTTCTGGGGAAAAGGGGAAAGATGGAAGCGAAAAAGGGAGAGAGCTGAAGGAGAGAAACGCCCTTCCATTCTCTTCTCCCCCACCTAAAATCTCCTCTCCCCAAGCCCCTTAGGAGGGAACACCTGATACTCAGGCTATTTGAAATGGTTCTTCTTTTCCTTTAGTAGAGGGGGATAGTGCCCAGGTCCTAAATATCCTCTAATTTTATTGGTTCTCCGTAACACGCAGCCCCATTGGTTTAGTGATAGAGTCATTGTTATATTTCTGTTTATTGTTTTCACAGCCAATCCTATGAGGCCAAGTAGTGAAGCGAGTGAAACACGCTAGGGAAAGGCGTTCGGGCGGAATCGCCTCCTGCGAGGAGACGCGACGCGCGTGGAAAAGTAAGCAATTATTTGTAAAGTAAGCAAAAACGTACGGTTCTATTCCTTTTCCTCTTAGCTGAATGTCGGGTTTACACGTGTCTGTTGAAACGCCGATCAAGGTTTTACCTGAAAAGAAAGTATTACCATTTTACACACATTTCACTACACGTCTTTTGGGCGGAGAAAATCCTCACCTTACATCGAAGACATGTATGTGAAAGGGGACCTAATATCGATAAGTGATTATCATTTAATATAGGAAAGGTGCAAGTTATCAGGGAGTTACCACTGGTAACATCTAATACCGTACCTTCGTGATCCATAGAGACCTAATCATCTAAAACTTGACCAGAGTCCTCATATTGGTAAGATGCATGTCATTAGGGACAAAATAATGTGATTAGGCAAGGTTATCAGGGACCGAATATCGACTAGTTGTTTAACATGCAAGTTAAAACCGCAACACGCACATGAAACCTAAAAGGCAATCTCCAATTCGCCTCTCGCTTTAATTTTCAAAAGATGCTAGCTGCGAAATGAAGAAGGGGTTTATTCTCATGCAATACGACAGGATGCTTGCAAATAAACCTCATTTTTATATGAGGGTATTTCCACCTGATCTTTTTGTAAGGGGGTTTTTAGGAACTCAGAAATGACCCATTGTCTGTGACATGCACCGGATAAGAGAAATCAATTCTGTAAGAAGCATGTGATTAGAGACCAAAAACTGTGATCAGGGATTTTATGTCGGGAACATGCGTGATTTGGGATCTGACATCGGTCATGGAGATGTGACCAGAATAGGAACCTGATATCGGTTATATGCATGTGATTAGGGGCCCAATATTGAAAGCATGCACGTTATACGGATCTAAACACATGGTAACATGCATGCAGATATTAGGGAGCTCAAGTAAGGACATTTCCGAGCGACGCAAGTCAACCGGAAGTGGGCGTTTTGAATTACTGGGCAACGATTTTTGCAAAATTTTCTAGCAATTCGTCTCAATAAGAGTAAGGATACTTAGAAAGACATATTTGGCAGCGTCAAGGCACAGTAAAAGGGAAAAGACCTTGCTTCCGGTTGACGTGAGTTGTTTTGCACCTTCTCAACCCTTCATCGATCTAATAATTTCCTTTCTATCGCATCTTACCTCGTTTAATAGGACAAAGAGTGACACCGATACTCAGCCTTCCTCCGCCAAGACTCACAAAATGAGGCTCGTCTGTTTCGAACTTGAGCGCCGAGCCCAGCTCTGTGACGGCTAGTGCACGCTCCTGATTTAAAAAAAAGTGGACAGAAAAAAAATCAAGCACAGAAAAGCGACGCCAAAAGCAATAGAGTAACAAATCGCTTGACCACTGGAGTGATAACGTCTGAAATGGTTGTCGGCTCCCAAAAAGATCGGAGATAGAATACGCTTAGTATTAAAAGTCAGTTAAATCTACGGAGTTTTAAGTCACTATGTCTAAGGAGCCTTGCCTATGTGGATTTATCTTGATAGCTTTTGTTGCGTATTTGACTGACTATACTTAAAATCAGCATTACGTTTTCAGGACAGAAAGCACGGAGTATATGGTACGTCATTGAAACTTTGTTAGCGACTGAGTTAGTATGGTTGAGCTATAAACGCAATAGAAGTCTTGCCGTTAATCATACTTCAAGAAGACGACAAATGCCGGAAAATTTTTTGAAACAAAATTAAGAGGCGATCGCAAACTAAGCATAAAAGAAGGGCTACTTTTTAAATGTTACCTGACTTCCACTGCGAGTTAAAATTTCCAGCCTCATCACACTGAACGCCAAGTTAGCACAAACTTAGAGCTCGATTTAGCTAAAACTGAATCAATAATTTCCATTACATCGAACGACAAACTCTTGTCTCCAAAAACGCGTTTTGCAGTGCGATTTCCAGTAGGATAGCAGACGACTTTTTCTGCCGTCAGTTGTCTTCTTTGACACAAATAATTGATTCTTCCCTTATTTCAATTTTCTTTTCCTTTCGTAAAAAAGAGATTCAAGAATTTCTGACGCCAATTACTATGAATCTCCCGGCCCAATCAAAGTGCCATCTATTTTCTCTGTATGTTACAAACTCAATACGTTACAATCAAAGTCAATAGCTGACATTTGAATTTTATGACATTACTGACAACAGCAATTCTGTAGCGCATTGACATATGTACAACATATTAAACCTGACAAAATGACGGCAATACTAAATAAAATAATTACCTGTCACTCTCATAATTCACGGAAATTATTCTTTTCGTTGTTTGTCAAAGGCAAAAGAACGGAACAAATAAATTTGCTTTATTTTATGAAAGTGCCACTTTCGCCAAAATGATATTTGTTGAGTCGACTTCAGGTAAAAAGCACTGTTTTGCTTCCTTTACAAATATCATTCTTGTCACGAACAAATTTCCAACATCATCTATAATGAAATACGGCTGAAATAACTTTTTCTTATCACGTAAATAAGAAAATAATACATCATCCATATTTGTAGGTTATTAGCTGCTTAAGAGTCATTAAGAATATTCAGTGTATTCTACCCTCGCATAAATAAGACAATAAATAAACGGTGGCCTTAATTCTCCTTTCTTATTCTCTTTTTTTTAAAATCGATAACTCCCGTAACTATATACACATAGACGACGTAACATCTACTCGCGCGCAAATCTTTTAGAATATTTGCCTTGTTCCAATGACATTTTGGACGTGACCTTGCTAAAGATATACGAAGAGAAACGAACGAACCCGCAACTTGAATGACTGTACTAAAAATAATCATTTATAATCATAGGTTATTGGAGCGCCTTCGTGGGATTGAATTAGCCCGCGTGGCTGGCACCGGTTAGTCCTCCCACTCTCTTTTTCTCCCTCATCCGCGCGCGCGTCCTCGAAATTTCTCCCTCCGCCCTAAAACCCTGCTAAGTAGGATAGGACTGTATGCGATCTGAAACTAACAATCATTAAAATGACAAGATAACGGCGGTCAACCAAAAGATAAAGAAGAGTTTTCCTTCGTCGAAAACAAAACTGTGGAGACATTCTCCACAGTTTGGTACTCCTTAAAATAGCGGCAAGAAAACGAGAATATTGTAACATTTAAGAAGAGGGAGATACAAGACGCTACAATTAGTATAGTAAACTCCACATATTACGCTGCTCGTGTTATCACTGATAAATCCTTAAAATTTTATCATTGGAGCTATCCACTAAATCTGTGCCTTTTTTTTTTGATCTAGCGTATGCTGAAAGCATTTGCGTATTGTTCAAACCATCTACCTATCACCTAAACGTCACGGTGAGGTGCGAGAAAATCCCGATAGTATGAGTGAGACTGGCTGCAGTCCCACAAAGCAAAAGCCTTACAAAATAACCAAATGCAATGTTAACGTGGTGAAAAATGGATAAAAAGACCCAATGAGGCAAGGTTCTGTTATGACAACAACAAAAAAACAGCACTCGTTATTTTAAATTTCAAATTCGCACTTCCCGCTCCTATTTTAAGCTTGCATTACCAGTATCACCACAAAAAGGCCACACCTAGCATCCCACCAAACCTATTCTGGATTCGCTGAGGAGGCCATAAGGACTCAAAATGATGATCCCGGGAATAGTGATCGTCACACACGTGACGGCAAAGAGCAAGTTAATTCAGCGTGTCCGCTTCAAGAAAAGAAATCCGGATTCTGAAAGCCTCAGTGTCAAGAGTGTAGGGAAGCGCGGGATTTGTAAAATTCTTCAAAGAGGAGGAGACCAGAAATGACGCCACCGTTTAACTTGAAAATGTTACTTTCTGCATTTCGAGAAGTGAATTGCCAAGAAAAAAGGAATGGAAAATATTTAACATGGAAGATACAACGAGAGAAAAATCATCTACATAAAACATTAAAAATAGAACACCGCACCAATTAAGATTCGAAGAAATCCGTACAAATTATGACGGAAAACTCAGCATGCTCACGATTATCCAATCTACTATGAATTATGAAACTTTTGAGACATTTTTACAGGTTGCAAGTGAAATAAAAATACAATTCAAGGCTATAACTGGAGCCTTATGAAAAAATAAAATTGCAGCTCAAAGGTTTATAATCCCTTGCAGTTTGTGTAAGCAGGTGTTAATATCATTTACGTTTACAGAAACTACAATTATCTTTCTTTACTTCCCTGTTTGAAAGTCAGCTTATTGTGTACTGTGTACTTTGCGGAAGATGAAAAGCTAAAAACGGAAAACAATAATGGAAAACTTATCTGGTCAGAGAAAAAGTTATTAAAATACAACCTATGAAAAACGTAAGCAGCACGAAAGATGAATGTTTGGCACGCAAACGGAAATGCTTCGAGATAGATCAGTGGTAGACTCACATCTAATCAAGCTACAGATCTTAGCTAAAACTCAGTTTGAATTCGAGTTAACTTGTTCAGAAGCCATAAGATTAAAACATGGCTCAAGTTGCTTTCTTAAAACCCTTAACACTAGACTCAAATTTGAAGTAAAGTTATTTGATCGCAACATAAAAGGCTGGACAAAATCAAAAAATAGTACTAAAATGCAGTTTACGGAAGTGGCTTTATCGCCATAATAAAAATACAACCTACTCAGTGAAATGTAAGCAACAAGCAAGGCGCATATTTGACACGCGAACCTAAGACAGCGAAAGATTGAACCATTTTTGAAGTGGTCTCTTATCAGACATTGTTTATCCATAGTATAATACCAGACTTATTACTGTTCTTATTCAAATACAACCGTCCATGATGTAAACTACATTCAAGACTAAAGTTTGACACTCCGAACAAGAAAACCGCCTTGGAGGAAGAGTTTCAGCTAAACTATTCATAAATGTCATATGTAATGCAAATGTCATAAATGTTTTTGGTTATGGAATTAAAGACCTCGTGAAAATGGATAGCATCTTGAAAACGTCGAGCCCACACACTCATGTTTTACGTTTTTCTTATATTGGCAATTTTAATCAAACTGCTTTATGTGCATAAAAGTTACTGAATAGAATTGTAGGACATTTTGAGCAAAAAAGAAAAAATCTCCAGGACACTGTCACTTTCAGCGCAGACTGAATAAACAAATCGGTTATTTTGTATTGCTTCTTCCTCAGACTCAATTTAGAGACCATGTATGCTTTTGCATTCTAATAGGAGACCATGGGCTCTTCGTTCTAACAAACGGCCTGAAAGGCACAACGCTGCAGCACGATTAGTCTTATCACTGGTGTAAAACTTTACTGAATACTAATAAGATCACAACAAGGAACGTTTCACGTCGTTTGCGTCAGACGCTCGAGGCAAGATTCAGTTAAATTGGAGGGGAGTGGGGGTCATGTTTGTGATCAAACATTGAAGCTGTATACGCACTAAAAGTGCTATTGAAAACGGTAACTTTTGCCTCCTATCTACTTTGTTACAAGGCGTACTGTAATAGAAAAGAAATAGAATTTAACGTTTCGGATACCTGAGATTGGTCAAGTTATTTCTACTCAAAACGGCCGAAAAGGTTCACTCGTTACTCGTTCTTTCTATTGATTCTTGACTCTACTTAACGTTTCAAGGAAACAATAAAAGAGCAACAAAAGTGCCTTTTTAGATTTTGAAGGTTTGGGCGAAAGAACCTATCCGTGTGACAATAAGAGCAACGAAAGTGCCTTTTTTAGATTTTGAAGGTTTGGGTGAAAGAAACTATCCGTGTGACTATAAAAACCGTTAAGTTTAGAATTCATTTTAAGCTACTTCACTAATAGCACAAGCCGAAAAACAAAAGGAGCCTGACAGCGATATCTCATTCGCATGATTCATCACTGCTAACTGTCCTTGACTAATGGATGATGATGTTTTGGGATAGAAGGACATATCTATATCATATGGGTAAGATTGAATCAAGAACCTTGATCTCAAAGATAAAATTTTTTAGTTAGTAATGGAGCCAAGCACCTCGCAGAATAAAGTTAATAAAAAAATACAACTTATTGTCTCATCTTAGCAATTAAAGTACGGCAGCTACTTTACGGTAATCTGATAATCCACAAGACAAATCCAAGAGTTCATTTAACGCTGTACGTCGTCTAAAGACAATGAATTGTGAACCAGCGAAACGACCTATAAATGGACTTTAAATTAAATAGCTGCGAAAATGCTGTAATATATCAGCAAATTTCCAGTTTCAAGTCAGGCAAGGCATCGCATTAAGAAAGATCCTGTCCTCTTTTTGTATCAAAAAATAGTTCATTTCCAGTTAATTTTGACAAATTAACGTATTTAAGTCATACATAAAAAATGAAAAAAAAACCTTAATTTAAGGGTACTGAGGAAACAGACGATCGAGCGAACGATCGAAATATAATTGATTCGAAAAAGCTACTAAAAAAAAAATAGATAACAGATATAGTTCTGACCGTAGCAAAAAAAATACATAAGACCGAATTGAATAAAAAAATAATGCCCCACGTTGAAGCGCGCCGAGAGTCCGTCGAGAACGTGCTTGAAAATTGTTTTGCTATCTCTGCGGCATTGACTTCTAGCCGGAGGCAAAAGTAATATTTCAATCAATACAAATTACATGTCCGCTTGACGTAGAAAAAGGAAGAGAAAAACGCTATCCGTCACGGTATTATCCAAAATCGTGGTCTTCGCAAAAATAACATATTTTGTTTGATACACAGAAGGCGAAAAAAAAAATTCAAACGATAATTCATAGATAAATTCACTCTCGCGGTATTATCATCAAAGCATTTAAAAAACTGGACGCAAAGACGTAGCCTTTATCTGCTTATCAATAGCTATTAAAAAAGCTCGATTTTCCTTTATTAAACAGCCTTTAGCAATTGAAAACACAACATGAGCAATAGGGTAAAGCAGGCGCAAGCAATTCGCGGACAATTTACAAATGAATAAAACGTGTTCGTCTAAAAACAACCTGCGAAAAGACTTTTAACACTTCACCTCGATGAGTTTTTGAGTTCTGCTCCACTTGTCTTCCCATATTCCTGTCAAACGTTTCATGAGATCCTCACTTTCCTGAAGCTTTCTCTCCGTTTTGTCGACCTCTGAGGAATTCGACACATCACCACTCTGAAATGCAAAAGAAAATGAATACAGAAAAGAGAATGCAAGGTGCATTCGGCTAGCTAGGACATTCTGCCGTTCAACTAGCACTTATCTACGGGAAAAATACTGAGCATATTTTTTTCTAACGCTCTTTAAGTCCTTTTTAACTAGGTCTTTAGGAGACAAAAAGGGAAGAAAAAACGAGCGCATCTGGACAGCAAATCGAAGGAAAGGTTTATGAGAAATACTTTACGACGTTGTGAGGTGATATCATGCGTATGTTGAACAAAAACTAAAAGCAAAAACTACGTACGCCGTTTGTGACACTTTATACCTGTGGAAATACTGCCGACGCTAATATACGAACAATACGCATTGCTGAAGGTAGAATTTGACCAAATCGATCTTCCCGAACTTTGAATGTAGTGATCACGCTGGCTCGTTAGAGTTAAAAGCCTGTCAAGATTGAGCAAACGACTTGTTATTTGAATTACATCGTGAAAATGAGGCTATTGAATAATGGGGAGAGATAACAAAATTAGTCACGTGACTACGAGAACGCTGAATGTCGGTGACAATCGCATAAAAAGAGTGGTAATTAAGGAGGAAGCAAAACATCAGAATAAAAAGATTTCGACCACGATGAACACAAAACGCAGAGTGCAACTTGTTTATGATATCTCGAGCCGAGGTTAAGAAGAGAACGCGCTAAGAAATTGGTAAACAAAAAACGAAAGTACATGTTAATTCGAGGGATAGATCAAAGCAAAACATCCGAACAATGCCAGATTCGTCTAAGGTGAACAAAAGAACTGACTGAATTTGATCAAAGAGTGAAATTTGCCGAAGAGGCGGCCTTAAGTCCACAAATTTCATGATAAACAAGAAGAGAACAAACATGCCTGACAACACATGTACGTCGTATTAATTACTATACCCGTAGTCCTGAGAAGCGAAAAAACCGGAACATGTAGAATAAACCGCTTATGGCCTCAGGGTCATCGTTTGAAGGTATCCTCTACACTTGTCCTTTTTCAGTATTTCGACGGCGAGGTTCAAAGGCTCCACCTTACGCGCGTTTAAGGCTTTCGCAGAGGAGTCGATAAAATTTTCGCATTATTTAGTCCGCGCAACTGTTTGTTTTGTGAGAATTACGGAAAATAGCAAGCACCTGTCCCTAGCAAGCAGCTGGTGACGGAAACGTCGTTCTGGGGCGACACTCCAGCAAGATTGCGTCGGCTTACTAGGTTAACAACAAAACTTCATAACAAGATAAAGCTGAAAAGGTCACCGCGACAACCACAGTTTGAGTGCGACAGAATGGCGGTCAGCACGCCGCATGGTTCCAGCGTATTTTTCAAGGCAAAGGTTTTTTCGTTTTATTATCTACACGAGTATGAAGCTGTTTCTTTCATACAGTGATTAAATTGGATATGAAAAAAGTGTTGGAGCCAATTTGATCCCACAGCAAGCTATTGTTCGATGAAAATTGTTTTGAAGTCTTTTTAATTTTATCTCAAGTACGTCAGCAAAGGAAACACAATCGTAACAAATTACGAACGCGGGTACAGATCGTTGGATTTTAGTCTTTACGGGTGAAATCTTGATAAATACGCTACTAAGTATGACAAACGACTACAACAACAGTTAGTTGATCTATTGGTGACTTTTAGCCCTAGATTTATGACCCCATATCGACAAAATTACCAATTAACAAATGCATAAACATCGAAATTCCACAGAGTAAGCCACATTAGAAACTTCAACTTAAACAATTAGAGTGTCTTAATTGAAATGCTTTCATATAACAAAATTAAGAATCGCGAAAGAAAATCCGTATAGCGTGGATTTATTCACCGTAAGACGAATTACAACTTACCAATAGCGAAATAGACTTCCAACGGGAAAAGCAGCCAAAAAACTAAGAATGCGGACATTTTTTTCCCCTCTTCTCTGCCTACTCTTTTCGCTCTTCTTTTTCTCGTCTTTATGTGGTGTCAGTGATTTTCGGTCTTGTCGGATCGCTAAAAATCGCGATGGTTTTTTCTGGTCAAATGACTGCAAATTTCGGTAGCTAACATTCAGCTTGATTTAAATTTTAGGAAACAGATCGAAGAAGCTAAAGAGGCTATGCAGCAGAGAACATCGCTTTAGTAGGGAAAACTGAATAAAGACGAGAATGGAAATTACTTTTAACCTGAAAAGGCCTGAAAATCTTTACCAATAATGAGCGTTCCGATAGAAGAAACCTTTATTCCAAATCAAGATTAGAGGCCGGACACACGTTTAAATCTTGACAGTGTGAAGTTAAATTTTTGCGGGAGTTTAATTTGCGGTTAATCGATTTTTATTTGTGTTTTCAGGGAATTACTTTTGCGGTTGGTAAAAACGGGTTTTCGTGCTGGGAATTCATTTTTCCCATCTTAAGGACATGCTTATTTGAGCACGTACGCAATCACGATTTAACACAGCGGAAACAAAGACCAAATGACTTTAGAGTATTCCGAGCATAATAAGACTGCAATGTCATTGGAAAATCAGATTGAGTTGGCGTATTGCTCTAATTCACGTCCGTATTCGAGTTTGCCTTCAGATATCTCCTTCTTCAGTATGATAATTTCGAATCTTCAAGGCCCAGTGGGCAAATAATCACCTATAAATTCCCAAAAATTAAGTCATGCGGGTCCCATTAATTAAGATTGACAGTGAGAGGGTGTGTAATATTAATTGCCAGGTTCAAACTGACTGTGAGGGAGCACGAACTAGACAAAGCAAAAAGAACTTCACGAAGGAAAGGATGAAAGATAAAGATAGACTCTGGGTATAAAGAAATGGACAATAACGCAAAATAATAATAATAATAATAATAATAATAATAATAATAATAATAATAATAATAATAATAATAATAATAATAAGCAAGCGAATATTAACGTTAAGGTGATTCCTTAGTAAAAGAACCTAACATAGATTGTAGATGAAACTTGGTACAATGATGAAACAAGTCAAGGAGATGACAAAAAAGTAATAAAAAGTGGGGGTCACCGTGCTCGTTTTGACGTCACAACGCTGACAAATACGGCTATTTAGGACCCTTTGACAAAAACCGCGCGCAGCCCAAACCTAGACAAAAAGGAGAGATTTTTTAGATGATGCATGTGTTATCGCAAAGAATTTGACTTTAATGTATTCTTTATCCACTGACGTACCAGAAAAATGCCTTTCAGTGCCTTTGTTTTTACTTTACGCTCCAAAGCACAGGGTCCACAGGAGATGTGTTTGTCGTTAGAACATCAAAACCCGTCGAAAACCTCTGAAAAAATGGGTTATTTTGATCGCGTTACAGTTTCGTTACACATTCTATAGACCGCAAACCAAGAGACTGAGGGCTCGCAAGATCGGCTTACAGTATAAAATACGGCGGCACTTCGTGCCGCGGTCGCCCTTCGGTCACCCTTCGGACGACGTGCCGTGCGCCAGCGAGGATATGGCTTGCGGTTATTGATTTTCAAAAGTCGACCTGGGTCAGATAAGAAGCGAAGAAATCGTCTACAGTAGATTTATAAAGATCCCATTGGGCTAATTAATCGTGCTAAGCGACAGGTATAGACATTTTTCAAGGTGAGACTTTAAATAAGTAATTCATTTATTCACACGAAACTCCTCTGGACCCTGTGTCCAAAGTAGAATGAAATTGGACACGCGCTATTCGACACGTGATAGCTCAATCCGTACAATTTAGTAAAATTGCCAAAAAACTGAAGATAGATTTGTGCCAATTTTTTTCTCATCGAGAGGAAGCACTGTCCTTATTTAAATCATGAAGTAAAAAATGGGGGTCACCGAACTCGTTTTTGCCCTAGAGCTGCAGAAAGTGCGCACCAAATGCATTTTCTCCGATTTTTGAGAGAGGACTGGGGCGAGTTTCAAAATAGAATGTATGTGAAAGGGGGAGAATGTATTAAAAAATCCGTTTTTACAGAATTTACATCGAGATGTCACATTTAGGACACAATGTGATAAAGAAAGCGTTTAAATGAAAATCAAAGTGAGTAAGCACAAGTTAAACATCTACTATCGAAGTTTTCCGTGAGGAGTCGAAATCAGCAATACGCGTACTGCTTACCTTCTGCACATTCCAAACACACTGAGTCTCACCTCGGCAAGAAACAACCGCAAGCAAAACTTCCAATAGCGTTTCTCTTCAGTCAACTTCATTTTAATAATGTTACTTCACCTGCTCTTTTTTTCGGCGGCCATCTTGTTATGCGCAGTAAGAGATGCGCAGTGCAAAACCAGGGAATCACCTTAAAAGCCGACGTTTCGGTATCATCATGACACCATTCTCAAGGCAAAATGAATAAGTAATGCGAAGATTTGATTTCTGTAGTCTCTACAAATAGAAATCAAATCTTCGCATTACTTATTCATTTTGCCTTGAGAATGGTGTCATGATGATACCGAAACGGCGGCTTTTAACGTTAATATTCGCTTGCTTATGTTTTAAGAAATCGTTATTGCTCAAGAATAATAATAATAATAATAAATTTAAAAAACACTTAATTTAGCTTAGAAAGAGTTAATTTAACTAAGAAAAATTTATTCGAATTAAAGACATTTCATTTCAATTAAAAAAACTGTCAGCCTCTAAAATTCAAAAGTTTCTTTCTAATAATAATAATAATTATAATAAAATTAATAATAATAATAATAATAAAAACTATTCAACTGTAGTTCTATCCTGGAAGCCACGATAACGCATTCAATACGTTATTATTTCATTTCGTTCGTTTCAATGAACATTAAAGTTTAATGTTCGGAACTAATCGATCAATAAATTCTCTGTTTTCATTTATTAATTATGGCGCCTGGGGCTCTGACATATTTTACTTAGGCAGCAGGCTTGTCAACACAGAGAAATTCAGTCCACTTATGAATGGACGGATTACTACAACAATTGCTTAAAAAAAAACCTGATCACGGAGAAAGTATATTAATAAAGCATACCTTTAACTTCTTTTTCAGTGTGTGTATTTCTAACTTGAGCTCTTTGATCAATTTCACATTTTCGTCCTGAAAATACAAAGCGAAAATTACTTGAAGTACCGTGAATACCAAGAGCCATAATATTATGGCTCGTGGCGAATACCTATAAGCGCGTTTGTGCAACTTGTCTCGGTCAACAGGGAGTTCGTAGTGCGTTGAGGTCATATCCGTTAGCCGAGAAACTAGGCAATTTTCATGCACCAATTATATAGGTGCGCTCTATGAGCAAGAGATTATTTCCGGGGTAGGTATTTAGGGCCAGTTATTTTAAACGAAGTCTGACTTTCTCGCGGCACAGAGACTCAGCGGACCCCCACATAAGTATAGTACTGGCTCTCTAGTTTGGGTTGCAAGCCTTCTTACGCTATTAACAGCAAACTATTTTTAGGTGTGACGGCTGGACAAATTTAAAAGGGCTTAGAACGGGGTTTTGGTAAGCAGTTAGCTAAACTCAAGCCCAAACTACGCCTGTAAACCTTTTCTTTTGTCAGGACAATGTTTCAGCCAATCTTGAATTTACTCGCTTTACGGGTTTACGAGGGCGAGACTGTGTCCTCTGCACGCGTTAATTGATCCAAGCTATCAGCGCGTCACGTTTTGTGTGCAGTAGTTTGATTTTTTAAGAGTAAAACCTAGGGTGCTTAAAAAAACGTCATTTAAAAACTAAATTGGCGCTCATTCAAACTTTTTCGCGCTTATTCCATCTCGTTCAATTCGTCAAATGTCGGAAAATTTTTCTGGAGTGAAATTCTAAAGGCTGTATCGAAGTTTAGGAACAGAAAAAGAAAGTCGTTCTCTTGTGTTCATGTTCTCCAAAAAACGTGAAATTAGGCACTTAACGTCACAGTCGTGCAGTGAAGGCAAAGAAATGTACAAAAAAGCGTTATGCACGTGCAGAGTTGTTGTTTTGCCAATCTAAACCTATTGCTTTTTTCACGTTCTCGTAACCGTCGCCGTCGCCGTCGTTGCTTATGCTCCCTGACTGTTCCGCAATACTCAAAAGCAATTAGAAAATAGACAGTAAAAAACAGTAATTTGAAAGTGTTTTTCCAAATTGGTAGACTTGGTTCCCCCTTTGTTTGTTCATTTGTTTGCTTGTTTTTCTCAAATCAAAACTCACCTCATTTACTTTAGGGTCATTCACTATATTTTTAGCTTGATTTGCGAATCTCAGCGTGTTCAGCGTCTCGTTGTGACAAGAAGCCGATGGTGACACAGCAGCGAGCATAACTGTTCGACAGTTTCCACCAAGACAATCTTTCAATATCCAGGTCAGCGCCTACAACAAAATGAAAAAAAAGTCAATTATTTACGCCATTTTTACACTATACCGATACCGGATAGCTCTTACGCCCACAAGAAAAACCATACCGAATAGGACTGTTGTTCACACACAAGAACGATGATTTTGGTGGGTTTGTCATTCTTCTTCGCAGTGTAAACATGTGTTCGGGGCGTAGCGGAAGTAAATGAGTAGGAGCGAGGACTGGAACCCACTGAACCGGAAGTAAATACTCAAAAGTGAGACTTGAGATCAAGTGCACCAAACTCTCTCAGCCAACCGCTCCGTACGATGTTTGATGTGTGTGTACGACTTGTTTCATTCCCGTACCGTTGCCGTTCCTATTGTACCGGATAGCTTTACATGTCGGCACGAAAAACTATCCGGCATAGTGTAGACACGAAGTTATACGTGTTGATCTCATAGGGACTTTAAGATCCAACGACGCGGACGGCGACGAAAACCTCATAAAAACAATAGGTTTTACAACCAAAACAACAACTTTGCACGTGCATCACGCTCGTTTGTACATGTCTTTACCCGTTTTTGCACGACTACGACGTGAAAATACCTAATTTCTCATCTTATGGAGTACGTAAACAAGGAACAACGAAATGCTATTTCTCTTTCTGAACTTGGATATGGTCCCTAGGAATTCAACTCCGGGAGGGTTCGCCTACATTAGTGATAAAGTAAGTGGGTAGGAATAATTGCGATAAAGACTGAAAGAAAGCAAATACACTTTTTAAGCGACGTTCTCTTTGCCGTCGCGTCGTTGAATCTTAAACTCCCCAATAGGGAGCTTAAGCAACAACAACGGCGACGGCTATGAAAACGTCACTTAAAAAGTGAATTCGCGTTGCCTCAAACGTTATCGCGCTTATTCCATCTCGTTTAACTCGTTAAATGTTTGCAAATATTTTTGTAGTTGAATTCTAAAAGACTGCATCAAAGTTCAGGAAAAGAAAAAGAAAGTTGTTGTCTTGTGTTCATGTCCTCGACAAAACGTGAAATTAGGCATTTTCACGTTGTAGTCGTGGAGTGACGGCAAAGAAACGTACAAAAAAGCGAGTTGCACGTGCAAAGTTGTTGTTTTACCAATCTCAACCTATTGCTTTTTAAACGTCCTCGTTGCCGTTGCCGTTGCCGTTGTCGTTGCTTAACCTCCCTAACACAAGAACACAACTGTTTTTATTTCATTGGTTATCCTATGCTTTTCTGTTTTGTCTGCACAAAGGATTAAGGATTTCTTTTAAATCAAGTTGCGAACAATACAACCTTCGACTGGCGCCAGACAAAAAACAAAACGTTTTGTTTATGGGTCGTTTTTGAGGGTTCGGCGAGAGCGATTGGGGTGATAAAAATAAAACACGAACACAAGAGTGTAGCTACCTATCCACACGTACGTGAAAAAATGTTGAAAAATAACTTCTCGCAACCTACAACAAGTAACATCGTTATTCAACTCGTTTTGCAGGAATGTTACAAAACAAGTTGCACGATTTTGTGGCCCTTTCACTCTCATTTTTAATGTTTAAGGCGAAATCTTCATAACATCAAACACCAGTAATTACGGCTGGAACTTAAAAAAACGAACACACCATAATTTGGGCACCTTCATAAGCCGAAAGGCATCAGGTGACCCGAGCTGGTACGACTGTGCATGAAGCAAGTCATTCAAACGTCATTATACTTTTTTCCACCAATAAGGTAGCTTCATCTTACACATCAACCAAACACATCGCATAATTCCTCTGTTAGCTCTAACAAAGACTAAAGTTTGTGATGTTAGTTGTCAATCTCTTATTGATGGTCATTTCACATTTTAAATGGGAAGGTTTTTCTACTTACAGAGTCTTTGTATGGGACGGGAGGGCCGGACGTTGAGGAGTTTGAGCCGCTGTTTGCTAACGTAGACATCACCCGCTCCAGCGTCATCAGAGATTTGTCGCCATCAGAAGTGGAACAGCTGTCAGAACACTTAAACATAAAAATTAAAACAGAAACATCTCGATTTTTGAGCAGCATAGAAACAAACAGTTTATTCATCAATTACGGCTCAAACTGAGCTGCAGATAACAGTTTGTCATTGATCAATGTACAACTAAAACTGACCCTACCCTCCCTCGTAGACGTTTCTTATAGGGCTTTGTACCTTCGTCACGCGTTCCTTCACCACGAACGACATGGCCCGTACCTGACGAAATCTGTGGTCGGCCAGTGCCGTCCGAACAAAAATTATAGCATAGACTACAGTGCTCGACTTTCAGAAAAAAATCTTGGGGCCAACAGGCCCCCATGTTTTCATTTTTGGTCGCCAGAACAAGTATTCTGGTCGCCAAAAATTATATATTATAAGGTATTCAAGCTTAAGGTTCAGGAAATGGAATACACATTAAGAAAAACAAACTTAAGGAATCTTAAAAAAACTTATTTGGGATATTAAAGAACAAAATCTGCAAAATTTGTTTTGCGTCCCATGTATTTGCACGTTCAGAAATGAACATCGGTGAAACTTCATCTATTTCGCGGTTGCCTAACACGTGATCGAAAGTCTCCAGAAAGAGGAAACGTCGCTAATGTTTTCGGGCAATGAAGTTGATTTCGCGAGAAGTCTGTTAGACAAACAGCATGAAGTCAACGGTACTTCATTAGAACTCAATAAAATACTTCAGAGCTTTTATTTGGGTCGCCACGCTCAACAGAAATTTGCGTAAAGTTGTTTACAAGAATTGCGAAGTTCGAGTAAGCGCTGTTCGTTCTCGATTAGCTTCGATTAGCTTTAGCTTTTATCAGACTAATCTGCTATCGAGTCCGCAATCGAGATACATGTTGGGCAAAAAGAAATTGTTTTAAATATCGATGCGCTTAAAGTCATTCCCGGAGAAACACGGGACGATCTGTTGAGAATTGCGATCGATTTGCCCGAAAGTCGATAAGTCTTTCGTCGAATTCATTCATTTCACAATCCTCTTTCAAGTAAACGTAGATTAGAGTGTTGAAAGAAATCGTTAAAGCGTTTAGACAAATCGTTAAAATGTTTAGACAAACCGTTAGAGCGTTTGGGCAAAACGTTAGAGCGTTAGCAAAACCGTTAGCTATCCGTTAGTTTTGTAAAGGATAACAGATTATCATTAGTGTACGTTTACCCAAAGAAGAAAGTCACCTATCTTGGTGGCCAGGTTGGCGACTAGCGGTGAAAATTTAGTCGCCACTGAGTAAAAGCTGGTCGCATTGGCGACCCCACAGGTCGCAACGTCGAGCCCTGGACTATCATTTTGCAGATGAACAAAATCTACCTTGAGCACTTATGAATAGGCCCATTGCAGCTAGTCGTCCAATTCACGTGGAACAAGACCGCCATGCTGGAGAAAAAGGGACGCACTGAGAAAAGAAAATTGCTATTTTATCTTGCCGGTGCTTCCTTTGCTCTTCAGCATGGCGTTTGACATGCTGCAAAGGGCCTATTATCACTGCCACGATTACTGGAGAGAATACATGGCAGTAATTAGTAGTAAGGGCCTGGATGAAAATTACTTTCTGTAATTCTGGTTTTAACCAGTACAAAATGGTAGTCTTGCTAACGTTGTTGTTGTTATTGCTGTACCAGCGAAACGTGTGTCTACCATTGTCTACCATGCATGGTTTTCGTTTACGACGCATGAGGCATCCTCGATTGAGTATAACCACACTTTCGTATTGTCTGACCAGAATGGTGCCCAACACCAGACATATCTCCTTTTTAAGGAAGCCAAATTATTTGCAAATGTCAATCTACCTCGTCATGTATGCTCTTGCTTCCTGCTAAATCCACAAGCTGAATCACACTGACAATTTCACTCGGCAAATTTTCTTCAAGACGTGCCTAAATAGATTAAGAATATTAAAAATTTCCTCGAAACAGCAACGTGCGTTAAATACAAATCGCCTCAAACATCACGAAAAAAGTCATATATTCAATTGTTGTTATTACCTGGGTAAACCTTATGGTGAAGATTGTATGCGAACTACTGGAAAATGAATCTGACGCTCTTGAACAAACTGATCTGTAAAGATGAAACAAATGTACACTCAGATTCGTAGAAGCACATGACATGTTCAAATATGTTTCGACTAATCGATTTATATTTCTTCTTCTTGTTTATTTTTTTCAGTGAAAAGTATGTACATGTAAATGCTTGTAGGAATGACATAAACATCGGACACCCGTCCCTCGGGACTGTGCGTTAGTGACAGTCTGTAAGAGCGTGGTACAAGAGGAATTTCTTTTGAAAATATTTGCTGCAGAAGAGGAACATGTGCTTACACCAGAGCGAGTAATGGGAAAGGGAGGAAATCTTAGAGCGTTGGCAAGGATATGTGAATTTCATTACAGTTTTTTTAAAGGTTGTGATTTAACGGAAGTCTAAATACTGGGACGTCCGCACATATAAATCGATTTTTTGAAATGTCGTCAACGTTACGCGCGACTGCCTCAAACAAAACGATGCAGACTATTGTATTATTATATATTGTATTAGCGACCGTTGAACTCTCTCTTGACAAAACTGAATGAAAATTTGTGGACCTCGCTGGAAACCAACTTCCGCTTAATTACAAGCGTTTAATTGGTCTAAAAATAACTTTGCTAAAATGCACAAATCCCAAGGGCTCGGCTGGGCGTTTACTGCTATGTCTTGTTATTCTCTCTTCGTGAAAACAATTCGAGGAGTCTACAAGGGCGGTATAAACTTTATAGCAAAAACGTTACCTTAAACAAAATCTTAGAAATAGAAGATTGTTTGATGAGAAGTTTCTTTCTAGGAACCATGGACGAAACTCTTGTGTCGAGCTTCAACAAAGGGCAGCCATTTACTTACAGCTGTATACTCAGTCAGGTAAATAAGATACGTCACATGTACTGGTTTGTAAAGTAGTCAGTAATGAAAAAAAACTTAAATCCTTGACAGAACTCCAGCTCTTATTTGGGAGCTAATGATCTGAACCTTGGTTACAGTAGACAGCAACAGACCTCACCTATTTTTCTTCCCTTTATCAATCAATCCAAAAACTTCACAAACATCTGTAACAATATGTTTTGTCAATTTGTCGACATACACACCAAATTCACGGTGTTCACGTACTGCAAGGAAAGCAAATAAAAACCACTATAGTTACCCATATTCCCATTAAAACAATAATCTTAAAAGTATTTACTAGAGAAGATAACCTGAGATCAGGTTTTCGTTTTACCTTGCCTGCGGGCGGAATTTTATTTACCAAGCCAAAGAAAAATAGAGCCGGATCTCAGGTTCTAGAGGAGACAGGAATCCAGTTTGATACTGAGCCTTGTTTTGCTTGACCTTCCAACAATGAACTTTTGCAAGCTTGTTTCTTGGAAGTGATTATTACAATTAAGTCATTTATATGATGAACTTAATTTATCTGTTGGCAATTTTTTTTTTGAAACAAATAATTAGGAGACAAGCTAGGAATGCTTACTCAAGCTTATCAAGCTAGATCATCAGTCTCTTGTACAAACTGGACCAATTGCAAACTCTCACTCTGTAATTGCACATTAGTACAATGGTCATTTGGAGAATAGGTATAAATGCATTCATGCGGTTAACAAAAAGTAGCTTTTGCAGAACAAGACAGTCTGCTAAGGGCTGACACTTTCTTTTTCCAGTTTGAAGCTGCTTAAGTCAACATCTGATCAGAATAAAGAAATGGCTAAATTTGAAAGCTGTAAGTTTTCAAAAGACCAAAACTGTACAGCCCTACTGATTTACGTATCTTTAACTACAAGTGCAGAACTAATAATTTTTACTATACCATGCAAGGCAACACGTGTATCAGTCATTCAAGTTTGTATACCTCGTAATGAGTCCTGCCAGTTTCTTCTTCTTCCCAGCAAATCCTTCACAAATTCTTTGTGTATTTCAAGAAAACTGTACAAAACAAAAAATTCCACTTTTACAAGAACTCAGTGTACCATAGCCGGTTGTATGGCATCTTCAAGAAGTACTTTTTTTTTGGCATCGTACAATCCAAAATTTGAATTTTTTTTGACTAATACTCAGATTTTGGCCACTTTGGGACTGAAGGAGTACTGCAAAAATTCCTATTTTCATACTTTTATTCCCCATGCTATACAACTGGACACCAGTGCCTTCTTGGTAAATTTGCAGACACTATAAATGTACCAAGTTCAACCTAAGGAGTGCGTATCTGCTAGGTGCAGAGTGGTGCAAAATTTCTGTTTCTTCTCTGAGGTTATACACATAGCACCCACTTCCCTTAACAAATGATTGTAAATTTGTAACCACTCTGAAGTTAACTAGTGTAATCAAACCACTAGCTGGAAAGACTATCCATCTGGGCTCACAGTAGCAAAAAAATTCCCATTTTTAATATGCTTCCTTCCCTGATGCCACACACCTGGATGCTTGCTCTTGGTAAATTTGTAATCATCAAGAATGTATACCTTCCTTACAAAGCCCAGCAAAGAGTATGCAAAAATTCCTATTTCTTCATGCCTTGTTTTCCTTAATGATGCTATATATATCTGGATGCCTGTCCCTTTGGTACATTTGCAACTAAGATAGCTGCTTCTAGTCACAGTACAGTGCTCAATCGAAATCATCTTTTTGCAAAATACAGATGTGTACGGGGAATGAAACCAGTCAACAAAAAAAATCATGATATCACTATGATGATAAATGCAGACATTTCTCAAAAGAAAACCTCTCTTACCGATAAAAGGAGAGGGAACATATCCTGAAATGTAAGGACTTTCCCATAAAAGAAAATTCAATAAATTTTTCTCCAATCCATGTAAATACAGTAAACCCCTTATAAAAGTAAAAGAAAAATTATACCTGATTTCAGCTCTGAAAGATGTATCATCATCATAACATGAAGCTCTTTTGAAAAGGTTTTCACAAATCCATGACATGAGACCTTGGCTTTTATCTGTTCCAAACATGATGTGCGTCTTGCCACTGCCACATGCCCCATAGCTAAACAAACAACTGTTATAACCACTAAAACATGATGAGAGTACAAACTGGCCAACCTCTTCCAAAACCTGCAAAAAAGGCACCATCATCATAGAAATGTGTTTTTTTTTTAAAAAAAAAAAAGGCATTTGAACTGGAATAGATTGATCCAATTCATAACTTGATTCCATTTCACTATTTATAGGTGCAGGGATCCAATAAGGTACATGAATCAGAATAAGTTAAAAATAAACAATTACATAAATGATAAATAAAATACACTTTTGTAATTCAGTTAAGTCTCTGGGCAACTCTCTAAGACAGAGGAGACCTTTCTTGAAACAAACGTTCTTAAACAGAGTTTACTGCATGTATGCTTTTATTCACATTTTTCTCCCAGAGGTGGTAATGGTACCATATAATGGCAGGGCTTAAAATTGAATAACTCCAGCTCATTCTTTGGAAGCAGCTCAATCATTTTGCTTGCCCACGACCAATTCTTGCCCATCTTTGTTACTTAATGATTTGTTTAGAGGATTAATTGACTGAAACCTTCCCCATTGGGCAAGTAAGTGTACTTGCCCAGCAAGAAAATTTTCTTGTCCCAGACTACTGGACAGGACTTTTTTTAGGCCCTGAAAGGTATTGTAATGCAGAAGAGATCCTGCGTAGAATTTCATTAGCACGCTCAAAATTTAGAACCAACTTTTTAAACAAAACAAAGGCTATAAAAACAATACTGCTCAAAATATAGGGTTCAGCTGAACAGAATAAACACACCACAGGTTGGTTGCGGATGATTTGTTGATAAGATTTGGGAAAAATGTTGCACAATAAAGTATTTTTCATATAATTAGACAATATTACCAAATTCACTATGATGGCTTTTAGCCTTTTTTTCTGACCTGGGTACTGCTGCTTTCTACTTCTTTTATAAAGTTGACCTTGGATTCTGGCCCTTTCAGATACATTTAATTTATTTACACAGTCATGCATGTCACACATCATGTCACGCTGTGGTTTACTCCAGAATTTTATTTATAATCACGTAATCACGCATACACAATGACAGTTTCCAGCAGTGAAAAGAAGTCTATTTACACTGTAAGCTCAAAATTGCTTGGTCCTTTGACTAATGCCCTCTTAGGATAAAACTCCAACAAGCAACTGGGCCTTGAAACAGCAACATGAGCACAGATGAAAGATCATGAAATGGCAACAAGTGACATACAGATGGATTGAAACTGTGACAACGACGGAAAAAATCTCAAATACAACAGTAAAATACCGAAAGGGAGATGGCTTCCTTCACAATATGTGAAACTTCAGACTATGGACATACATGTTTAAGCCCTTATAGGACTTCCTCAATGCTTACAGAAATTGTCTCAAATCAAAACTTTTAAGCCAGCTTAAATGATAACATCTTCAAAATTTAATGTAATCCCTGCCTAAGTGCAAACCTCAAGAAAATGTTCCTAAAACCTTAGCAACTAGGGTTTTCCAGCTACTAAATTGTGAAAGATCAATAAATTTGCATAACCCCTGTCACATCATACCCCTTCAAAACTGCCTGACATGTCGAGTCAATCATTTGCTGTAGGAAGTACGAAACCCCCGGTGTGTGACAAAGGCAGACTGCAGACTTGTAGGTATTAAAACGAGGAAAACCTTTTTGTGGAATGCTTTAACAGAGATTCTATCCCTAAAGTTTAAGTCATTTAAAAGTCTAATTTAGGGATAGGGGTTCTGTTAGAGCATTCTACAACTTACAATGTTTACTTCATTTACTTGCCAGCCTGCAGTCTGCGTTTGTCGCACACTACGAAACCCTACACACACCAGTATATAATTATGAAATGAAATTATTTCTCTTGTGCCTGATTAACACAAATCTTTCATAGGTTCTAAAAATCCTAGGCAAATCTACACTACCTTGAGTTCAATTGCCAAACAAATTAACTATGGACAAAAAGGCTGACATAATTGCCAACATTAATTACATCTATTTACTTGGCAAAGGTGTGTGTAGATCAGGACACATAGGAACTGATCTTTCGAGGTGTCAAGTGAAAGAAAATATTTCCATACTTTCTAAAACCTGACAGGGGCAAAAAATCCGTATTAAACTAAGATTTATTCAAATCAGCCACGACT
The DNA here is from genome assembly GCF_958299795.1 of Porites lutea. Classification (NCBI taxonomy): domain Eukaryota; kingdom Metazoa; phylum Cnidaria; class Anthozoa; order Scleractinia; family Poritidae; genus Porites; species Porites lutea. Next base: position 24,419,675 of record NC_133210.1, on the reverse strand, counting down.
AGCAAAGAGTAGCGCTATATGAAAGATGCCACAATAATAATAATTGTAACTTACTAATAAAAACCGAAAAGCCAAAAAATGTGATAACTTGGCGTGTTATGTGTGAAGAGTTCGGTACACCCAAACAGCTTGAAGTGGAGTTGACCCCGATCTTTAAATTACACGGATCTTGAGAGTGTGCGATAAAATACTACAGTGAAAAAGTTTGTTTTAATGTACATCTGGTGAGTCGCAAAACTTCCTGATCTTCGCCTTTCCTGTCGTGATAAAGCATTCGATAAATTTCTCGGCACGCCATGAAATAACAAAAACATTGTGAAACATCCGGTTTATTCAAGATTTTCGTTTTGCTTTAGGAACACGACTGAATCGCGTATCCGGTTCACACTCCAAGCAAAATTAACGGGAAATCAGAAACAAGGGATATGCGATACAATATTTATTCACAAAAGATGTCCTTTAACATTACTGTAACTTAATTATGTTAACGGTGGAAAGATATGGTCGTATTTTTTTTATGGCCACCGCCATTCACCTCAATCTCTATCACATGTCCACGGCATTCTTTAAAATCACCAGGGTTAACAAAAATTAACTAAGGGCGAAGAACCATAAACTCAGCGTGAGCTCATTCTATTATTTAAGCACAGTGTTTGCTAATGTTATTTCACCGTCTGAAATTTAAAAAAACGCGAAATCCAATATATAAAACCCAAAGCTTTATCGTTTAATTACCTTCGCATTGGTCTGTGGAATTAAGGTGTCTTCGTTCGTCTTGTCACAAAACTGCGAGACAAAATATAACAATAGCACCACAATAATTAGTCGATAAAATTATCAATCAGGTTAATGACTAAAACATCACTTTATTTTAATTAAGATCAGAGATTTGCTACGAAATTAGAAGCAAGAAATTATATGCGCTGCTTGGCGAGAGCGGTCAATACGATAAGCCGTTTACAAGCATAAAGCTAAGCCGAGCCAAACCCGGAGCCGAACCTTGAATTTCAAATATGCCACGAAAATGTCAGGCCCTTTGCAGAATTAACTCACCGTGTAATCAAACTTGAACAACTTTTCTCGTCTAGTTTCAGGGTTAAGAACTTTAACTTCATTGCCTAGCGTCCCCACAACATATTCTTCGTTGTCAGTTCTTTCTTTTTCTGATAAAGATCGAACTGCCACCGCAACTTTCACTCGCCGTTCCTCGTATGCCATGTCGTGTTCGCTCGAAATCTCGCGCCAAAACAACAGTAGCAACTCATAAAAATTCAAAGGCAACTTTCGCTAACAGCAGTGAAATAAAAGTCTGCAATATCAAACGTTTCCGTTAACCAAACACTCGCCAGTATTTTAAGCTCACAGACCTTCATCTCATACATGCATGCAATGTGGTCGCGCCGGAAAATAGTTTCCAAAAGTGGCGGTTTGTAAGATTGAGGCGATGCAAGTAACTTCCGACCGGAAATGACGTTTAATTAAGGGCGCGCTCTAGAAAAAAGCCAAGGTATTCCAGTATTGGCCAGTATCGGCCAGCATTGCCAATGTAAAGTCGACCTTCAGGTAAATCACACATCATGAAAATTTACACAACGTAGTTTTTCCTCGTTATATATTAGGGTTAAGCACTGCCTTTTATAGATTAGGGTTAAGCACCTCCTTTTACAGATTAGGTTCTTTTGGGGGGATCGGGATTGATGCTCTATGTACTTAAAATATTTCCTTAGTGGTCTGGTGGTTAGCGTGGTATATTAGGTTTTCTAGGTTGTGGGTTCAAATCCTACCGCTCTACATATCAATTTATTTTCTTTCAAATTGAAACATTTCCAGCTTGAAATATCATCTAAGTGTGATATAAAAGCAGAAAACAGTTCTACTTCGTATACATTTCATGAGGGGAGAAAGGGGCTACGCCCGATGGGATCTAATGATGACGCCCTCTCTCAAATAAGCGCCCTCTCTATAAACAAGCCCTCCTCTCTTTAATTGTATTGAATTCACATCAACATCTGCATAAGTGATGTGTGTGTCATCAGTATACATCCTAGGCTGGCATGAAGTTAGGCAGTTTGGCAAATCGTTGATGCAGGAGCCCATCATGATGTAAATAAAAAATAAAAGGGGTACCCAGCAAATATTAAAACGCCCCCTTCCCATCAAATGTGTTTGAATTCAGTAAGCATCCGAGGGGGTTTAATAGAAAATTTACGGTATTTTGTCCAGTTTCCGACCGGGACCAGTCCAGTTTCTCGCCTTGACGGGCTTTGGTATTCTCGTCCACAGATCCACTCGGCCTAATTTGTAACGAACCAAGACCTCGTGACCAAGAAACGACGGGCTCTGGGGACGAGAATGGGGCTTTGGCGGTCAATGTTCTCAGCACTTTTGAAGCGAAGGATACATGATCATACATTGGCGTCAAAAATAGGCTCCAAAAAGTAGGATATATAAGAGGCGCTTTCCTTCCAATCTCGTCCCCAGGGCTTTCTCCTCCCATTTTCTATGGAAAAAGCACTGGGGACTAGATTTCAAGTAAACGCCGCAACTAATCGAAAGAACGCGGCGTCTATTCGAGGATGATGATAAAAAAAACTCCGTACAACTTCGTAATCTGCACCATCCAGACAATTACGATGCTATCTCAGCAAAATAAGAGAGACATTGGAACCTTTAAAGTACATTATATTTACAAACGATTTACAGCAACTGCTGTCGGTGATTTAAGAAAAGTGATTTCGAAATAAACGCCGTTCTTGAATATAGACCGCATTTGAAACGCTGAAAATTTAATAAACGCCTCGGCGTCTAGTCGAATAAATGAGGCAACCCTCATATCTAAACTTACTTTAGGAGCCCTCCAGTTACCTTCTGAGGGATGGACTGGGTGATTAAAGAAAAAATATCTCGCCAACAGACCAAAAAGATCTAAAATGAAAATCTTTTCCATCGAACTAACAGTCATACTTACAGCGGAAAATAAATGTAATCAAGTTCGATCACAATGGGCTTTTTTTCTCCCGAAGAGGGAAGGCTTGTCCTTCCTGTGAAAACTCAAGACTCTTTTGTCTTTGCTGCCTTGTTATTAATGTTTAATTTTGTCTTATGATAAAACAGCAGGATTTGGAAGTTTGAAAATCTAGCTTATCAAAACTACGTCATTGAACCGCCACCACACCTCTAGAAAATTACACTGGTCAGTCCAAAAATTTGATGTTGTAAAAGGCATTGAAAAGTATATCTGTTTGACAAATTTAAATGAAAGGGATGAAATTAAAAGCCAAAACTAGGTGTAAGGTAATCCAAGACAGCCTTGGTCTCTGAATTCCACGCCTTGGATTCGGATTCCAGGCGGTAAGATCTTAATATAGGGATAATCTCATGATCATGAAAAAACTGCCTATTGTGAGTTTACCAAGTCAATGTGACTTGTGTGATGCAAGTTACGTAGGTTATACACTGAGGCACTTACACCAGCGCGTGGTTGAACACAAAAATATGTCTTCCTCCATTAGCAAACATTACAAGGATAAGCACTCTACTGTCAAGAAGATCTTGAAGAAGTGCAACAACAAGTTCGATTGTTTAGTCCACGAAATGTTGCTAATTAGCAAGCAAAACTTTTTGCGTGACTTTGCATATTTCATATATGGTACTAATCATCAGCCAAAAAATTTTTTGTCAGTTTATCAGCAATCAATTTGAACTTGAAAATGGCGTCAAGATGACACCGAAACGTCGTTCGTTCTTACCCGGGTTATCTTTTACGTGTTTCTGTATAACTTAACCTTTGCTTATTAACCTAATGACCGTTTTAGCTTCAGGTGTCGTAATGGCTACCTGTAAACAGTGTATGTATGCATGTACTATAGCAAGGTATTACCTAAAACTGGGCTCGCGTATTAGACGCACACTAGTACTAACGTATAAGCTATCATTATCCCTAAAAAGGACATATGCGCTTAAAACTCAGCATCGTCCTAGGCCAGTTTGCGCTATCTGAGTGAGCAGACGCTCGAAACCGAGAGCGATAGCGAATTTTCGCGACAAGCTTGACAGGTGACGTCACATCCAAAATCGCTGAAGATGACTGGGAACGAGGCTGCTAAAAACTAATCTGATCATAAGCTCTCATTTCGCATCAAGAGATCGATACGTTGGTTTCATGTCTTGTATGACTCTGACTGATTTGGTGGTTGCCAGACCGACCAAGACTTAGAGCCCTTTTGAAGGCCGCCTGAAACTGCGGATTCATTATCCCGTATACAATTGGATTTGCTAAACTACTAGTGAACATAAGAAAAATAACAGCCGAAAAAATTCCCCTGGGGATAAAACACCCTACACTCTCTACAATCACAATAACAGATACTGGTCCCCATGTCATCACAAATACACAAACGACCGTGAAACTAGTTTTCAGGAGTCTGATATCAGTTCTATGGCGCCCTGCCGAGACTGCTCCATCTTTCATACCATGCGCATTCAGATTTCGAGTGCTTTCTTTAAGAGTCTTGTAAATCTTGTAGTAGGAGTAAAAGATTGCAAGGGTTGTTCCGTTGACCACTCCGCCCACAACAAGTATGGCATATGAAATATACCGAATTTCCCAAGTAAAAGTGCAGACACCAAAATAAGGATGGTAGGCCATCTTGCCCCACCCATACAAAGGCGGTGTTGCGAAGAGCAAAGAAGCTACCCACACCAGAGCGCAGTAGACTCGTGCCATTCTCTTGCTTGCGAAAATTTTGCTATACAGGGCTGGTTTGACGACTCGGAAATATCGGTTAAAGGAGATAAGCCCCATATTCAGTATAGAGGCAATACCCAAAGTAAACTGGATCGCTGCTTGAAACTCGCACAACTTCTCGCTAAAAATCCAAGTCCCTGTATACAGGCTTGTTACCCAAAAAGGCATGTGCAGCGATGCCATGGAAATGTCAGTCAATGCCAGGTTGTGGATGAATATATTCGTTACGCCCTTAAGTCTGGAATCTTTATTGACAACATAGACGACCAATAAGTTGCCAAGAATGGAGGTGAGGCAAATAAGAATAGACAAGGTCACTTCCAAACTTATTTCAGTGGGAGAACGTTCTAGTGGATCGTGGGTACTCGATCCACTTTGAGAACTGTCCGCCATATTATGACTTGCCAGCCTGCAAAATGTATATATATATATATATAAATATAATAAAATTAACAATAGCTGAATAATGATAATAATGACTAATAATAAAAATGATAATAATAATGCATTATTGTTATTCACACCAAATATTGCGCCAGTTTTTTATTGGCCCAAATCCCGAATCCATCTGGCGTTGACTAAATTTGGAAGACGTGAGCTATATTAATACCGTCGATTCGAAGGTATATTGTACCAGCAGTCTCGCTTCTAGGCAATATCCCTTTCGGTTGTACAAAGCTTGAGAGCGCGCTAGCCTAGCGTTCACTGCCCGAAGAAGAAATAGCCAAATCTATCTCTAGAACTGAACGGAAGAAATCTAATCATCATCACATGAACAACGCGCACTCGTGGAATATATAATTGTTAAAGAAAATTCGTTTACGTTCATCATAACAACTTGAGACTCTCTTCTGAAAACAAGACATAGATTTTATGGGCCGCTCTAAATCTGATAAAATACCGGCGATGTTTTTTGCCTACTTAATGACCTGTATAAGGATTGTTGGCTAAGTTGGCTCAGAAATTGGCTTTAGCCAGAAACCTCAAATGATCCCAAATTTTTACCAGCGAGTGATATTTCATGCCTCATGACACGTTCATTTTTCACACAAAACGTAAATCCTAGATATGTATCCATTTAAACATTTAACCAACTTCAGTTAAAAATACAAAGCGTTACGTGCCACAAAATTTTGACTGCGATTCAGATTTCAATTGGTAAAAATAGCATAATGGCTGTTATTGCTAATTGTATGAGTGAGGTAAGTACAAATCAAAACTATTTCATTTCATTATTCACTCAAAAGCGTAAGACTGCAAGATTTCAGTTACCTGTTTGCAATATTTGTCTTATTTTTTAGCAAACCCAGAAATGGAATCGTGCACAAACAGATCATTGCATTTGCTAGGCGCAAGCAAATAGCAGCAAAATAATTTGGTTTTAATCCACGCCAAGCAGGGTTAACTGTGTATTTTCCGTCCTCCGTCATATATGGGCCAGGCTCCGTGTTAAAAACGAGAATCATCTCTCTGCGATTGATGTGCGGTCGGCATAGTGATAATCTCATATCTTGAAGGTCTTTTGAGAGCAACTGCTTTTCAAACAAATACAAGCGACACTTGTCATCAACGTGTAATTCCGAACCGGTATTTAAGTAAACATCGCTGAGATAAGTTTTCTGTTTCATAAAATTTTCTGAAACACCTGCTGCCAATCGAAAAGCAGACGATTCCTGTTCACTTTTAAAATTAACGGCTGATGCATACGATAGAAAATCTTAGCGTTACCTTTTAAATGTGCTTAAGAAAACGAACTTAATAAAATTAAATTAATGTTAAAGCGTCCGGTTTGTGCATCTCTACGTAACCGATGCTTTGCCCAGATACCTCAAAGTTTTATTAGTGTGATCATTGCTTTTCAGATGTTTAAGTATAGTTTAGTCGACTTCCTATACGTTTCTGCTGTAATGTGTTTTCATGTCTTCTAGATTTCGGTTTTCAGTAACGACTAGCGAGAACTTTTCCCTATTGCCTATCAAAACCCTTTCTCTTACATTTATCTATTCGCTCTTCAGAAATGGGTGGTTGGATAACGTAGCTTTAACAAGTTTCCCCCGATAATTCAGGAAAAATCTAGTTATCATTATATCTCCGTGTTAGAAATTTTCTTCATTTACTCTACTCACCCGTTTAGAAAAATTGGCTTGATTGTGAATCTATCTATCTTTCCAGAAGGATAGAATTCTAGGCTGTTGTATGCTCTGTGCAAAACACTTCTATCAATTTTGTCCAGTACGAAACAGAAAACTGAGTAATAGACAAAGGTGGGAATCCGTCCAAAGCAGAGCAATAAGCAAGATTGACTTTAATTAAGTGTTATAGCTGGTAAGCAAGTCGGAAATTTAATTATACACGAAATTCCAAATAACTTGGCTGTTCTTATCTAAACATCATTTTCTTTTTCAATTTGATACCCAGTGGCAGCGTCACATATACGCCAGTCCTTTTTGCCGTGCAAAAAACTTTTCATTCCCAATAGTGTGTAAAAAAAGGTTTTTTTTTTATTACGTTAAAGAAACACAAATTAATCATTGTTTTGTTTATCTTGTCTTACATGTAAAGCTATAAAAGAATATATCTGAAATTAAAAGTCCCCGCCAGATTCTTTCCTTATCCCACAGGGCTGTATATATTTCACTCTACAGCTATTGTGACTTTAATTTTGTTTCGGAGCGGGAGGTGCATGCGTAAAACAGTTCTTGAACGCACTAAGGGGATCTCAAGCTTCTTGCAAAATGGTGCTGATAGCAGTCTCGATCTTTCCATCAATCCCGAGAAATCTTTCAAACTGATGTTGTTTAGAGTTCCTCGGAACACTTTCAGTCGAATACCAAACATTTCTATCGAGTCCTTGGAAGAGCAACTAAAACTCGTTTCATCATGTAAAGATCTGGGACAAGTTCTATATCCGAGACTTTCATTTAAATGAATACATCTATTGGGCGAATTAACGCCTTCCCTCTAAGCAGCAAAACCGGACCCGAGAGAGTAGCGGAAATCTAGTTAAGCCTATGAAAATTGCACGTACTTTAATGTGGATTAGTGTTAAGGGATGCATGCGGCATCCTCCCTACTCCGTCCATATCGTAGGAGAATACTCCCTTACGAACTTAGTAGCTGTAGTTGTTTCTCAGTAACGCTTTTGCGTGGTCTAATATAGGACGGGTCTGTCATTCAAGCTAGTATTCCCCTACACTTTGGCTGGAGGCTACAATCTATCAAACATCGAAACTCATATATGTTCATGACATCCTATATTTTCGTCTGTGAAGTATATTATTCTTAACGATACATGATCTATGTTTTTGTCTATTTGGTCTGGAACTTTGAAAAAAGCGTTTAAGAAAGAGTCGTTTTTGGCCTTTCTATCCAAGGCAGTTAGGTGGGGTCATGTATATTTTGCTTGATTTCGTCTTTGCAGCTAAATGTAGCGAATAACTATTACTTTCAGGAAAAACTAGAGACGTTTGCCTATAAATAGGTATAACATTCATTGGAAGATGGTGCGTGTCAAGCATTTTACAGCGCCGCAAAAAAATACCAAAGTTTCAATTTTCAAGAAGTGCAAATTAACTGGCCGTGGGGGGACAAAATACCCGGCGCCCCCCATTTAATATTTTTTTTTATGAGCTTTGGTAAGAAAGAGATTGAATAGTATTCTGATTGTAAAGACTCAAGCTTGGTTGCACAGAAACGCAAATCGATCAGCATTGTCTTTCATGTATTAACAACTCATTTGAACTGAGAAACTTTCGTGCTCAAGCAAGGTTCTATCCAGATGGGACCTGTGATTTAAACATTAACCACCAGCTTGACAAGAAAGCTGAGCCTGTTTTTGTCAGGAAAGGCAGCCGCATTAAAACAGATTGTTCACGGATGGCGAGAGTTAGCAAAAAATGTAAAAATAAAAAAAAAATTGACCGGAACGCCAGTCTGAGTATATAAAAGCCTTAGTTTAAATTTAAAAGTGAGAAGAAAGCGAAAACAAAAACATTTCTAATCAAATCTTTTGCTTTGATTTTAAAAAATTCTCTAAACTGAGGTGTGTTTTCAGTCAAAGCTGTGTAAACACTGGTAAATCGACCTGAATCAGTACATGGAATCTTGCGTTTCCTGGTTTTACATGATCTCACGTATGGTATGTATGGGATGTCTATGGAAATCTTTAGTATCAATTGGTAAGTTTCAAAAAGTGACAGCTGAAAGACCAAGGATGACCAACGACAACATAAAGAGCGAGGACAGCTGTAGCGTCAACCAGTTGTAAAACAACCACGACAGAGGACCTAAAACAGAGCCTTGTGGGACACCACAGAAATTTTCAACTAACCTCGTTTTTAGAATTATTCGAGCCGACTTTGTCGTTTGGCGTCTGTTATTCAGGTAAGAGCAAAACCAACTATTGACTACACATCTAATGCCGTAAATAGAATTCTAGTGTTTCAGTTTTATTTTAATGTTTGAAAAAAACGGGGTCTTTAAATTCTTGAAACATTTACACTTTTTTGATTTTCTTTTCTCATTAATAACTTGTATGGCAACTGAGTCAAGGCTTATTAGAAATGCAATTTTCATTTTTATTATTCCTATACTCATCGAAAAAGGGGCAAATAACACATTTTTTAAACTTACTACCTTACCTTTCCTTGTATAAAATTCACCAAATTTCTGAGAAGTTCGGCCTCGTTACTTTTGAAAAGTACTCCTGCCAGCTCTGTTTTCACTGTACTCTCTATTATTGAAATGCTATCTAATGAAGACTAGATATATGGCTTTCAGTATGACGGCTCTAAGAACCAAATTTCCATAAATAAATGACGGCAATTCAACAAATTTGCGATTAAGTTTGAAGTAATTTGCCTTCTTTTGTACGGCCCATGCAGTATTGTCTTCGGCTTTTCTGGCAACAAAGTGATTTTACTTAACTGCAATAAATTACTTTCCTTTTCTTGTTGTGAGGATCCATCTTTTTTGATGTAATTTTTATAGTAATAATAAATCCTTGCTTCCAAATGCTCAGTAATCAAAACTAACTGCAACTCAATGCACGGTTTCAGTGGCCCTGACTTTTAATAATTACGCAATAAAATAACAAATTAAAGCGAACAATTAAACCAAGGAATAAAAAGAAATGCCTAATATGAAAGAATAAACTTTAATTTCTGAAATAAGTGAAGTTATTTTGTTTAGCCAAAGTGCGATTAACAGTCAGTCATAAATATTTCGTCCTCAAGTTGCTTTGTTTTGCGTATAAAATAATATCACAATTTTTCATCCACACAACAGTATTAAAACACGGACTTATAGATGCAGAAAGAAACGAGTCTAAAAAAAAAAAAAAAAAAAAAAAAAAAAGAAACGAGTCTACTAAATATATTCTTGCTGAAAGCGCAATGTTTTATTAAAAATTTATTAAAGACAACGTTAAAAAGCGCGTCAGCTGTTACGCGTTATTTTAAGCACTAAATACCGTCCGAACGATTCTCACAATTGTCCATTCTGCCTCATTTTGTAATAGTCGCGGCATATGAATGGAGGTTACCTGTCTTGTAATAAGGGTCAGTTAATATTCCAGTGAGACAAGATAGAATTGGTAAATCTGGGGGTGGAACAATGATTTACGTGAAAGATGGTATCCCTTTTCATGAGAGACCTGATCTGAACACTGCTTGTTTTGAATCATGTATTATTGAAGTTTCTCGTACCAAATGCAAGAAACTATTTATTTGGATCGTTTACAGGGCATCAGAAAATCATTTGGACACTTTCATTGATGGACTAAATTCATCTTTGCCTAATATTCCCTACTCCGCGCAGCTGGTATTGCTTGGTGATTTTAAGTTATTCAGAATCAAAAGGCAGAGAAAAACTCAAATTAGCGAGAGTGGTTGCTTTGCATAATCTGGAGTAATTCATAACACGGCCGACAAGAATAACAGCTCGCTCATCAACTTTGTTAGATTTGCTCTTCGTTAATCACTCTCTTGTTTATTGTGTACTCAAAGCAGGTGTCACAAAATCTCCCCAAGAACAATAGAATATCGGTCATACAAGTCCTTTGATACTAAAGCTTTTAATCAGGGCTTGGGTAGCGTCTCTTGGCACGTTGTTGAAAACGAGAATAACATTGATGATGCAGTGTTAACATGGAAAAAATTATTTTCTGAAATTGCAGATGTTCAAGCACCCCTTAAGAAACATCGCCTGAAAGGCGAGTCTGTCCCCTGGATGAATGATAAAATCAGAGTAGCGATGCGTGATCGAGATTATCATCACCGTAAAGCGGTTAAATGACAGGAAATTACGAAATTCTGTCCACAAATCAAAATATTACTTAACAATTATGAATGAGGCAGAGTATCTTATGAAGAATTATGGAGATCGAGGAGGGTCTTATCCGTAGAGGCCGTAGGTCGAGGCAGATAACACCCTCCGAGATCTCCATAATTCTTCATACCATACGAAAACGGAATTCAAGAATTGTGTTATATTCATTCAAAATAATTCCTAGTTTAAAAACATAGCTAAAAAATGCTTACCTCCATCTATGTTAAGTTCATCTTCCGATAGTGCACGTTTAGGGTTGTTCACTGAGCTCCCCAAATGTTCTCCAAATAGCAGATGTCGCCCTTCGAGTCGTCTTCTTGCTGTTTTTGCCATGTTTTTAGCTATTATTTCACCTAGTTCTTGCTCTTGAAACGAGTAAAATGTCCGCAATTCTTCCAAATTTGGTCATCAGTAGCCGGTTATGGTGAATTATGTGCGTGCTTTTAGCCAAGAAGAATCGGGGAAATGTTTTGACTGAAAAATAATGTGAGTTTATTGAGGAGAGTAAAGGCTACTCGACCAAGATATGGAAAGTTATTAACGAGGTTTTCAGTAGTTCTAAATCTTCCACTCTTCAGTGTATAGTTTCTAACGGCGTGCGACACGCAGATCCTAAAGCTATGGCCACGACCTTAAACTCATTTTTTGTCTCAGTTGGGAAGACATTAGCGGATAAATTCAGCTGCTTTTGCTCAAACTTTTCGAAGCCTAAAGAAGTCCGGGTCAGTATCTTTTTGTTTGAAAGAAATAGATGAATCCTTTGGTTTGCAGCAATTGTGTTCCCTCAAGCCAAACAAAGCGATTGGTTTGGACAGAATCAGTGCAAGACTGCTGAAATGTGCGTCTTTCTCAATAAGTTCGTCAGTCACCAAGTTACTAATCTATATATCTATCAATACGCACAAGTAGGTTTCCTGAAATATGGAAATGTTCCAAGGTAACAACTCTATTCAAATCAGGTGACCAGACTAACGTATCCAAATACCGCCCGATATCAATTTTGCCAACTCTAAGGAAAATTCTCGAAAGAGCTGTTCACTTCCCCTTTATGGTTACCTTAACACTAACCACTTGCTGACCGACAAGCAAGTTGGTTTCCGACCAAAATACTTGACTGTTACTGCTCTAGCAAGTTTTGACGATGACGTTCTTAGTAACATGGAGCGCAGGAATCTCTGTGAGGCTGTATTCTTGGATTTGTCAAAGGCTTTTTATACTGTGAATCACAGTATCCTGCTCGCCAAGTTATCTTCCTTGGGATTAACTCCTAATGCTGTTCAGTGGTTTCAAACCTACCTCATATCAGTCATAGGAAGCAGCGCACCTCATACGGCAAAGAGATCTCCGATCCTCTACCTGTTACCTATGGTGTACCACATGGGAGCATCCTGGGGCCCTTACTTTTTCTTGTTTACATAAATGACCTGCCTAATGCTGTCAATCCCTTTATGCCGACGATACTGTTTTGTACTGCTACGCCTCTAACATAAAAGACCTTGAGAATGCTCTTAATGAAGATCTGTCGAGAAAAGGTCTGTGGCTGAATAGAAAAAAAAACTTACACTTAACTTAGAGATTACCAAGTCTCCGCTTATCGGCAGCGATCGCAAATTGCTTGCTGCTACCGCTATATCTATCTCAATATATTTGACAAAGAAGTTGAGGGCGTTGGACGCTTTAAATACTTGGGTGTAACTTTGTCCTCAAATTCTACCTGGACGGAGCATATTGAATATGTTTCCACCAACTGAAGATAAATCAACGCTTAGGGCTTTTAAGGAGAATTAAGAGTTTGCTTTCACGTAATGCACGTATTCTTTTCTTTAACAGTCTCATTCTCCCGTTGATTATGCCGACGTTGTTTGGGGGGACAAGGACAATGCTGTTCTCATGAACAATTTACAACTGCTGCAGAACAAGGCTGCTAAAACTGTATTAGACCACCCTTTTCATTCATCTGCTGCCGACGCGCTTGAAGCCCTTGGAGAAACGTATGGATCTATTGGTAAATAAAGATATACACGGCTACGACGCACGACTCAAAGATGACTTGAGACTGCCACGTGTAAGAAGAAACTGGGGAAAACAAAGGACCCATTAACAAGCTGTTAAAGACTGGAACAGTCTAGATCTGTGGCATACAACACGCGCGAAAGGTAGAAAGACACCTACAGCACAGGGGGCTATGAGAACCGATTTTCTTCCGATTTCTTCCACATCATATGCTTATCACCAAGAACAATGATGTTCTACTTTAACCTAGTAAAAGTATTTTCTCTTTAGTCAGTTGACTTGCAACAACAGGATATCCTTGTCGCTATGCTAATCAATACAACAACATCATATTTGTGCAACATTCAAACTCAACAACAACATAAGCTCTATTTCCATGACTATATGAGTTACAGTATTAGTTGCAAAAGCTTTAAGATAGAATTACAATTTAATATACTAATGATAATACAATGCTATGATTACAATAGTCAATCAAGTGTCATCAGTATGATTTGATAACAAATTATTACGTAAATCATTATTACTTAATGAAACAAATTTCAACAAATGTGAATTTACAGAAAAATTATGTGAATTCATCAACTTAATTACTAATTCTGTGCAAGATAGCTGATTAAAATCGACAAAACTTTGTTGGATTTGATTGTAGAAGTTTTCCCTTGGGACTGAATATTTTGGACAATGCAAGAGAAAATGAAATTCGTCTTCAATTATACCAGAGTTACAAACAGGGCAGAATCTATCGTTGTGGGGATTTTGATTATATCTTCCAGTTTCAATATAATCATGAGTTTGTGGTTACTTATACGAATTTTCATTGACTCTTTCCTATTGGTTGAATTTCTTGTTAAGTCTAGATAACTTATATTTTATAATCATATAATTCGTGAGATTGGGACGCCCGTGGAAACATAAATCAAAATATGAGTCAGAATATACTTGCTTGGTTCTCACTTATATGTGTTTTTTGATTAGTGTGCCTAACATTAGTAAAAATTACAACTTGCCGATTATTAACCACCGGCGACAATTCACGTATCTCACATCATCACCCCAGGCATCATTAACATCATAGAAATCAAAAGTGAGCAATGAATTTTTTTCGACGAAATTTCTCAAAAGCAGCAGTGACCTTTAAAACTGCTGTCTGTATTTCACCTAAAAATATTGTTTTGATTTAAATAAGTAATCAAAGCCACCCTTTTATATAATTATGACTAGTACAATTAGTTGTTTACGCAAAGCATATAAATAACTCAACGAACATGTGATTCTCATGTGGCGTGACCGGCAAACATAATTGGCCCGGTTTACTCGCGCCACTCGCAGGACTTTTGGTGGTATTGGGGTGGTATATATTTCTGATGTTGAAAAAAATTGTCATGCAGAATTGTAGACCAGGCAAACTATAAATTGTTGGCCTGCAAAATGAAATATTAAACACTAATAAGCGATGCCAAAACTTGTATATATAAGATTTTTAATTTCCGCATAAAGTTATATTTCTTAAACAGTTGTATTTCTTCACAGCCAGTCCACAACCAGTTCCAGACGCAGTTATCCTTTTCTCTACGAGTGGCAGGGTTGAAAGGGGAGGAAAAATGGAGAGGGGATTGGGGAGAGAAGGAAAAGGAAACAACCTCCTTTTGTTCATTTATACTGCCGTTGGCGTCCGTAGAGACTGAAATGTCATATGTCTCCACCCCATAACCCGTGGGGGGAGCGGTTTAGGGGGTGGGGACGTGTGACATTTCAGACTAGCGTCCGCAAATTTCTGATCGGCTGTGCTGCAGTGAGCAAGTTATTGACTTATCGACGTTTCAATGCCGATATCCACAAGAGCACCAGTAATAGTACAATGATACCTCGAAAAACGTGAGATCATGAAATCTCGGAAGCGTTTTAGATGGGTCTTGAAGTCTCGTTTTCGGGTAATTTTTGCTTCTCGGAGTTTCGAAGTTAGTATGCCGACAGGGTCTCGCGGAGTCTCAGATTTGTCGTTTTTTCGAGTTTCAAGTCGAATTTTTTAGAGTTCATGGGTACAGGTTATCGATCTGAGCTAGTAGATTAAGACAGTAAACAACATCCGTTAGCTTCCATTAGCGTTTTCGGTCATTTTATTTAGCTTTATTTCAGTACCATTATCTCGACATGTTCGGCGCCTAGAGTCTCGGGCTCGGATTTTTAAGAAATTAAGTCGGATTTGATAAAAACAAAAAATTATCGGCTTCGAATTTTTAAACCAGGGTCTCGAATCTCGAATATTTTGTCCTTTTATAAGTTATGCATACATGTGCAAGTGGATATGACAACAATTGAAAGAAGCCCTTCTCTGCGATTACATCACATGATCACATGGTTTGAACATACAAGCTTACAAAGTCTATTGTCTTCGGCTTAGTCACAAAGTGATTTTCATTGATCCCATGCTATTAATTTCTTCCCCTTGTACTTCATCCGTAGATAGTCATAGAGACGATAGGAAACAGTTTCAATCTCTAATTAGTCTTTCGGGTTATAAATAACAAATTAAAAGTGGACAAACATCTTTGAAATTCAATTGAAGTGAAGACGCGATTTAGCTTAAGACATAGCACTTTAAACAGATAGCAAATTACTTGACGTTTTTGCTTATAGGAACAACCTACTACATGAGTGACAAGCCAACGACCTTGACTAGCCTTAAAAACTATAGTCTTTATTTCACCTAGAAAAGTTTTTGAACTTGGTTTAAATAAGTAATAAACTTCCCCTTTTTCAGATCTAATTACGACTAGGCCAATTATTTGTTTTCGGAAAGCATATATCTGATGCATTACTCAAACATGTGATTCTGATACGGCGTGACCCGTAAAAGTCAAAATATTATTGGCAAGTCTACCCGTCTTTCTGGTACAATGTATAATTATATTTCCGATGCTGAAAATATTGTCAACTAGTCATTTGGAAAAGCGGACGTTTGGTATACATGGATTAGTTTCCTTTGGTGCTGATGAGGTTTATTACGTTCTGAAATGCCGACAAATGGTAGCAGTTCAAAGAAAGAGAACTCCCGGAGCACGGTCAAGCTGAAGATGGTGCGCTCTGAGGGCGGACGACAATGGCTGGTTTGTGCTTTTGCTTTCTTAGCTCAGTTTGCAGTGGTTGGGTTCATGATGACTGGAGGGGTTTTGTACACAAAATTAATCGACGAGTTTAAAGCCTCGAGAGGAGCTACAGGTATGAAGGAAGTCTGTGTGAGTCAAGTTCGGTATAACTGACTTACTTTTCGTAATACTTCAGAGTTGCCTTTTAAGAATGAAAGGCTGGGTTTTAAAGCTTTTTCGTGGCGACAGGCCATTTGACGGGTGAAAGTTACTGTTTTGGTAAAACGGAGTAAAACATACAACCCTGCAAACTGGCTTTAATTTCTTCCTGTTAAGGCTGTATTTATTTTTATTTTCCCTTTTTTTAAGGGATGATCTTGCATCATTTTTTTTCGCTGTTATACATTGAACTCATGACCATGCATCTGTTAAATTTCTGATAGGCCAAGAGCGGTAATTCACTTGTAATTCACGATGACCATAACTGAGGGACTCGCGGGTAAACGTTTTCAGGAAACTTAGAACTGTTTCCTCGACCCTCATTATTCTCTGTATCAAAAAATATCTGATTCACTCAATTAGTATTTATTCTTCGCGAAGCAACTTCTGAAAGGTGCGAGCCGACAAGGGTTTATAAATTTGCCGGAGTTCACGTCCAGCGAAATCTAGTGTTGCCTCTATGATAAGAGGAAGTTACTGCCGGCAGTTGCCTAGCAACAAAATACAACAAAATTATATCTCACACCCGAACTCCTTTTAACAGCTTATAACCGTCAGAAAAAATCGGTTACCTAGTGCTCGAGACGCCGGGAGTTTCGCATTAGATTTTCGCGCGAGCCACAGCAAGTGTCACCCTTAGTTTTTACCCTTTCTGCTCCCGGACTTTTGATTGACCGCTCTCGCGTGCGTTCTTGACCTACGCAAAAATACGGACTGCTTTGCAATCTTCTAGAATTTTTAATTAAATAGTTTTTTAAATAGTTTCCGTTGATTTCTGCCAAATAAAGACCAGAAAACGGCTTCATTGGATAAATTCAAACAGCGTTTTTCGCCAAAACGTCCATTTGCACTCTAGAGAGCGCACTGATAGGATTTCCTCAGCCTTTATGGCATAAGCTGTGGTATTCTGTTTGCTGAATCACAAATAAACATCCCTTTAAGCGCCTCATAGAGCCAGTTAAGGACACACGTATTGTTTTAGTCCTCTCAACTCCTGCCAGATGGGTAGTGCAAATGTACCGCGTTTTGTTTACAAAGAGGCACCAGTCTTAGACTACGACTAGTCCCCATTTTTCCTAAAAAATGGGGACTACTCATAGTCTACACCAGTCTTTATTTTCAAAAGTTCATCGTGCGAGGAGCGGAGCTTTACAGACCTTTACGGTCAGTGTACTAGAAAATAGTTAGTTTTGTTTACATTTTCATAATAATCATTTATTTGCATTTTTTATTCTTTACAAACTTCTGATCAGTACTCAAGTTATAGCTTAATGTAATACTGTTCTAACTCCGGTTCTTGCCAAATACAGAGGATAAGCCTGTTATGCTATTATGATTATAATATTTGAGTTCGCCTAAAGGCCATCTTTTTCTTATAAGTTGAACAGGCTCATTCGTCAGATGCCATTTCAGGCTTTAAAGTAATGATGTAATAATAAGAGTTTTTGACATGTTTTATAATAGCATCACTATTTTCATAATTTACTATTATATAGCCTTAAATTATTTTGTTGTTCATCATCAGCATGGGTCAGCTCTCTAACGTCTTCCGTTTTGTACTTCTGTGCCCCTTTGAGCACGTCACTAAGCGAGCGGTTTGGTTGCCGAGTTGTGACGATATCCGGGGGTTTGACGTGCATTCTTGCCATGGTCCTGTCCTCATTCTACACCAGTATCCTTCATCTTTATTTGACCCACGGAGTACTTTGGGGTGTTGGATTGTCCCTTAGTTACTTTCCTACGTTTTTGATCGTCGCACAGCACTTCAAGAATTCGAAGCGTTTGTCTTTAGCCACTGGCATAATCACCTTTGGCGGTTCCCTCGGTACATTGACATTAAGCCCTGGACTACAGTGGATGTTCAACAGATTTGGACTTTCCACTTCGTTTCGCATTCTTGCTGCTGTTCATGTGGTAATTATTGTCTGTGGAATGTTGTTTTTTCCTGTGAAAGAGAACGTTGGAGCCTCACAACAAACCCGCAAGAAGCAGAGGTGCTTTTATTGGTCCATTTGCAAGAATCGAGCACTCATCGTTTTCATCGTCGCATTAGGTTTCAACATGTTAGGCTACTTGGTCCCTTTTGTTCATCTGGTGAGCTAAATTATTTTAGGTGAATCAGCTATGTGCATTTTAATTTTTTTCAGTATCGTTATTATTCATTAAAGTTTTTCTTAGTTAGGAGTCATTTCATAAGTAGGTTGAGTGTGATTGTCTGGGTGAACGTAGTCCTGAATAGGATTTTTTCGCCAACCTGTGTGGTAGTTATCTTTAGAGCCAAAGTCAGTTGTATCACGTCACTTGATGGTAGCGTTATTGTGTCACGTTATTGAATTCTAGTACAATGGAATATCAAATCCTGGCCAAAAGCACTGAAGAGGGCTAGGTTTTCGGCAGGTGCTACCGACTGCAGCGGGGAAAGGGAAGAAGGAAGTAAAAAATTTTACGATATGTTATTATCCACGCAAGTCACAGCTTTAGCGGGAGTAGCCTCCCCGCAGACGTCCTTTGGGGTTCGTTTGAACCCCAAAGGACGTCTGCGGGGAGTCTATAGCAGAAGACGATTTGGATCAATTTAGGCTTCTGGGAAACTGCCCACCTACCCTTCCCCTAAGCCATCATTAACGCTTACTTCTCGCTTAGGGCAAAATGTTGGCTTATAGGAGGGGGAGGTGGACAGTTTCCCAGAAAGCTAAATTGACGACGATTTTTGCATAAAGTGTTTTTGGTGCCCTAGCCTGACGAAATCTTTTTCGTTAGTGTTAGATTTTTCTCTCCAGCAATAAGCTTACCAAGTCTACTAAATAAAAGATATAATTTATATAGTAGCATTTGTCTTTCGTAGCGATTTTGTCAAAGCGCGAGCATTTAGTTTTGGTATCCAATGCCCTCTGTTTACATGTATATGACCCCATGTATGCATTCGGTTTTTTGAATAGGTGAGGATGGCTGAGGAACGTGGTGCCAGTCCAACAGAAGGCGCTTTGTTGATCAGCTACGCTTCTACTGCTTCTGGCATCGGGCGTTTACTTTTCGGCAGAATGGCCGACTGTAAACGTTTCAGCAAGTTCTATATTTGGCGAACTGGTTTATTAGGAATGAGCGTGTCATCAACTTTGGTAATCATAGCTCGTTCCTATGAATGGTTCGTAGTATACGCATTCACTTTTGGATTATTCGAGGGTTGTTACGTGACGTTAACTCCATTACTGGTCAGACACATCGTGGGTGTCAGAAAATTTCCTTATGGTCTCGTAATGGCTTATTTTTCGATGTCGTTTACAAGAAGTGCTGGTCCACCCATTGCTGGCTGGATGTACGACAGTTTTCACAGCTACAAAGTGCCATTTTTGTATACAGGCTTTGTGATTTTTACAGGGTGTTTTATTTCTTTCTTAGTTCCTTTACTCCAGAAAAGGAATACACGAACTGAAGCCGACGACACGAGTAATTTACAGTCTACCGGAGTCGACCGAGAGACTGATGTTTAAACTACAAGTAGCCTACACTGCACTAGAAATTAATTTTAAAAGGATCTGTTTCAATTCAGCTTTGGCCGGAAGTGACAATTCACCTCTGTCGGCCAAAGTTTGATTCAGCCTCTCCAGTAGCCTGTTCCAGGCTCCCAGATAGTGGTGAAAAGTTGTTCAGTAAAAAGAAATACGAAAAATGCGCGGGGGCTGGGGAGCCCCCCTTGCCCAAGTAGCGCGCGTCTTATTTTCGCTTTGCTCGTTTTTATACGTCCGCACGATACTATCTCAGAGCCTGTACAGGCTACCTCTCCAGGAGCCATTCAAGCACAATTTTAGCCAAAATAGCTCAATCAAAAGCCTAGTATTCCAGCCCACGCTGGGACACATTTCAGCCCTTATTTGGATCCAAATTAGCCCCAGGTTATTAGACTGTACTGGCCCTTATTAAGGGAGCCAAACTACACTAAAAAATAGGACTGCATTAATTTCATTGCTTCCCTAAACGGCAATATTTTTACGGGGATAAAACAGATCTTTCTCATTTACATGTATAGTGCATCGAAGTGCATGTGTAGGAGCCTAGCCTACTCTTAGCTTGTAGCGTCAGTTATTGCCGTTTTCACCGAGTTATGTACGAAAATGATTAGCGTAACAGTATTCTTTAAATCTCCGCCAAATTTAAAAATAACCATACCTTTCGTACTCTCAAGGAAATCGCTTCTATTTATGATCAAACCAATATTTCATGGTTTCTACATTTCTACAGTGTTATTAAAATAAACTAATACCTACTGAGAGTTACAACGACATTTTTTTCTAAAAGAAACTATTATTTTTCAAAGTAACTGCACCTTAATGGTATTTGGAAAAGCCGAAAATTATCTAGTATAATTCAACGTTATAAACAACTATTATTGCTAGTAGTCTTCCTGCTAATAAATGAGGACACCCTCGGAAACAGGACTTTGTCACAGGGAACTAGCTCTCACATTGGCTTAGCTGATTGTATAATATTAAAGAGAACTTAATTCAGCTGTTACTTTATCGATGCGTGGAATTAAACTTGTTTTCATTGGTGGCCATTTTGAATTTTGCGAAATGGAGAAAATCTTAGGAATGTTCTCGTCTCTTCAAAATTTATCACTTCATTATATTACTCGGCTAGCCTTTTCCAGGCGTTCGGATAGTGGAGTGCGGTGCGGGATCTCTTTGCGGGATCTCTTTGCGCCGTCTCCACGATCTGAACGCCTGGAAATGAGGCTATTACTCGGCAGCGTTCGGATCTTTCGAGAGTTTTTCGACTGTCCCCATATATACCCCTGATATTTCTTAGTTCCAGGCCTCGCACCAGCTGACCGCAGAATTCAAAATGGCCACCCAAAAAATTCCACGCATCGATAAAGGAAGTAAGGCTACCCTCTTTCTTTTTCAGTTAGCGTCGAATGCGTTTCCCGATTTCGGGTGGGTCGTTCGGATGAAAAAATAAATGAATAAAAATAAAATAAAATAACATAAAATAAAAAGAAAATAAAACAAAATGAAATGAAATAAAATAAATAAATGAATGAATAAATAAAAAAAAAATCTTAAGAAGTCTGAGGATCGGAGGCCTACTGAACCCCCAGAATCATTGCCGTGGAGCCTAGAAAAAGACAATACATGGTCACCAAATCGGCACAAACTTAATATGGCGGAAAACACGATGGTCGATTTCATAGTAAAAGGGAAAAGGCGTACACCACCGAAACGTCTATGCCTGGAAATGCTGTTTTCAATGCTCATTTTTCAGATTATAAAAAATTTAAAATCAAAGTCAGAAAAGGTTTAACTGCTTCGTCTTGTTTCCTCGAAAAATGCCAAAAATTTGGTTCGGTCGTTTGGGTCGGCGGGAAGACACTAAACGAAGAAAAAAAGAGGGGGGGGGGTGGGGGTAGGGGGAGGAGGTGGCCTAATGTTAAATTAAATCATAATTATACAAACTGCAACCTAATCGATCGGATGTGAGAGCCCCCTGTGCTATGTGTCCACTTTTTGAAGACTGGATAAACCTCACGGACTTCAATAAATCAGGAATTTTACAAAACAAGAAAACAAAAGCTCAAAATTGACTTGTTGCTAATTGCAAAAGAAGCTAAGGTTTTCAACGTCTTTTTTAAGTCAGGAACGTGCCCTCCATATCATATTAAAAGTATCCAAAAATCTTTGAGAGGGAAGTGGCCAAGCAAACGCTTTTATTACAGTCAGGGCGCCGAGGAGTTATTTGTGACTTTGATTAAGGTTTAATCGCGAATCGCATTTGTTTACTGAGGGAGACATGGAGATTTGCGGTGTTGCGGTGTACGAGGGTCGCTAATTTTTTTTGTGCGGTGTTGAGATGAACAAGATCCCATCTCACTGTGTTGCAATGATCTCAAACTGTACGGTGTGTGGTATTTCTGATTTGAAACCTACGAAATCCGTTGAAACGAAATTACTTGTGGCCCGGGAGGGTACTTCCTTGTAATGAGCTGATGCAAGGGTAGCTCATTCTCTCTTGGCTAGCGGGAATGTGCAGCTGGATGTGGACGCATCTTCACGGCGCTAGATTGACAGTAATGGGGTTGCAGTTTCATTATAGTCACTAGAATAGGATCGCACATTTTGGGGATTTAGGAGATCAGAAAATTCAGGTAAGTGGGGATTTAAAAATGGAAAGATTTTTACTTCATTAAGTTTAACTAATGTGTCAATTCATTTCAGGCCAGTAACCTAATTAACAGGCTTTATAAAGTAGCCGAGAAAGTTTCTAAGTTGGGATCACGAAAATTGCTCTTTCTCAAAAGTGACTAAGATGAAGTCTTTAAATTGGCCACAGAATAGACTATAATGGGTTAGGGGGTCTGAGAGGCCAGCGGCACATATCCAGCAACAATTAACCCAAGTAACCCCCCCGGGACTTGTGGACCCTTTGCGGTGTTGTAATTTATTGCACAGGGTCCAGAGGAGTTTCGTGTGAATAAATGAATTGATCTTGCGAGCCCTCAGTCTCTTGGTTTGCGGTCTATAGAATGTGTAACGAAACTGTAACGCAATCAAAATAACCCATTTTTCAGAGGTATTCGACAAACACATCTCCTCTGGACCCTGTGTTTATTGTTGTAAAACTCTCAAGCTAAATATATGTTTTAGCGAAACACCTAAGGTGATCGTGATTCCTTGTACCTTCGCCAACAATGGCACGACTTATTGAAACCGCGGCTATTGATTTTGATCCTCGATCGGTCAGGTTCATGATCAATTCTTCAGTAACAAAGGCGATTGGCTTTATCAACGGTAAAATTTAACTTCAATCAAGGTCACAAATAACACGAATGCGCCCTGTGTTCATTAGAACCTTCGTATCTCAATACAACAACATGGGAACGAGGGTGGATGTACTTTCTACCTTCCGCGCTGGTTGTGTGTGTAGCCGATTGTTATTTCATAGTAAATGTTCTGGATTTACCGTTTGCCTCACCTACAGCGATATGTCGCTAACTATGTATATAAAGCAATGATAAATAAACGTAGAATTACCTTACCTGTGGTATATAGTCGTCCTTTTACCTCAAAAGCGGTTTTTTGAGCGATTTTGAAGGAGTTTGATTTCGCCGTTGACTGTTCCTGTTTCTATTATAATATAAGGAACAGTCAACGGCGAAATCAAACTCCTTCAAAATCGCTCAAAAAACCGCTTTTGAGGTAAAACGACGACTATATACCACAGGTAAGGTAATTCAACGTTTATTTATCATTGATTTATATACATAGTTAGCGATATATCGCTATAAGTGAAGCAAACGGTAAATCCAGTACATTTACTATAAAATAACAGTCGGCTACACAAACAGATTGTGTGGGCTCCCTGTGCTCATACAACACAGGGACTGATTTAAAAAAATTGACCTCCACATCATGTGCTTATCACCTGTATCCAAGAAAATGTTGTTCTACGTTTAGTAAAAGTACTTTCACACCAGTCAGAGCACTTTGACATCATAACTTATTTTAGTAACAGCACGACATCCTTGTCGCTATGGTAATCAATACAACAACAATAGTATTTGTACACCATTCAAACACGTGCATTTCCGATGGCACGACCTCTAGACCGGTATGTATCGGCTGACCCACGTTCGCTTCCCGGGATTTCTAATTTTGCAATATTAACTAGCTGTATTCTGATCAACGTCAAGACATTCATTTTATTTTAGTATGGGGACATAATGAATTTTTTAAAACTTGAAGTACAGTAATAAGAGCACCTCATAGAAGGAAGGAAACAAATATCGAAATATGAGTCAAAATATACTGGCTTGGTTCTCACTATTTTTTTTGCCTAACATTTCGTAAAATGCCATTGTGAAATAAACTTGCCGATTAACCATCGGGGACAGTTCACGCAACAACATCATCACCCAAGGCATCAGTAACATCACAGAAATCAAAAGTGAGGAATGAATTTTTTCAGAAAAATTTCTCAAAAGCTAACCTTTAAAACTATTCTGTATTTCACCTAAAAAAAATTGTTTTGATTTAATTAAATAATCAAACCCCCCTTTTACATAGTTATGACTATTAAATACAATTACAGTAGTTGTTTACGGAAAGCATATAAATAACTCAAACATGTGATTCTCATATGGCGTGACCGGCAAACATAATTGGCCCGGCCTACTCGCGCCACTCGCAGGACTTTTGGTGGTATTGGGGTGGTATATATTCCTGATGCTGAAAAAATTGTCATACAGAATTGTTGACCAGGCAAAAGGCAACAAGGACGTTTCCTCTTGGCGCTAATGAGGTTTTTTAGGCTCTGAAATACTCACAATTCGGACTAAAAGAGAGAACTCCAGCAGCATAGGCCAAGATGGTGCATTCTGACAGCAAAAGACAATGGCTGGTTTGTGCTTCTGCTTTCTTAGCTCAGTTTGCGGTGGTTGGATTCATGATGACTGGAGGGGTTTTGTACGCGAAATTAATCGACGAGTTTAAAGCCTCGAGAGGAGCTACAGGTATAAAAAGTGTTTGTGGCAGTTTGAGTAATCTAAATCCAGGGGCGGGGGGGGGGGAGGGGTACTTGGGTTAATTTTTGCTGCTATGTGTTGCTAGCCTCTCGGAGCCCCTATCCCTTTATAGTCTTTTCTGTGGTCAATTAAATACCCCATCTTAGTCAACTTTGGGCAAATATGTAATTTTCAACATCTTAAATTGGTAACTTTCTATTTTTATGAGATGGCCCATGTTTTAGATTGAATGAAAAACACTTTACGACTTTACTTTTCATCTGCTGTACAAACATTATGGTACGTTTGCTAACCGTAAATATGAAGAACTCTTTTACCCAAAAAATGCGAAAATGTGCGACCCCATTCTAGTTACTATATTAAAAATGCGACCCCATTATAGTCAATCCAGTCGTGAAAATGCAACCCCATCCAGCGGCACATCCCCATTAGCCTCTTATAGGGAAGAACCCCCCTGGGTTTAAAATATAACTCAGAGTCTTTCAGGTACTAAAAATAGATCGATAAGTATATCTTCCCTGGAGCCTTCTAATGAAAAATATACCTTTAATCTTTAGCTGTAATAGAGTGCAATTTTGAACCACAACAGACGTGTTTATGGCCCCTTGAGGAGCTACAGATAATTTATATGAAGGAGAAGTTTGACTTAGGGTACTGGGTATGAAGAGTCAAAGGTAGAAGGTCTGAGCAGGGGCTCAGGTAGTGCTTAGTCAGCTGATTCAGCTGACGGCTTGAAAAAAAAACGCTTCTGAACTGTTGACGGTTAAAACTGACTGAAATGGAGGTTTAAAGGAAAATTTGTATCCATTAACTGCCGTCTCTGGTAATTTGTCCGTTTAAATTTCTTCCTTTCTTTTTTTTTTTTAATAATTATGGAGTACCTGATGTAATTTGTCTCGTCATACATTGAACTCATCACGCCCTCTCTTTTCTGATTGGCCAAAAGCGAATCATATCATGGACACTTAGACAGGGCACTGGTAGAACACTGGTAACCACGCCAGCGTGGCAAGGGGGGGGGGGGGGGGGGTGTCTGTTTAGGACAAAAATTGTCTCCTATTTTAGGCCATATTTTATTACTATGGGTCGTTTCGTTGGGCATTCAGAATTAAGTAAGTTTTCAAACTAACACAATGGAGTTTAAATCCTGCGGAAAGTAACTGTTGGCACCACACAAAAAGATAGCTTATCGCCAACTTTTAAACTCTTTTAAAGCATTCCACCCCCAAAAGACTAAATAGTGAAATTGCATACCTTGTTTAGGTCTGTCGGTTAAGACTCAAGACCCTGAAAACCATACTCGCTCGAAAGTGCGACCCTACCAAGATTTATAGATTTGTCGGAATTCGCGCCCATTCAATGAACCGCGCTATCCATGTGCAGCGCGGGTGAATCTCGTGTGGCAGCTATAATAGCAGTATATCAGGTTGTTGTGCGCAGTTGCCTAGCAACAAAGCACAACAAATTAAAATCCAACTTCCGAACCCACTCCCACTCCGCAGAGTGTTCGATTTTAGCTGGGCAGTTTTTTGCCAGATGGTTGCCAGACAAAACAATATATAGAAATAGAAGAATAGAAATCGAAACCACAGATAATCCAGTTCATAACAACTGTGTTTGCACTGCGCGGACCAGCAAGTCCGTGGTAGATGTGTGCTCGATGTTAAAATAATAATACAACCATTTCAAGATGATTTCTTTTTTCTTTTGGGTTGGGGGGGGGGGTGGAGTATTTGAGGGCGGGGATAAGGTACTCGAGGGGGGTACTAAAGGGAGGGTTATGGGAAGCAAACGTGGGCAATTAAAACTATAGCAGAGAGAGATAAACAAACAAACAAACAAACAAAAAACGGGGCGGTTGCGTTATATTGAAGGCCAACAGAGGGTGGGACTGCATTCGGTTTTTATCAAACGGTTCTTACATCGTGGGAGGTGCTCATGAAGCTATGAGTATATGTTTGATGGAATGAAGTACTCTCTAAAAACTATTTGGTGACCACTGCGGCTGGGAGACAGTTAAGTCCCTGATCGTCTGGGATTTGCCTAATAGATGAAAACCAGCAATAGAAAACTACAAATGGGTCGGTCTTTGGACGGATTTCCAGTCTTTTAGTTCTGGTATGTCCATCAGCGTACACAAGGATGTAAACCATCCTCCCACAAACGGCTGCGACTGGGACTCGCTACAGATCACTAGCCTTGTAATTTTTTATTTTTTATCTCGGGGCGTTTATTTAAAACGTGGAGAAAATTATTCGAGTCACTGGGTTGATGTCGGTAGCAGCGGTATGCCAATTACACGAGTGACGTTGGAGGCCTCTTTTCAGTTAAAAGAGTTACAATGCATGTGAGTTACTCCGGAAAGTACATTATAAGCTGTGAGGCTTTAATTAAAAATTATAACTTAAATCTACTATTATATGGCCATGACAAGATAGATAAATCTATCTTGGCCGTGAATATAACTTTTTTCTTTCATCATCAGCATGGGTCAGCTCTCTAACGTCTTCCGTTTTATACTTCTCCGCTCCTTTGAGCACGTCACTAAGCGAGCGGTTTGGTTGCCGAGTTGTGACGATATCCGGGGGGTTGACGTGCATTCTTGCTATGGTCCTGTCCTCATTCTACACCAGTATCCTGCATCTTTATTTCACCCACGGAGTACTTTGGGGTGTTGGATTGTCCCTTAGTTACTTTCCTTCGTTTTTGATCGTCGTTCAGCACTTCAAGAATTCGAAGCGTTTGTCTTTAGCCACTGGCATTGTCACCTTCGGTGGTTCCCTTGGTACATTGACATTAAGCCCTGGATTACAGTGGATGTTCAACAGATTTGGACTTTCTACTTCGTTTCGCATTCTTGCAGCAGTTCAAGTGGTAATTATTGTCTGTGGAATGACTTTTTGTCCTGTGAGAGACAACGAGGTACTCTCTCAAGAAACCAAGAAGAAGTATTTTGATTGGTCCATTTGCAAGAATCGAGCACTCATCGTTTTCATCGTCGCATTAGGTTTCAACATGTTAGGCTACTTGGTCCCTTTTGTTCATCTGGTGAGCTTAATTCGTGGGCTTGAGCTGGATAAACTGCTATCTCTTTTATTTATTGTCGTTATTTACTAAAATCCATTTCTGATTGGCTTATATCCCCTTGTAATTCCTTATACCCTGCTAGCATTGACCACATTAGGGTGATTGTTACCGATTTCAAAACGATTGACGTCAATTGTATAGATACCGACAGTAAAAGGGATGTAAAGATGTGAGGCAATTAAAAAGAAGCGGCGCTGAGAAAATGGCGGAATATTTTGCACGAGGTTATGCGAAGATGAAATAACCAGAGAACACAAGTTCCGGTACAATTAAACAATCAAATTCTGGCAAAAGCACTGCTGAGGTTTGCGTGAAAAAGACTGAACGCACCCAAAGAAAAAAATGTAGTAATCCTCCTCTTTCTTGCTAGTACATGTAGTATGTTAAAAGCCATGCAAATCCCCGCTCATGTCGGACGATTTTCGCGCAGGAATGTTTCGCCCATTGCAGTATATCTCTAAGCTAGCTATCTCTGAAGAAAATATTAGACTACTTGTAGTTTGCATTAGCATTCTTGGTAAGGTTTACAATGAAAGCCATCTCAAGCGTTTTTATCAGTTTTTCTCAGATAAGTATCGCCTACTCTTTTGTCGAAGCGAGAATTTAGGTTTAATATCCTATGCCCTTTCGTAACACATTAATGCCTTTTTTTTGGAATAGGTGCGGATGGCTGAGGAACGTGGAGCCAGTCCAACAGAAGGCGCTTTGTTGATTAGCTACGCCGCAGCCGCATCTGGCGTCGGGCGTTTACTTTTTGGAAGAATGGCCGACAGCAAACTTCCCGGAAGGTTTTTCATTTGGCGAGCAGGTGTATTAGGAATGAGCGTGTCAACAACTTTGGTAATCTTGGCCAGTTCTTATGAATGGCTTGTGGTATACGCATGCATATTCGGAATATTCGAAGGTTGTTACGTGACATTAACCCCCCTGCTGGTCAGGGACATCGTAGGCGTTAGAGGATTTCCTTATGGTCTTGGATTGGCTTATTTTTCGATGGCGTTTACAAGAAGTGCTGGTCCACCCATTGCTGGCTGGATTTACGACAGTTTTCACAGCTACAAAGTGGCGTTTCTGTACACCGGCTTCGTGATTTTCATGGGAAGTTTCATTTCCGTCGTAGTTCCCTTACTCCAGGAGAAGAAATTGGCAATTGAATACCTCGGTTATAAAGACGAAGACACGTCCAATAATTTAAAATCTACCGGGGTCGACCGAGAAACTGAGGTTTAAACACACGATGAAAGTAAAACTTTAAGGCATATACGTAATTTTTAATATAATGCCTATATCTCAGAATTATAGCAGTTTATAAGGGCTTCTTTCTCTTCAAGGGTTAACGCATTCTTTTTGCACGTTAAGGCTGTGTTGCGGATAGCTTTTGGGCCGACCCGAAATTTATACTGCATTGGGCTTTTCACACAAACTTGAGAACGGTGATTTCAGCGCGATTTCTGTTGAGGTTGATTTCCATTGACACGTTTTTGGCTACGCACGTTAACGCACGTAAATTTTAAACACGTAAATAAAATAGAGGCAAGATAAAAAAGTGCTGAGTTTAAACTAGAAGTTGAGTGAGGTTCAACTTTTACGCTTACGAGCGACCTTTCATGCATTGCCTCTATTTTATTTGCGCACGTGAATTTTACGTACATTAACGCACGTAAAAATTACGCGACACTGGAAATCAACCCTAAGGGAGTAAATTTGCGCCCCGACGATCTTGATTGGATCGTCAGATATCAAATAGGTTTCTTCCACTCTTCGTCGCAGTGTGAACAGGTATGTTCGCACCGTAGCTAAAGTAAATGGGTAGAAGCGAGGTCTGGATGCCACTGAGACGGAAGTTAATATTCAGAAGGGTCAGGATTGAGACTTGCTGCACCAAACACTCTCGGCCAACCATTCCGGTGCGTCGGATGTTCAATGGACATGACAATTAACCTAACCTTAATACTTTGGACACCATGGATACAGAAACAATTTCCGCTTTCTGTTTTCGTCTTTATTGACTCTTTAGTTGTCTCTCCTTTACAAGACGCGGGTGGCTATGTGATTTCCCGCCAAAATAGCCTGGAGTTGCATTTGGGTTGCCATACCTGTTGATTGAGTTATTTTACATTGGTATGCCAGTGGTGCGGACGGACGGTCGGTCGGTCGTTCGGGCGGTGTACTGTCACGTGATTACCAAATTTTCTAGGATGGATAGAATTACTTAGCTATGGGGCTCCGCACGACTTAGGGGTTCCACCTCTGTACCCTTGTCATTCATACTGTGTCGCATAGCTTTTCATGTCAGCACGAACCTTAGACATACTGTTAAGTGCCTTTAGATTGTCATGGCCCAATCTCAATGTTCGAGTTTCTCGGGAAAAAAAATTAACTCGGTTTGATTTCTCTGGGGACTAAGGCACTTTCCGTATGTTTAGGGTAAGAGCAGGTTCGTGGGTCGCATTACTGTAGGTCCCTTCTCTTGGCTTGAAGCATCTTATCATTTTCGGTTTCTGATGACATAGTACGGGTAACTGCCAAAAAGCTAAAATACCCATATACTCCCCCAAAATAAGCCTCCTACTGATGCTCATATTTTATGGTTCTGACAATCCAATATTTTATGGATCCGGACCGGTGTTATTTATATAGCTCATTAGTTCGAGTCTCCTCGAAGGCATTAATTTATACTCGTCGATAACATTAATATATACCTTTTTTTAAAAAATCCAATAAACTTTTTTAGTAACTCCAAAAAGTACATAACATTACATATTGTTATACATTACACTGGTTAGCAATAGTATACTCAGATAAATACACTAATTACAGTACACAGGGAGAAACGGACAAAAGAAAGAAAAAAGAAATGGATTAAGGAAAATTTAACTGCACATTTAAACTACCTCCCCTGACCTGATGAACTAAGTGATATTTACCATGGAATTTTTTAAGAGAAACTCTTATTTGCCAAAGCAACTGCATCCTCTTGGCCTCCTAGGTGTGCTGTGGGATGTCGGCTTATGGGAGGTTAAATCAGAAGCTCAAAAAATTGATTTACACTTGTTGCTTACAAAAGAACTACGTCTGTACTCACTTTGAAACAGTAGCATATGAGGTAATTCTGTAGTGGATCTTAGGGCTCTTGATATGTGTTACCGTCAGAAAAATCTAGGTACGAAAAAAATGGAGCGAGTTTAATTTTGACTTTTTGTGATTAAAAAACTAAATGAATATTTAAATAAACAAATAAATAAATAAATAAATAAATAATAATAAAATAAACTTTTCCAAAAAACTAGCAAGTGACTAAATTCAGGAATTAAGTCCGACAGAAGCACGGCAGAAGCACGGTGTCTGAATCAAACTTTTGAATTAAGTTCGGCAAGCAATTAAGTTCGACAAGCGCTACCGTGCTACACGACTCTGGCACGGCAGCGATTCAAACGTCGTGCTTCTGCCGCGCTAAACAAAATTAATAAATTATATTAATGTATTTTGGCGAGATTGCGTTCCCACGGGGAGTTGGGAGGAGAATTGTTACGAGGCATCAGTAAATCCTGAATTTGGTTCGACTCTGGCACGATG
The DNA here is from genome assembly GCF_958299795.1 of Porites lutea. Classification (NCBI taxonomy): domain Eukaryota; kingdom Metazoa; phylum Cnidaria; class Anthozoa; order Scleractinia; family Poritidae; genus Porites; species Porites lutea. The sequence goes on along the minus strand of NC_133210.1, from coordinate 24,388,099 downwards.
TCTGAATCAAAGTTGTTTTCCTGCCGTGCTACAGTCGAGCTAGTCTGCCAAACAGCCGTTTTTAGTGTGGTCACGCAACGCTCCTCCCCACTAACGGCTGCTGAAAACCGAACTACATTCCTTTCCCTTTGTGTTTGTGGTCTAACGAACAAACCAATCATGTACAAGAAATTTGACAATACGTGAGCCGCAGGGCGCTAGGCAGCGAGCACGCTTCTCAGTTTTCGACAAATCAATCAATCGTCGCTGAATTTAGACGGGCTCTGTGTTTTCAAGCAACGAAAAGGTTAATTTGCAAAAAAGTTTGTTTTAAGCGGTCAAGAAAGTTCCAAGTGAAAAGAAGGTTTGATAGGCCTAGAAAACTTTTACCAGGATCGGTTGGTTCTTCATTTAACGGGTATATGTGCTGATATGTAGTGAAGAATTTAATGTACCGGATGTGCTCATTGTGTTCTGTGAAGACTAGACGCTCAAGGGTACTGAGTCAAAAAGCAATCTTATAAATTATCGATGAGCGAAACTATACCTGGCAACTTTATGAGCACATCCATGTTGTGAATCGCAATTTGCTCGACTTTCTTGCTGTTGCTGCTTATCTCCTAAATTTTGAATAGGACTCGACTACGACAACATTGTAGTTAACTGCTTGTTTTCACGCGACGATTTTGATTATTCTGTCATTCACCCATGGGGCAACGATAAAAGCAAAGCTGTGATTGGAGGAGTCACAGTACCGCAGAGGTGGCGCGAACACTTTCCAGAAAATGGGAGCTGAATTACAATTGGCTAATCACGGGAAAGGAATGTAGTTCGGTTTTCAGCAGCCGTTAGTGGGGAGGAGCGTTGCGTGACGACACTAAAAACGGCTGTGTAGCAGACTACAGTCGAACCAAATTACAATTAAGTTCGGCACGGCAGAAGCACGACGTCTGAACTGGGCCTGACTGAGCAAATCTTAATTTTGGCCGCTGGTCTCATATTTAGAGGTCATGAAGCTGGTCTATTCCTCTTATATTAATAATTCATTTCCTGTGCTTTATGTTTTGAAAAAGATCACCCGAGGCCTAGTTCTTGTTTGCAGCATGTTGAATTTTCACGGGATAGTGTTCTACATATCCTAATTGTGGCTTAACTAGAGCTAAGCCAACGCTGCAAGTCACTCAAGATCATTCTTTGGGCGCCGATTTCTTTTTTTTGTTTTTTCTTTCTTTCTTGAGATTCAATGTAACGAATCTTTGTTATATAGGGCGATGTCCTGTAGTGTATCCGTTGGTAACTACTATATCAGTCCGTTGAAGAGACAAACGCCAACTCAACGACCGTAGTTGGTAACGTTACCTTGCATATAGGGGCACGTTACATATAGGGGCGACTCGCATATAGGGGCGAGTTGACAGTTATGGTCACGCACTCAACTGATTAGAGTATATTAAAACCGATGTTTTGATATTCACGTAAAAGGAGCGTCTGTGGCGAAGGAGACTCACCATCGTTACTTTTTTAAAAAAATCTCTTCGCCATTCATAGAAAGTTCCATACATTAATTAATAAACATAGAAAACGGCAGGTTAGAAACTTCATTTTTCCAGCTCCGTACATCGGCAGTTCTTATTCGCGAGTAGGGCAAATTTACCAAACAACCTTGCAAATACGGGTGCCTTACATATAGGGGCGAATTTACAGAAGTACGAAGAAATATCCCGCCTGTTGGAAAGTGGATGCACTGAAATGCAAACGAAGAGTATAAAACCATTGAAAATATATTTTTTATTAGTAATGTAATGGCCTTCTTGTGTTGATACAAAAGGTTACCAAACATCCTTGCATATAGGGGCGCCTTACATATAGGGGCGAATTTACAGAAGAACGAGGAAATATCCCGCCCGTTGAAAGTGGATGCACTGAAATACACGCAAAGAATACAAAACCATTGAAATAATATCTTAAATGAATAATGCAAAGACCTTCCTGTGTTATACAAAAAGTTACCAAACATCCTTGCATATAAAGGCGCCTTACATATAGGGGCGAATTTACAGAAGTACGAGGAAATATCCCGTCCATTTGAAAGCGGGTGCACTGAAATACATACAAAGAGTATAAAACCATTGAAAATATATTTTTTATCAGTAATGTAAAGGCCTTCTTGTGTTGATACAAACGATTACCCAAACATCCTTGCATATAGGGGCGCCTTACATATAGGGGCAAATTTACAGAAGTACGAGGAAAGATCCCGCCTGTTGAAAGTGGATGCACTGAAATACACACAAAGAGTATAAAACTATTGAAAATATATTTTTTATTAGTAATGTAAAGGCCTTCTTGTGTTGATACAAAAGGTTACCAAACATCCTTGCATATAGGGGCGCCTTACATATAGGGGCGAATTTACAGAAGAACGAGGAAAGATCCCGCCCGTTGAAAGTGGATGCACTGAAATACACACAAAGAGTATAAAACTATTGAAAATATATTTTTTATTAGTAATGTAAAGGCCTTCTTGTGTTGATACAAAAGGTTACCAAACATCCTTGCATATAGGGGCGCCTTACATATAGGGGCGAATTTACAGAAGAACGAGGAAATATCCCGCCCGTTGAAAGTGGATGCACTGAAATACACACAAAGAATACAAAACCATTGAAATAATATCTTAAATGAATAATGCAAAGACCTTCCTGTGTTATACAAAAAGTTACCAAACATCCTTGCATATAGAGGCGCCCTACATATAGGGGCGAATTTACAGAAGTACGAGGAAATATCCCGCCCGTTGAAAGTGGATGCACTGAAATACACACAAAGAATACAAAACCATTGAAATAATATCTTAAATGAATAATGCAAAGACCTTCCTGTGTTATACAAAAAGTTACCAAACATCCTTGCATATAGAGGCGCCTTACATATAGGGGCGAATTTACAGAAGTACGAGGAAATATCCCGTCCATTTGAAAGCGGGTGCACTGAAATACATACAAAGAGTATAAAACCATTGAAAATATATTTTTTATCAGTAATGTAAAGGCCTTCTTGTGTTGATACAAACGATTACCCAAACATCCTTGCATATAGGGGCGCCTTACATATAGGGGCGAATTTACAGAAGAACGAGGAAATATCCCGCCCGTTGAAAGTGGATGCACTGAAATACACACAAAGAGTATAAAACCATTGAAAATATATTTTTTATTAGTAATGTAAAGGCCTTCTTGTGTTGATACAAAAGGTTACCAAACATCCTTGCATATAGGGGCGCCTTACATATAGGGGCGAATTTACAGAAGAACGAGGAAATATCCCGCCCGTTGAAAGTGGATGCACTGAAATACACACAAAGAGTATAAAACCATTGAAAATATATTTTTTATTAGTAATGTAAAGGCCTTCTTGTGTTGATACAAAAGGTTACCAAACATCCTTGCATATAGGGGCGCCTTACATATAGGGGCGAATTTACAGAAGAACGAGGAAAGATCCCGCCCGTTGAAAGTGGATGCACTGAAATACACACAAAGAGTATAAAACCATTGAAAATATATTTTTTATTAGTAATGTAAAGGCCTTCTTGTGTTGATACAAAAGGTTACCAAACATCCTTGCATATAGGGGCGCCTTACATATAGGGGCGAATTTACAGAAGAACGAGGAAAGATCCCGCCCGTTGAAAGTGGATGCACTGAAATACACACAAAGAGTATAAAACCATTGAAAATATATTTTTTATTAGTAATGTAAAGGCCTTCTTGTGTTGATACAAAAGGTTACCAAACATCCTTGCATATAGGGGCGCCTTACATATAGGGGCGAATTTACAGAAGAACGAGGAAATATCCCGCCCGTTGAAAGTGGATGCACTGAAATAAACACAAAGAGTATAAAACCATTGAAAATATATTTTTTATTAGTAATGTAATGGCCTTCTTGTGTTGATACAAAAGGTTACCAAACATCCTTGCATATAGGGGCGCCTTACATATAGGGGCGAATTTACAGAAGAACGAGGAAATATCCCGCCCGTTGAAAGTGGATGCACTGAAATACACGCAAAGAATACAAAACCATTGAAATAATATCTTAAATGAATAATGCAAAGACCTTCCTGTGTTATACAAAAAGTTACCAAACATCCTTGCATATAGAGGCGCCTTACATATAGGGGCGAATTTACAGAAGTACGAGGAAATATCCCGTCCATTTGAAAGCGGGTGCACTGAAATACATACAAAGAGTATAAAACCATTGAAAATATATTTTTTATCAGTAATGTAAAGGCCTTCTTGTGTTGATACAAACGATTACCCAAACATCCTTGCATATAGGGGCGCCTTACATATAGGGGCGAATTTACAGAAGTACGAGGAAATATCCCGTCCATTTGAAAGTGGATGCACTGAAATACACACAAAGAGTGTAAAACCATTGAAAATATATTTTCTATTAGTAATGTAAAGGCCTTCTTGTGTTGATACAAAAGGTTACCAAACGTCCTTGCATATAGGGGCGCCTTACATATAGGGGCGAATTTACAGAAGAACGAGGAAAGATCCCGCCCGTTGAAAGTGGATGCACTGAAATACACACAAAGAGTATAAAACCATTGAAAATATATTTTTTATTAGTAATGTAAAGGCCTTCTTGTGTTGATACAAAAGGTTACCAAACATCCTTGCATATAGGGGCGCCTTACATATAGGGGCGAATTTACAGAAGTACGAGGAAATATCCCGCCCGCTTGAAAGTGGATGCACTGAAATACACACAAAGAATACAAAACCATTGAAATAACATATTAAATGAATAATGCAAAGCCTTCCTGTGTTTATACAAAAAGTTACCGAACATCCTTTCATATAGGGGTGCTTTACATATAGGGGACGTTTTCTCTTTGGAAGATATCATGTATTCGTGGAAAAAGTTAACTGGTTTCTCATTGTTGTTTAATTACGTAATATTGTTCACTTAAGCTGGATAGTAGAATTTGAATGTTTTTAGATATGGATGTGCGAAACGGCCTTTTCAAAAGTCAACCTTTTTTTTCTCTTCTTCCTTCTTCTACTTATCCTCTTCGTCGTTTTCCATTTCGTCTTGGCCTATCTTTCTTTCTTTTTGCTTTCTCATCTTCTTCACTTGCTTGTTTTCTCTGTTCTTTTTCCTCTTATCTTTTTTGTGCTCCTTGCTCTCTTCCTCGACATCCTGCTGCTTTTGCACCCCGGGAGAGGTTTCCTTAGATTTGGTTAAGATTAAAACCTCATCTAGTTTTATCCCACGGTAAGGTTTTGGGAGGGTGGATGGATTTTCTTTCAAGTGTCGGATTAGGGATCTGCCAGCCTTTTTAAAGTTGGGTCCATGTGCTGGATGGAAGGTTGTTGCACTTGCTGAATCCAAAACGTGCGCCATTTCGTGAATGACAGTCGACAGAAGTCGTTGATCGGAGTCGAAAGCACCAGGAAATATCACTACGAAGTGATCGAAATCATCTCCTGTCCCACTGGACAAAGCCACACCCAGAAAATCATTACATCTTTCAATTTCCTCTACCTCAAGCCAGTCATCTTTGTTCATGCATCCAATATGCGAAACAGCCTCTTTAAATTTAAACGGGGTGTATGTCGCTGCAATTGCCGCATAGACTTCTTGTACCCTTTCTGACTCTCTTGCATACTTTTTCGTTTTTTCGCGATACACTTCTAGATTTACCTTTTCCCTTGCGGCTGCAAATCGTCTTCTTTCGGCGGCATCTTTCCTTCTCGCATAGTCACACTCTCGGCACAACCAGTCCTTTCTACGGCAATCACTCTGCGAGCATTCTTCATGGTACCTTTTTTTGCATTTGGAACAAGCTACCATGTTGCTGCCATCGTCAGGCATGCGGCATATGCAATGCAGTTCGCGGGTCCAACGATGCAGAGCTTTCGCTTTCTTCTTGTCGTCTACGGTAACCACTTTGGTCAGGAATCGTTTCATGTTCATTTCCTCGAAACTCTCCAACAGCTCACGGCGCATTACACTTTGGTTGATTACTGCCTGAACTGGATCTTGATTAAAAGCAAGCATAGCCGCAAATGCTATAGCAAACAAGCCGCAATCTTCGGTTCTATCCTGCTGCTGGACATTCTCGACCAACATGGTTAACGACTTCTCATGCTTCGAAATTTGGCATGCCGCTTGGTCCACAACGATAGGGTACCTCATCCCTCCTTCCATTCTTTTCACGCTCACTGCCTGGAAACTGTCGTAAACGCTAGTGCAAGGTGGTTCCCATAAAATGTTCGACAGCGTCAGCCAATGATTATTCCCGACGTTGATGATCTGGATAAAGCCCTGTCCACGGTCCGAGCGGGAAAAACCGCGATCCCTACCAATCACGACGTCCTCCAGTCCACCCACGTCACTCCGACAACAATCTTTTCTAATAAGAACCATAGCCGCATTAATTATGGAGTCGTTAAGCCAACTTTTGCTCAACAGGATGTTCCGCTCTTTCACAGTAAGGTGCAGTTCGGCAATCCATGCTACGTCGTCTGCAGGTGATGGTCGTTCTTCGACTGTTGAAACATCTATCGGGTTTTCACGACTCCCTTTACTGTTAAAGCTCCCCTCATTGAAATTCAGATCACTTTTTTCTGATTTTCGTTTCTTCGACTTCAACGCGTTTCCGTTCTGTTGATTTGCTGTACTTTCTGCTGCCCTTCTGTTTGAAGGGTTACCCTGTTTGACTGTATTAGAGATGGGCTCGTCGCTTGCAACTTGACCATTGTCGTATGTAGTGGCTTTGCCAGCAGGCGCGTTTTTCTTCGGGGCTACACAGTTCGGGTATCTCCAGTCTTCAGAGGAAAGATAACCTAGTACGCATTCACAGTGGTACCACGATTTGCACTTCGTGCATTTAACCATTTTCCTGCCATCGTCCGGCATGCGACAAATACAATACACCTTGCAGGTCCAGGTGTACAGAACTTCTGGTTTCTTGCTGTTATCCATTGTGGTCACATTTCGTACGAATCGTTTGATGTCCATGTTCTCAAAACTTTCCACGAGTTCTCGTCGCATGATGCCTTGGCTGATGTTTGCCTTGACTGGGTCGTTATTCATGCATAGTAAAGCCGCATACGCAATTGCAAATAATCCACAGTCTTCACCTCTGTTCTGCTGTTGGACGTTCTCCACCACCATTGTGAAGGATTTGCTTCGCCTGGAAATTCCGCAAGCAGCCTGCTCGACTTTGATGGGGTAGCTTATCTTCTTATCTTTCGTCTTAACGTTCAGCGCTTGAAAACTATCGTAGATGCAGGTAATAGGATCTTTATGTAGCATGTTTGACACGGTTACCCAATGATTTCCTCTCACATTTACTATTTGGACAAATCCGTCGCCACTGTCAGAGCAGTGAAACCCTTGGTCCTCTGCGATGACCACATCCTCAAGCCCACCAATGTTCTTTTCGTAAGTCTCGTTTCTCAAGAGTGACATGGCTGCATTGATTAATCTGTCGTTAAGCCAATAGCCGTCTTCCAGAAGGTGCTTGTCTGAAATTTTCAGGCCGAGTACTTCAATCCAATACGCGTCGGGATTCCCTGTAGTTTGTATGAAGTATTCAAGATTTTTAGATCTCTTCGATGTAGAAGTTGAAGGCTTATCATCTGCTTTTCCATCCGGAGCAAGATTAATGCCAGAGAGCGAGCTCTTGTCATGACAGGGATCAGAGGAGCTGTTTTTGTCAGCGGAATGCGATTCGGGATCGGTTGATGTACGAGCTTGGCCCTTCCGCGGTTCCTTTCTCAATCCCGGAATGGGGGCGCCGTCCTCTCCTTTATTGAATTTGACTTTACTTGGATTTGTCTTATCTATTACCGCTTGGCCATTTTTGTCTCGGCTAATTTGGTAGTTGAAAGCTGACGTCAGACCTTTCTTGAGTCGCTCGTTAATCTTCTCATTGTGGACGTCGATGTTCGAGCGAAAGAGGAAGATATGGTTAATGGGCTTCATTTGATTCAAATATCTGCTGTCGTGATTATAAGATGCATGAAGCTGTTCGTCTTTCTGTGTGTTAAGCTTCCCTTTCAATTCCTTAATGTTCGTTACACGACGCAGTGTCTCTTCTTCCTTCTTCACATTCCTTTCGTGTAATCTGTCAAATAGGCAGAAATGTTGAGCACTTCCCGATACTGGATGAACTTCAAAAGACTGTGTGACCGGGTTGCCTTCTTTTCCCGAGTCGAGCCAAGGCAAGGAAACCTCAAGTTTGCCATCCAACGCCTTCTGGATATTGGTCTGCGTCGGCTCTGCAACCATGCCGTTAAAGGGATAAAACATGTCTTTCTTCCTCTTGTTGCCATGTGCAACTAGCATGTTTGCCATATCATTTATGATAATGTTAGGTTGGTGAGCCATGGATAACAAAAGGTCGACATAATCACGCGGGCTTTCTGCCCGCAGGACAAACTTTAAGGTGTAGATAACGCCATGCGGACAGGTCCCCGAAACCCATCCTCCAGAGCAGCCCCACATCTTTCTAAAAGCCTTCTGGAACTTTGCTTCATCTTTGGAAATTGCATTCTTTACCTGGAGTATTATGTCCAGTTTTGCTCCATTTTGTTTCAATCCGAGTGACTTTGCAAAAGACAGGACCTCTTTCAGGGACGAATTGTGAAGCAATTCAAGAAGGCGTTCCTCGGTGATTTCTCTACAATCCGTTTCAAGTTCGCCGCTGCTACGGTCAACCTTTCGATGTTCTGTATTCAATAGCAATGAACTTTTCCTCGTCAATCGACCGATAAATGGAGACCAGGAAAGAAGGCTTGGGCTGACGTCTAGCTCCGGTAAGTTTCGACCAGGGAAACCCCTCTGAATCATTGAAAGTTCTACATTTTCCCAGAATTTGTCACAGTGTACGAAATCTGCATCGTCACGATTATACGCCTCCGGCAATTCCATATCAGACATGTTGCAGGCAAAGGTTACTTTCTTATTCAAATCCATAATCAACGTAGTGGGGTGGTATCCACAGAGCAAACAGTTGTAATCGTAAGAGTGGTCACTCAGCGCGTCAAAATGCAGGTAAGCATTTACCACTGTTTGGGGATTAAGACGCCTTTTAAGTCGCCCCTCTAAAACCTTCACTACACTTCCGATGGGTAAATGTTGCTGAAGAGAATCGCGTAGAAACCGGCACACGTCAAGTCCAATAAGGAATGAATCATTAAAATTGTGTATATAACAGTCAATTTCTTGGTATCTGTAACACATACCACATTCTTCACAACGCTTATAGAATGTCTCCACGCCTTCTGAAACATAGTTCAAAGTCAGTATCACTGCCTTGTCGGTAATTTTTCTCGGCACGCTTAATGGTGTACAACAATTGACACAAGTTGTTTCCACTGGAATAAACTTCATGCACGATACAGGGTTAGGTACTATTGAGTCGTCATCTGTCATCGGAATGCGTTTTTCTTGGTGAAGATACTTGCACATAGCCAGCAAAATATCATTATCTCCGGGGGGATACGCTACACCAGAGGATTTTGGGGCAGCTTCCAACAACGTGGGCTGTTCCTCCTCTTCGCTGTCAACGTCGATCTCTTCTCCACTTTCAGTGGCAGTCGCGCGGAAATTGTCCAGAAGATTCTGTTGGCGAAAATACCAAAGGCAGATACATTTGTGAATGCACATACGCTTTCGGCGGCAGCAACGACAGTCTAATGTTCCCATCGCCATGTCGGCTGTCACAACAACCCTACGAAATCTCGAATAATAATGAACATTTCCGTCGTAGACAGAAAAGTGATGAAACCTCGTACTCTCTTGTACAGAAACCACACACCGTGAGTTATCTTTTGCTGCACATGTCTTCAGTGTAATGCATTCTTGTATTCGATCGTTTTTGAACATTTTGAAAGCCCCTGAGGGAGAGAGATCGTTGAGGGATTCAGAAGACAGTTCAATTTCTTCAGGAAAGGTGCAGTTTGTTCCGACCTTCTCCAGATGTTTACACATTGCAGTCTTCATACCACTTTTCCATGCCACTCGCATGAAATCCATACAGTCTCTTACTTCACATTGCACACCGTGCTCGCTGCCCATTACTTTCTTGACATGTATTGGATACCCTACGCCACCATGGGAGCTATTTCTCACCAGGAAAAGACCATCCTCTTCATCAACACAGGTTGCCATCGAAGCTGTTTCCACTCCATGGGCGACTCTACAGTGCCTGGCAAGGCTTTTAGGATGCATTTCTTTACCGCAAACTGAGCAGCTCTTCTTAGATTTTTCTCCTCTCATACATTCGGCTTTCTCAGGCGTGCCTTCATTCCTGTCGTCATCTTTTATCCCCTGGCGCTCTTCATCCACAGTGGTGTCCTCTTCAACAGGTCCCTGTTCTAAGCCTTGTGGCTCAGCCTCATTTTGTGTTTCATGGCCTACCTCTTGCTGAACACCAGAAGTCTCCCTCACATGTTCATCAATTCCTTGGTTGGTGGTACCTGATTGGAAGTTTTTGTCCTCTGGACTATCCAGCGGCGAAAGATGCTTCTTGAGATGTTTGACAAAATCAGGCCGGTGCGATATTGTTTTTTTACACGCTGGACAATGGAAATGAGCTCTGGGGTTGGTTCCAATCTCACTGTGTTTCTTCTTACAAGGGTAGATGGGATTTCCATTGTAAGGAACAGCCCTGGAAGCATGGCTTTGCAGGAAATGTCGCTTACAGTGGAATGGCGTGTCAAAAGCCCTACAGCAAAGTTTGCAGTGTCTATGTTTTCTTCTCAAACTGCAAGTTGTAACTGATCCATATGAACAGGATACAAAATACTTTTCGTACTCGCTTCTCTGACTGGACATTGCCAAGAAATCTCCACAAACAGTGCTGTTGATGCAAATGTAGGGGACATTCAGTAGTAAACTTCTCGGAAGGGCTGTGCTATATATTGTTATAGATATTTCGGGCTCTGATTGGCTAGTCAATCAGCGGATATCCTGCACTATGCACTGATTCGCCTCCAGTTCCTCCGAGAGAGCGACGCGAAACTAGCGTAATTTACGAGCAACATGTCTTGCCGGTTTGCTGCCGTAACAAACCGAAAAGAAATTTCATAAATAATCAAGGGAGCTGTTTCCGAAATATCACGAAGAAGGTGCCCAAGTTCGGTTTGGAAGTTGGGACAGGTAAAGCTTTGACTTTTTTACTTGAATTTATCGCCAAAACCGGTGAAAACGTTTTTTGTTTACAAATGCAAATTAAGGTTAAGTCTTGCTTCACTTTATTAAGTTGACTTCTTCATAAATAAGCTTAAAGTGCCCATCACCTAAAATTTCTCATTTTCTTATCTGAAACTACACCTTCTCAAACTTTGAGCACAGAATAAGCTTTGTAAGACAAAGTCCATAACACTAACCACTCACGAAAATTATAATATCGTCAAATTATCGAACAATTCCGAAAATAAGCCCGGGGACTTATCTATTTATTTATATATTATATATATATATATATATATATATATATATATATATATATGTAACTTTGTTTTTTTTTTTCGAGGGGCCTATTTTTGGAGGGGCTATTCTACGGAGGGGCTTATGTTTACCATTTTTGCTTTGTTTTCCTTTGTATTCGAGGGCAAATTGCAAGTACAAGCCGCCCGGGGGGGCCTATATTCCGAGGGGCGATTTAACGGAGGGTTTTTTGCGTTACGATTCTGGGGGGCTTATATTTGGAGGGGCTTATACATGGAGGGGCTTATTTTCGGAATTTTACGGTACTCCATAACACTCTCGCATTCTCCACATAAATAGTCACACGCAACTTTTGTTGACTCACACTGTTCATTTATTTAAGATCCCGGATGTCAACCTGCGGTTGGAAAGGAGACATGGAGACCCCCCCTCAAAAACAATATTGAACTAAGTCCTTGGCCTTGTTAGAAATCAGAACCATTTTCCATCCGGACGAATAGATTTCACCCCTATAACCTTAACTTTGTGAGGCCAAAGACTTGTTACTGTCAAAAACAAAGCTCGCAGTATGCAATCTTTCCGTGTCAAGCCCGGGATCAGTCTTTCACCCGTGTGGCCCGAAATTAAAATATAGGAAAATATAGCAATTTACTCAATTTATAGGACTTTTATAGGAGAGGTCTGACAAAATACGTTTTTATAGCATGAAATAGAAATATAGATGTCGCTCGACACCCTGCACGTGCAACAATATATAATTTACGTGGTTGTATAGGACAGGACCGAGTGGTAAACACACACACACACTTCAAAGGTCAAGTGGCCAATTCGAAATTACATCATAGATAAGAAGGGGACGCGAAAAATCTTAGCAGCTCTAGCAAAAAGAACGCCGGGAGCGTTCATATATTCGCGTGGTGACGCCGAAATATTGCATTACAGAACCAAGAAAAGGAAAGTTACACAGTGTATTTAGAGAAGGAAATAGGTTGTGGGTTAAAAGGGGTTATTCCTGAAATTGATAGGATATCGTTGGTTTCGGTGGCAAGCACGAGTAAAGAAAGGGGAATTCCTGACTGCAAACGTCTCTATAGACATATAGAATATATTAATACATAGTTTTTTTTTTCTTCCTGAACGCAAGATCGCTGGTTGTAGGTATGGGTTCTTAGAGCCCCGCCTTCAAACAAGGGAAAACGCTATTCGCACAGTTCAGTTCCAACAGTAGAAATAATATAACATTTACTCCCACGCAGTAAATTAGATCCTACTGCTCTCTAGGCTAACTTTGTAAGGCGTTCGACCTCTCATCATTTAATCTGCTGTTCTATTCGGTCAGGTAATTACTAAGCAAGTAGAAAGGTAGGCGTGATATCCGTGCATAAGAACTACTTACGGAAAACCACTACAAAATAGAACAACAACAAAAACTTACTTACCTATCGGTCCTGCTTCAGTAAGAGTTACTCTCTCTTGGCTTGATCCGACAACTGTAAGAACTACATCTCAAGTGTGCACTTCTCCAAGTAACTAAGTAAAAAGGGACGCTAGCCGCGCTTTTATATTCGCGTGGTGACGCCAAAATATCGCATTACAGAACTCACCGAAATAAAGTTAAACATTGTAACTAAGATGGAAAAACAGTCGCAAAGCAAAAGGATAGTGCTATAATATATATGATATCTTGACCTTTACTTAAATAATAAAGAAACTAATTGGGAAATTATGTTGCCGTTGACCATACTCTCGACCGTCAAAAAGACGGATAGATAAAATTAGAACAAGTGTAAATGGATAAAAAAAAAAAATCATGACATGTATATGTATGCGTCTTTTTTGTGCATTTTCACTATTCACTACTATTTTTAACATTTTGCATTATTGCGATATTGGTGGACGTGAGTTCGTTCCACAAGAAAAAAATTGAAATGAAATCCCCGTTTTAAAGGCTAAAATGTTTTCAAGGTCAATTCTGCACTGAAGCCTTTACTCTTAGTACTTTGAGACATCATTTTCCTGTTGAATTATGAAAAAGATAGCAAAGACATTTAATGAGGAAGAAGTAAGCATAATCATTTTTTTTGGTGATTTTAACAGGAATGTCTAAACCTCGCAAAAAATAAAAGGCCCAGCCTTTTAAAATTTTCAATACGTCCATCCCTTGGGGTCCGTAGCAAAAAACAACAGAAATCAGTTTCAATGCGCCTAAATATAGTCATAAATAAAAGAACTGGAAAATTATTTTTGGAATTCAACTGATGTGACGACAAGTTTTACCCTTTTTTAAAAGATGGCAATTAGCGTGACATAACTCCTTTCATTCACGCACTTGTGACTGATATCTCGCCCCTATATGTAAACTGCCCCTATATGTAACGTGCCCCTATATGCAAGGTAACGTTACCAACCTTAGTGAACTCAACTGCTAATCGTCCTTTATCCTCTAACGTGACACCATCGGCTGGCTACGGGGAAGCGCTTTTAATTAAAAATCATACGCACCAATAATGAATTTTTAAGCCTGAAGTACAGAGATGAAAGCACCTTATAAAAGGATGGAAACATATATCAAAACATTAGTCAAAATATACTGGCTTGGGTCTCACTTATTTGTGTCTTTTGAATAGTTTGCCTAACATTAGTAAAATTACATTGTAAAACTTGCCGATACCCTGGCTCCAGAGGTCCGTTCTCAAAATACCTAACATGAAATAAACCGTGCTTACGGTTTGTTAAGGCTCCCGAGAGTTACTTTTTTCTGTCGGCGCTTCGCGCCTCGTTTGACGCGGCTTCGCCGCGAACCATCAGCAATATCCTCTGGAACCCAGGGTAACTTGCCGATTACCACCGGCGACAATTCACGTAATAACACAAATCAAAAGTGAGCAATTAACGTTTTCGGAAAAATTTCTCAAAAGCTAACCTTTAAAACAATTTTCTATATTTCTCCTAAAAAAATTGTTTTGATTTAAATAAGTAATCAAACCCTCCCTTGTATATGACTAGTACGATTAGTTGTTTACGGAAAGCATATAAATAATTCAAACATGCGATTCTCATGTTGCGTGACCTGCACATAATTGGCCCGGTCTACTCGCTCCACTCGCCGGTCTTTTGGTGGTATTGGGGTGGTATATATTTCTGATGCTGAAAAAATTGTCATGCAGAATTGTAGACCAGGCAAACGCGAGGCAACAAGGACGTTTCCTTTCGGCACTAATGAGGTTTTTTAGGCTCTAAGATACTCATAATTCAAACTAAAAGAGAGAACTCCAGCAGCATAGGCCAACTGATGGTGCATTCTGACAGCAAACGACAATGGCTGGTTTGTGCTTCTGCTTTCTTAGTTCAGTTTGCATTGGTTGGATTCATGATGACCGGAGGGGTTTTGTACGCGAAATTAATCGACGAGTTTAAAGCCTCGAGTGGCGCTACAGGTATAAAGAAGTGCTTTTTGACAGTTTGAGTCATTTAAAATGTCGATTCAGAGTATTTCAGGTACTAAAAATAGATCGATAAGTACATCTTCCCTAAAGCCTTCTAATGAAAAATATAACTTTAATCTTTAGCTGTAATGGAGTGCAATTTTGAACAACAGACGTGTTTATGGCCCCTTGAGGAGCTACAGATAATTTATATGAAGGAAGTTTGACTTAGTGTGCTGGGCATGGGTAGAGTCCAGACGACGATGGAATTATAGTATCCCACGATGCATTCTTCCGGAAGCATCACGCAATATCGCAGTCATGGCAGATTCCATCGTGAAATAAGGTCGTTTTCTTGTCGGCTTTTTTCTCATTTGTGTCCCAGTAAAAGTAAGAAAATTGCAATATTTTGTTATTTGACATGATTATTTTGTTATTTGACATGATGTCTTCGCATCTCCAGTGTCCGGTGACCCACAACAAGGTCATCAATATTCACGATTTTTTGGATTATATGTTGAAATCTTCCAAATGTGGACCTCACGCCAGCAAAATGAAGTCCTGCCGTGAATATTGTACAGGCGAAGAAGTACCCAGAAGTACCCACATTTTGAAGACTTTTTAGCTTCACAGCGCAGCAACTGTTTTTGATCGTTTTTAGATCAGTCATGGTTTCGGTTTTCCTAGTGAACCTTATCAGTTGCCGAGTCTTATGCACCTATCAATGTAAACCCCGTGGGGGGGGGGGGGGGGGGAGAGTGCGGGCAAGGGGTGGGGATTTGACAAATTTTAAAATTTTTTGATCAAATTCCCCAGGGTGGGAAACGAAAGGTCAATCAAAAGTGTCAAAAAAGCCCCCACCCCAGGGGAAAAAATCTAAACAAACAATACTATAATACTATATAAAACGAATAAAAGAACATTTCAAAAGTACGTTCTTACTACTTTTATTTAAGGTTAACGTAAGCTCCGTTAAGTTACTCGCTGTAATTAAGTATTTTCTCTCTCCACTAGCATCTCATTATTTTGAACAACATAATCACTCCAGGAAGATTGACCGTGCTATTATAATATTAATGAAACGTAAAATGCTTTATAACATCTGCTCAACATGTCAGAACAGGTCGGGTCAGTGACCCGTAAAAAATCCTCTGACTTTCATGGTGGAATTCGATTTCAATCGAGTTTTACAGTCAGATGGGAACTTGAAGATAAAAACTTTCTCAAAATAGAAATTATCTGTTTAGATGACAGTTTAAAGTATCCGATTATGGCGATTAAAACAAATGAAAACTTCATACCTTTCTCCAACAGCGTGACTTTCAGAAAGCCTCGAGGGACGGACTTGGTAACCGCTTCTGAATTGATACCAGGCTTCTGTCGGTCAAAGTCAAATGTCCCGATCCCGGGGTCGCTTCGCACGATCAAAAGTCCGACATGGGGATAGTCTCAGGCATCAAATCCCCACCCCTTGCCCGCACTCCCCCCCCCCCCCCCCCACGGGATTTACATTGATAGGTGCATTATACTTTGTGTTTAATTGCGACGACTGAGCCAACAAGTGATCTTGAGAGATCAGTGAAACACATGTAATACCCTTTCAAAGTAACTTTAACTTCAAAGTAACCCTTTAACTTTAACTTCAACTTCAAGTAACTTTAACTCCAAAGTAACCCTTCAAAGCTGCTAAACCGAAAAATGTTTCATAGAGCACTGCGATGTTTATTTCGCGCGTGCTGAAGAATACTGATCATGATATGTCACGTACGCAGTGATGATAATATATAGATTTAGCCAGGGCTAAAAGCGAAGCTCTCGATAATATTGAAAGTTTGTTCAAGCAAAGTATAAAATCGTGTAATGCTTAGCGGCGAAGGCAACGCCGGAGAACGGTGAAAAACAACAATAGGTCTAATTAGCAGATTAGCAAAAAAGGCAAATTTGCTCGTGCAGCACACTTTTTTTGTACATTTCTTTGCCGTTGTTTTGCACGACCACGACGTGAAAGTTCCAGAAACTTCTTAGTTACACGCTTTTTAAAGGAAATGTCGTACGTTTTCTCCTTCCAGGTTTTTTCACTGCCGCTAATTTTCACCTTGCATTGGTGGCCGCTAGCATTTCTCATTTTGTCACCGGCGCTACAAAATTTTCATGTTATTGTTCCAACAAAAAATGTCTCCTTTGTTTTTTTTTTCTCGTTGAGCTTCGCTGGCCTGCCGCCTACTTTCTCTTTTTCTCGGTCTTTCTCTTGCTCTATATTCCAAATCTGTGGACACGACAATTAATCTAAGCTTAATACTTTGGACACCACGGATAAAGAAACAATTTCCGCTTTCTGTTTTCGTCCTTATTGACTCTTTAGTTGTCTCTCCTTTACAAGACGTGGGTGGCTATGTGATTTCCCGCCAAAATAACCTGGAGTTGCTTTTGGGTTGCCATACCAGTTGATTGAGTTATTTTACATTGGTATGCCAGTGGTGCGGACGGACGGTCGTTCGGTCGCTCGGGCGGTGTACTGTCACGTGATTACCAAATTTTCTAGGATGATGGGGCTATGGACGCGCGTAAAGCGCGCGCGTGGAGCTCCGCTATAACATGAAACGAAGTGCATCATGCATGATCATGGGATACCATTCGATCGTCGTCTGGGTAGAGTCAAAGGTAGAAGGTCTCAACAGGGGCTCAGACAGTGGACTGTTGACGGTTAAAACTGACTGAAATGGAGGTTTAAAGGAAAATTTGTACCCATTAACTGCCGTCTCTGGTAATTTGACCGTTTAAATTTCTTTCTATCTTTTTTTTTTGGTGATTATTGAGTACCTGATGTCTGGTCATGCATACATTCCTTTCTGATTGGCCAAAAGCGAATCATGTCATGGACACTTAGATAGGGCACTGGTAGGACACTGGTAATCATGCCATCATGGCAAGGTGGTGGTGGGGGGAGGGGGTGGGGGTTAAGACAAAAATTATTCCTTATTTTAGACTGTATTTTATTACTCTTTCTCGTTTCGTTGGGCATACAGAATTAAGTAAGTTTTCAAACTAACAGAATAGAAATTAAATTTCTAGTGACTGTTTGCACCACACAAATAGACCGCTTATCGCCAACCTTGAAACTATTTTAAAGCACTCCACCCCCAAAAGACTAAATAGTGAAATTGTACACCCTGTTTAGGTCTGTTTAAGACTCAAGTTCCTGAAAACCATACCCGCTCGAAAGCCCGACCCTACCAAAATTTATAAATTTGTCCAGGTTGGTGTGCGCAGTTGCCTAGTAACAAAGCGCAACAAATTAAACTCCAACTCTCGAACCCACTCCCACTCCGCAGAGTGCTCGATTTTAGCTGGGCATTTTTTTGCCAGATGGTGACCAGACAAAATAATAGAAATAGAAGAATAGAAATCAAAACCATAGATAATCCAGTTCGTAACAACTGTGTTTGCACTGCGCAGACTTCAGCAAGTTCTTGATAGATGTGTGCGTTATGTTACATGATCACACAACCATTTCAAGATGATTTCTTTTTTCTTTTGGGTTGCGGCGGGAGGTGGGGGAATATTTGAGGGCGGGGATAACGTACTCGAGGGGGTACTAAAGGGAGCTGGGAAGCAAACGTGGACAATTAAAACTATAGCAGAGAGAGATAAACAAACAAACAAGCAAACAAAAACGGGGCGGTTGCGTTATATTGAAGACCATCGGAGGGTGGGACTGCATTCGGGTTTTATCAAAACGTTTTTACACTGTGGGAGGTGCTCATGAAGCTATGAGTATATGTTTGATGGAATGAAGTACTCTCCAAAAACTATGTGGTGACCCCTGCGACGGCTGGGAGACAGTTTAGTCCCTGATCGTCTGGGATTTGCCCAATAGATGAAAACAAGGCAATAGAAAACTACAAATTGGTCGGTTTTTGGATGGATTTCTAGTCTTTTAGTTCGGTTATGTCCAGTAGCGTACACAGGGATGTAAACCATCCTCCCTCAAACGGCTGGGACTGGGACTCGCTCATGACAGATCACTAGCCTTTTCATTTGTTTATTTTTTTTTTTATCTCGGGGCGTTTATTTAAAACGTGGAGAAAATTATTCGAGTCACCGGGTTGATGTCGGTAGCAGCGGTTTGCCAATTACACGAGTGACGTTGAAGGCCTCTTTTCAGTTGAAAGAATTACAATGAATGTGAGTTACTCCTGAAAGTACATTAACTTCTAAATTTAGGACATGGCTTAACACTTTAATTCTTTAATATACTTTTTTTCTTTCATCATCAGCATGGGTCAGCTCTCTAACGTCTTCCGTTTTGTTCTTCTCTGCTCCTCTGAGCACGTCACTAAGCGAGCGGTTTGGTTGCCGAGTTGTGACGATATCCGGGGGTTTGACGTGCATTCTTGCTATGGTCCTGTCCTCATTCTACACCAGTATCCTTCATCTTTATTTCACCCACGGAGTACTTTGGGGTGTTGGATTGTCCCTTGGTTACTTTCCTTCGTTTTTGATCGTCGTTCAGCACTTCAAGAATTCGAAGCGTTTGTCTTTAGCCACTGGCATTGTCACCTTCAGTGGTTCTCTCGGTACATTGACATTAAGCCCTGGATTACAGTGGATGTTCAACAGATTTGGACTTTCTACTTCGTTTCGCATTCTTGCAGCAGTTCAAGTGGTAATTATTGTCTGTGGAATGACTTTTTATCCTGTGAAAGACAACGAGGTACCCTCTCAAGAAACCAAGAAGGAGAAGTATTTTGATTGGTCCATTTGCAAGAATCGAGCACTCATCGTTTTCATCGTCGCATTAGGTTTCAACATGTTAGGCTACTTGGTCCCTTTTGTTCATCTGGTGAGCTTAATTCGTGGGCTTGAGCTGGATAAACTGCTATCTCTTTTATTTATTGTCGTTATTTCACTTAAAATCCATTTCTGATTGGCCTATATCCCCTTGCAATTCTTCATACCCTGCTAGTGTTGACCACATTAGGATGATTGATACCGATTTCAAAACGATTGACGCCAATTGTATAGATATTGACAGTAAAAGGGATGTAAAGATGTGACGCAACTGGAAAGAAGCGACGCTGAGAAAATGGCGGGATATTTTGCAGTTTATGCGAAGATGACGTAACCGGAGAACACAAGTTCCAGTACAATTAAACGATCAAATTCTGGCAAAAGCACTGCTGAGGTTTGTGGGAAAAAGACTGAACGCAGGGAAAGAAGAAAAAATGTAGAAATCCTCCTCTTTCTTGCTATGTTAAAATCCCCGCTCATGTCAGACGATTTTCGCGCAGGCATGTTTCGCTCATTGCAGTATATCTCTAAGCTAGCTATCTCCGAGTAAAATATCAGACTACTTGTAGTTTGCATTAGCATTCTTTGTAAGGTTCCAAACCTTATGAATGATTCGTACCCTAACGAAAGGGCTTTAGTTTAATCAGGTTAAGGTCACTTCATTGCAATTCATTTTAAGATGTTAGTGCTCAATTGAGTCTTTACAATGAAAGCCATCGCATTGCGTTTTTATCAGTTTTTATCAGATAAGTATCGCCTACTGTTTTGTCGAAGCGAGAATGTAGGTTTAATATCCCGTGCCCTTTCGTAACACATTAATGCCTTTTTTTTTTGGAATAGGTGAGGATGGCTGAGGAACGTGGAGCCAGTCCAACAGAAGGCGCTTTGTTGATCAGCTACGCCGCAGCGGCATCTGGCGTCGGGCGTTTACTTTTTGGAAGAATGGCCGACAGCAAACGTCCCGGCAGGTTTTTCATTTGGCGAGCAGGTGTATTAGGAATGAGTGTGTCAACAACTTTGGTAATCTTGGCCAGTTCCTATGAATGGCTTGTAGTGTACGCATGCATATTCGGAATATTCGAAGGTTGTTACGTGACATTAACCCCCCTGCTGGTCAGGGACATCGTGGGCGTTAGAGGATTTCCTTATGGTCTTGGATTGGCTTATTTTTCGATGGCATTTACACGAAGTGCTGGTCCACCCATTGCTGGCTGGATTTACGACAGTTTTCACAGCTACAAAGTGGCGTTTCTGTACACCGGCTTCGTGATTTTCATGGGAAGTTTCATTTCCGTCGTAGTTCCCTTACTCCAGGAGAAGAAATTGCCAATTGAGTACCTCAGTTATAAAGACGAAGACACGTCGAATAATTTAAAATCCACCGGGGTCGACCGAGAAACTGAGGTTTAAACGCACGATGAAAGTAAAACTTTACGGCATATACGTAATTCAGGCGGTAATTTATAATATATTGCCGATATCTCAGGATTGTAGCAGTTTAGAAGGGCCTCTTTTTCTTCAAGGGTTAAGGCATTCTTTTTGCACGTTAAGGCTGTGTTCCGGATAGCTTTTGGGCCGACCCGAAATTTATACTGCGTAAGGCTTGAGAGGGGTTATTTCAGCGCGATTTCTATCAAGGTTGATTCCACTGACGCGTTTTTGGCTACGCACGTTAACGCGCGTAAATTTTTATCAGGTAGATAAATAGAGGCACGATAAAAAAGTGCTGAACTTAAACGAGAAATTGGTCGAGGTTCAACTTTTACGCTTACGAGCGACCTTTTATGCATTGCCTCAACTTTATTTGCGCACGTACGCACGTAAGAAATACGCGACACTGGAAATCAACTCTAACGGAGTAAATCTGCGCCCCGACTATCTCGATTGGATAGTCAGATATGAAATAGGTTTCTTCCACTGTACGTTGCAGTGTGAACAGGTAGTTGAACCGTAGCTAAAAAAAATGAGTAGGAGCGAGGTCTGGATGCCACTGAGACGGAAGTTAATATTCAGAAGGGAGGATTGAGACTTACTGCATCAAACACTCTCGGCCAACCGTTCTGATACGATGTTCAATTTGTCTGAGTCACTTGTTCCCGTTCTGTGCCCTTGCCATTCATACTGTGACACATAGCTTTTCATGTCGGCACGAAAAACTATCAGGTATAGTTTAGGCATAACCTAAGTGCCTTCAGGGTGATGTTACACGGGACGATTCGCAGCGACGATTTTTAACGCACACAGCGTTGCAGTATTGGAACAATGCGAAACGATGTCGCAACAATGCTGCAACGCTGTGTTGCCCTAGAAATCGTCGTTGCGAATCGTCTCGTGTAACATCATCTTTAGATTGTCATGGCCCAATCTCAATGTTCGAGGTTCTTGGGAAACAAAATTAACTCGGTTTAATTTCTCTGGGGACTAAGGTACTTTTCTGTACATTTAGGGTAAGCGCAGGCTCGGGGGTCGCGTTGCTGTAGGTCCCTTTTCTTGGCTTGAAGCATTATTATTTACTTTTCTGATTACATAGTACGAGTAACTGCTAAAGCTAAAATACCCATATACTCCCCAAAAATAAGCCTTCTACTGATGCTCCATCCCGGCAATATTTTATGGATCCGGACCGGTGTTATTTATTTATCTCATTATTTCGACTCTCCTCGAAGGCATTACTTATACTCGTCGACAACATTAATACAATTTTTTAAAATATCCAAATAAACTTTTTTAGTAACTCCAAAAAGTACATAACTTTACATATTGTTATACATTACACTGGTTAGCAATAGCATAGATAGCTAAATACACTAATTCCAATACACAGGGAGAAACGGACAAAAGAAAGAAAAAAGAAGTGGACTAAGGAAAATTTAACTGTACATTTAAACTACCTCCTCTGACCTGATGAACTAAGTGATATTTACCATGGCATTTCTAAGAGAAAATCTTATTTGCCTATGCAACTGCATCCTATTGGCCTCCTAGGTGTGCTGTGGGGTGTCGGATTATGGGAGGTTGAATCAAAAGCTCAAGCACTACAAGGAGCCAATTAGAAAGGAAAATTGATTTACATTTGTTGCTTACAAAAGAACCACGTCTGTACTCACTTTGAAATATAGAATATGAGGTTTTGGTATTTGATACCGTCAGAAAAATCGAGGTACCAAAAAAAGGAAGCTAGTTTAATTTTGACTTTTTGTGATTAAAAACTAACTAACTAAATAAATAATAATAATAAAATAAACTTCTCCAAAAAACTAACAAGTGACTTAGCATTAAACAGTGCTCTCCAGGTAGTTTCGGATTGTTTCCCACACTTGAACTGATCTGTACACGTTTCGTACACTTATTTAGCTTTCTGGCGGTTTGTTCGACCAATCCTTTTTTTTTTAAAAAATCCCGTGACTCCTTTAAATTTGATTGAAAATTTTCTTTTCAAAGCTGGTCAGAAAAGGTCAACCAAATTTGGATCATAGTAGACTTTTAAGAAACCCAGAAGGAATACGTCAAACCAGGCGCCCGTTGTTCGGCACACGATACACTGGATAAGTCACTATCCAGTGGATTATACATTAAGTGTTAAGAAAACTAATTGCAACAGACTGGATAAAAATTTATCCAAAAGATAGCGTTATCCACCCTTTGAACAACTGGGGCCAGTTGGCTATTTATAGGAGTGGCCAAGAGAAGGCGTTAAAACTCACATCAAGAACCAATCGACATAGACACCACACCACACAGAAGATTTTTGCCCACCTCGCTGACATTTATTGCTTCAAACCCCGCAAAACCACCTTTATAATTAGATTGACGGATTCCTCCGTTTCGTGTTGACTAGTACTCTCGTTAACATACAGTTTACCCCCCCGCCCCTACCAAAAATGAAAACCTTATTTAGATTAACATGTAGTTTTGATTAATGGTTGTGATAGCTTAATAACATTCCTTTTAAGATCTTGGCTTGGAGGAGCATTAATAAACATCAATAGTTTCTGGAAGAAAAATATATACAACGTTTATTGAACAGTTGTATCCTTTACAATTTTTAACTTGAAAGGTTAGAAGCAGTTTCATCAATCAGCAAAATAAATTTTGATAAGAAAAAGCAATACATAAAGTTTACATGAAAGTTTTTAACCCAGAAAGTTTTTGTTTTCAATGTTGTTTGCTTGCCTATCTAGGGTTGCGTTCGATTGGGAAATCAGGATTTAGATTTTGAAATCCAGATTTCGGATTTTGCTATCGAACGCGAAATCCGAAAACAGATTTTACCTCCGAGAAATCCGTCCTCAGGGTGGATTTCAATTAGGAAATCCAAATCCGGATTTCATGGTTTTCCTTTTTACCGTTCGATTGGGAAATCCGAAAAAGGATTTGCAAAACTGTTCTCGTGAACAGCGGCCTTCTTTTTGCTAATTATGAGTGCGCGTGCAAGACCGCTGTTCTTAAGGACAGTTTTTCAAATCCTTCAGCGGATTTCCCATTCTCGGGGGTAGAAGCGGGATCATTTGAATCTTGATATTCCTGATTCCTGCCGTTTTTGCCTCAATGATTCATGATTCCTACAAGAATTTTCTTC
Source organism: Porites lutea (assembly GCF_958299795.1). NCBI lineage: Eukaryota > Metazoa > Cnidaria > Anthozoa > Scleractinia > Poritidae > Porites > Porites lutea. Next base: position 24,363,841 of record NC_133210.1, on the reverse strand, counting down.
CAGATTCATTATTCATGAAGACTTTTGATCATCTATTGACTTAATGATTTTCTCAGTCGCAACTTATATTAGTCTCCTTTTGTATAGTTTCTTCGGCGTTCAAACTTCTACTTCATCTGGACTCGGTATCATCGTTTGTTTGGTCTAGGTATAGAGTGCTTTTTTTTTTGTAACTGAACATTAAGCACTAGGTTACTGGAGAAACAAGCGGACTATCAGCCCTGATTACACGAAGTATATAAGGGGGTCCGGGGGCATACTCCCCGGGAAAAATTTTGAAAAATTGGACTCTATGAAACGGCATGTCCTGCATTCCCTGGATCGAACGCAACTAATTTATACGTGTACTTTGTTGAGCTTTTCTCAGAGTCTCGTTATTCATGATTCCCGAGCCGAAGTGCAAAGATTCATGATTCCCAAGTTTTTAAAACAAAGATTCATGCCCTTACATGTTTTGTAAGTATGACTCATGATTCATGATTCTGCTTCCATCCCCGACCCAATCGAACAGTAAAAACAGATATCTCAGCGTTGAAGTTCGTTTTCGGATTTCGCGTTCGATTGCAAATCCGAAATCCGGATTTTAAAATCTAAATCCAGATTTCCCAATCGAATGCACCCCAGAACTTTTTTATCCCCCGGCCCCGGTTGTTCAAAGACGGGATAGTGCTATCCAACGGATAAATCTGCATCCAAATGGATAGTGTAATTAGTTTCTCCAATGATTATCCACTGGATGGTGGATTATCCGGTGGATAGCGCTATTTTTCTGAATGCAGACTGTCTTCATTATCGCCATTAAAATAGTGAACTACATGAAAGTCATACTGGGGTGTTTTGTTCAGTTTATGGTCGAGTTATTGATCATTCACTGGTACGTCCTAAAGTTACGGAATCCAAGGCAGTCTTAATGGATTTCGGATTTTATGTACTGGACTGTGGATTCTTAGTCAGTGGAACTTGGATTCCATTTTCCTTGACCTGTACCATAAAAACCTGCGACTAAGAACCTGTTAGGCTAAAATTTGCCAATTAAGCCCCCTCTCAGATACAAGAACCTGTTTAGCCTAAAATTTGAAACAGGTTCTTATGTTCTGAAGTAGGAATCCAAACTTCTTGTGGTCATATGCTTCTTATTAATAATCAGTTTTTATTTATAAGGTCAATATAACATTATTTCTAATTTGGTACGCAAACGATATATGAGGAATACGCTGAATATAACACTAAATACTCTTAACTACTGACAATGTATTTTTTCTTCAGATAATAAGAACCTATTTAAGAACCTAAATAGCCTAAATTTGTGCTAATTACCATTTATTTAAGAACCTGTTTAGGCTAAATCGGGAAACTGTAGGTTCTTGCAACAGTAGTCGCGGGTTTTTACTGTACTCCGGACAAAAGCCCAGGATTCTGGATTTCTGAGAAAAAATCTCCTGGATTCCGGATTCCACAAGCAAAAATTTTCTAGATTTCGGAATCGAGATTCCATTACATGGGGCGAATTTGTGTTACTTACGTGACCCACTTCTGCTCTAAAAAACAAAAATTTCTAAATGATTTTACCAGCTTATGGATTTTTAAACATTACGTCTTTACACCGATTTTAATCCCACCCGGGTGTAGCCCCACCCGTATTTCCAGCCCACTTAAAAATCCCTTGTGAAGTCGTACAAGCCCAGGGCTAACGTCTTGCTCTCGTTTTAAAAACGTTTGCTTAAAATTAGGTTGGGCGATTGTTAAACATCAAATTTAGTTTCCCGCCAACATACCCCTAACTTGCTCTGTTTCTTAGAGGGTTGTCCAACACTCCTACATTTTTCAAGTTGTGAAAGTCGAAATTTGTGTGCTTCAACTCGTACAAGTGGTTAAGTCGTGAGATAAGCCTTTGAATACGAGCGACTCGTACTAGTGGCTTCCGTGCACTATTCAGAAGCAGACAACTCTGAACTCAAGTTCCAATTGTCGCTAATGAGATGCCATTTCACCAGTTGCACGAGTCGTATCACTTGAGAAGGCCCCCCTCTCTACATGAGATGCAACCAAGTAGTGTACTTTGCTTTAGTTCACTCAAACGTATCACATTTACCACTTGAACCACTCGCACAACTTGACTACTCGAACCACTCGTACCCTCTGTATCTTTAATTTTAAGACTTGAACAAGTGGTAAGTATTGCTGCTCATTTTCGATGTGCAGTCGATCCCAAGATTTAAAGATATGTAGTGTAAATCGAATAATTTGATATTCAAAGACATTTTTTAGTTAAACTTACGTTCACAGTTTTCACCATCAAATCCATTGTCACAGTAGCATTTATACCAAGATGGATCTTTGTCTGGGCGACTGACGCATAATCCGCCGTTTTGGCATGGCTGCTCATCACACTTTGTCATTTCAACTATCAAATAAAAAGTCCAAAATCTTGGATTAAAGTTTTATTAAGGATACTCTCGTGCCCAAAATGTTTCCAGGTATACAACTTGTTGCTTCGCGTTGGCTCTATACTTACTTAGCGCCTCACGTCGCAAGACGTTCACTTTCATTAGCAATCTTTGAAGTTAAGGACTGCGTTCAAACACAAACAGAATTAATATCTATTTAAACTTATATTTCGGAAATAGTAGGGTAGTTTCTTTGGATACACTTACTTTCACAGTACTTCCCTGTCAGCCATTGTCCACAGTGGCAGATGAAATCGTTCGTGTCAGCAGGATTGGTGACACACGTGCCTTGGTTATGACATGGGCTACTTTCACATGGTTTCACCTTCTCTAAACAAAAATATTTGCCCGCAAACGGCACCATTAGGCATTTAACGATACTTTTATCAGGGTAAGGGTTGCCCTAATTAAGATGATACCTGATTTAGCAAATACAGTTTGAACTACTCGATAACTTCGCGATGAGAACCGCTGAGAATCAATTTGAGAAAAAGGCCTTCATTTAGGCTCGACAACTCATTCAGCTAAATATAAAAGGCTAGTAACCACAGGGTTCCAGCTGAATTAATTTTTTTTCTTTATGGAGGAACTGAGTCATGGATATTTGAGGGCCAAGGTCACTAACTCATAATATATTCGATTTGCTCAGAGAAACAATCTAGTAAACTATAAACCAACAATAACTAACTATAAACCAATTAAAAAATCTCGTTTCACTAGTAAAGTAACTTACAGAGGACAGACTATAAAAAATTATTACTATACACATAGACGTAGTCATAGATATCGTTATAGACATAGATAGATAGATAGATAGATAGATAGATAGATAGATAGATAGATAGATAGATAGATACCTCGCTTTATGTATCTCATAGCCGCCATAAGGTTGGCGGATGCAACTTACCCTCACAATTTTCACCTTTGTAGAAAGCTGAGCATTTACAAGCGTGCTCTGACCAGGATTTACGCTGGCATGTTCCATTGTTCAAACATGGCTGATCATCACATGGATTGATCTCCGCTGAAAAAGTAATATTTATTTTTTCACGATTCTAGTCTTTAATCCATTAGGTGATAGGCCCACCATTATTTCTCAATTGCACATCAGCATGGTAGATTGCAACAAAGGCCTCAATTTTTCAATTGGGCTTGGAGGGGGTCGAATCCATCAACCACAAAAGTTTTCGACAATTTCAGCCCAAAACTGGACGGATCGGGGCGGTTCCATTCTCGTTCCCAGAGCCGTGATCCTTTTAGTCGGCGCCAAGATTCGAGCTAAGCATAGTGCTGGCTAAAAGAATCGTGGCTCTGTGGATAAGAATGGATTAATTCTCTCTAACTTGAAAAGCCTCTCAATAAAATGAAGGTCCATTTAATCTGAAGGCTTATAAAATAAATTCTGTTAGTCTAAAGCCCCAAGCACACTAAGACATTCTTACTAATACACATTTCTTTTAATACACATTGTGTCCCCTCCTCCCCCACCCCACCCCGATAAAACTAATCAAGGATCCTCATATTTATCATGTACCTCAGATGACACCTACCTTCACAGTTTTTGCCTGTTAGACCCTCTGGGCATTCACACCTGTAGTCTGCTGGAGGTTTCTCGAAGCAAACTGCCTCGTTCTGACAAGGACTGGCCGGGTAGCACTGATATTGACCCTGATCTGTAGGTAAAAGCATCCATTTTAGCCTCAAATTCGAGAAAATATGTAGTCATTGTGGAAATATAGCAAAGATTCAAAACGAACACGTGGACTAAGTGTTCGAACCTTCATTAGCTTTCATTGAAGCTCATCTTTATCGTTAATTCATGATAACTCAGAAATTAAAGTTGTAGTAGCACAAACATAATTATAGTTTTAAATTAAACGGCGTATGTGATTCATAAGATAACTTCTTTTGGAGACCAAAACAAAGATACTTAATCACTGATATTTGTCACGTGACGCTTTTTTTCATTTTTATCAGTTTTTGCATCTGACTGTTCGTTTGAGTTTCTCTGTATGTAACTTTGAAATTAAATCAAAATCATCATGATTCAAATCTTAGTTCACGGTTTGTAGTTAAAAATAAAGTATTAGGTTTAAATTTGGATAGAATTTAAGTTGAAGAGATGTAGTCAGTTTTACAGTCGAAGCTATTGAAAGGGGATCGATACACAGCAGAAAACGCCGGACGGACGGCTCTCGCGTGGTCATCGGATTCATGCCATAATTTGGTCTTGGGTGTCACCAAAAAGTACAAATATATTAATATTAACCTTGTCAACTAAACCTTTTTAACGACTGAAACTGTACAAGAATCGGCGACACGACGGAATTTTCCTCAAATCCAATATGGCGGGCAGTGTAACACTTCAGCTCAAATCTTGCACATTTGCAGGCCGTGACATAAATATAGCCCCTGTAAGGGAGGTCAGTACCTTTTAAAGTACACTGCGTTATGCTGCGGGCAAGACCATGACAAAATGTCTGTCGTCTTATATTAGTTTAGGTGTCCGTAAGAAGAATTAATCGTCTGTGCTTTAAGTTTTTTTTTACAGTCTAACCTCTCCTTACGGTCACCTCTATAATACGGACACCTCTCTATTACGGACAGTACCTTTGGTCCCAGAAATGCTAAAAATCATACATTCCCTACCTCTATAATACGGACACCTCTGTAAAGCGGACACTTGGTTCTGTCCCTTTGGTGTCCGTATTAAAGAGGTTTGACTGTATTAGTAAGGGTTTGTGGCGTTGTATACCTGGCGTTAGACATATTCTACTGGCGTCACACTTCTCTTTCTCGGGTGGCTTTTGCAGCATGGCACAGTGCTCATCTGACAAATCCTTAGTTATTCCATCTTCATCAATCATGATACATTTCACTTTACGCTGTCGAAATCCAGCGCCACAAGGAGTAGAACACTGGAAAAAAATACCGAGTAACGGTTTGCAAAATGGTGGCAACAATACTTTTCAATGAAGATGATGCCAACTGCGGGAAAAAATTCTAGATTAAATGAAGACACACACACGCCTTCCTAGTGGCAATCCAAACTGAAGCAACTGCAGATTAAGTCCCCCCAAAATTTAAGGCTTCAACGGGATTCGAACCCATGACCTCCGCTGAGTTAGCGCTTCATGAATTGCTCTACCAACTGGGCAACGAAGACCAATACATTAAGAGAAGCTCGCCAATGTGATGAGTTCATCTTAACCCGTGAAAGGAATGAAACTTAGACTGATGGAAATAAAGATGATGTGAACTCCAGGCCCTGGTTGTTAAAGCGTCCGATACTGCATGCTATCCAACAGATAAATCACTATGGAGCGGATAAGAGTTAGGGAAACCAATTGCGTTATCCAGTGGATAGGGATTTATCCAGTGGATAGTGTTATCCACCTTTTTAACAACTGGGGCCAGAAATACAAATCTAAACGAATTTGTTAATGAACTAACTACATCAAAAGTAGCCGGAAGACGTTAATTTTGATTTGTTGCCCTAAATCTGTGTTTTTCTTTGATCAGTGTACAACTAAGAGAGCGCATTTTTTAACTCTAAAGGTTATGATAATTTTACAAAAGACAACTCGATTACCGCTGAAAATTCTGTCACAATTTTCCAACTTGGCCGGCATATAACCTTGTTGCAGCTTCTAGAGAGCGTTATGTTATCTGGTAGCAGTTCCTGGCCACAATGAGAAGAATCTAGTAGTTCATGGTATCGATAATGGCTAATCCTCTCTCGACATAATAGCTGACGCGTTTGTTCTCCTTTGCCGCAAAGTTTAGAACAGGAAGACCAATCCGTCAAATGCCACCTATTTCGAGACATAAACGCATTTCCGGTGTTACAAAGAGATAGACAGATTCTTTTTAACATGGGGCTCCTACGCTTGAACGCTTATGGGAACATGGGAGCAGGACCGCCTTCCCGTTTTCGCTCCTAACAAATTTGGAAACCGCATTTTCTTAGCCAAGAGGTATATCAAGCACGTCATAACTTTGGTTACAAGTGTTCACTCATTGGGGAGGGGAGGGTAGGATTCAGGTACTCTTCAGAACCCCATAAGCGTTTGTGATACGCACTGCATTTTATTACGTTCCCTGGTCTCACACAGCAAGGAAAAGAATTGACTTTTCACAGAAATTTCTAACATTTTTTTTAAAGTTTTTGTCAATATTTACAACCACTCTTTTGTAATAGTCAATACGTCTTTAAAAAAAGCCGGAGCAATTACTGGTTGGCAAGTTAGTATAGCTAATTGCTTCGATTTGACATGGCAGAGTTTATGTGAAAGTCTGCTTGGAAGGCTGGCTTTAAGCAACAGATCAGTTACCAATTGTTGTGAGATGGAACTCTTTTTTTATCATACAAACGGGTTCAAAGTTACGTAACTTTTCGAAACTTGTTTAGAAATTTTATCGAACTTCACCTTCAGAACGAAAGTATACGACAAGGAAGAAGAGCTTTCTGAATGTCATTATAAAGTTACATTGCAGCGGTGATTGCGTCCTTGGTGAAATTAGAGTTACACATGTACATCACTTACTCTGGAGGGCAGTGTTGCTGATTACACACTTGTTTAGTGCTTGGCTTCTGTTCAGATAATTTACCACAAGCGTTATCATGAGCTGGTGTTCCATCCTCTACTAGAACGCAACGCACTTCACGTTCTTGAAATCCTTAACAGCGGGAAAAAAACGCAATATATTGATAGCGATGACATAAAATTCTCTAATCGGATTGGCCACTAGCAACCCTTATTTTAGCTTCAGTTAATGATATTATAATAGGGCAGTTACACTTCATGTGTTCTTTTTAATCGGAATAGCTTATAACAGAAAACGTTCAGGCTATCGAAAACTTCCTTTTTTATTGATTGGTCATCACAGAACTTGGTGTAGTCCAATTTAGTTAGTTTCGGAAGATTGTAGAAGAGCTTTCCTCCTTTAGGGTAAATCAAGCCTCTGATTTCTTAGTTGGCTGATACTTTCCATGAAGACAAGCAGGCAAGCTGTGCGCATGCATGAGGTACTGGCTAGGCCTTGGGTTGGTGTTTGTGCTGCCCCTTGCGTTAAGCCTGTCTGATACTTCCCAGAACACTTCATGAAAAGTTGAGAACGTTCCTTCAATGACTTCATTTATTTACTTTCAAGGTTGTTTAAAAAAGCTTTCACATTTCTTAGATCAGTAAGGGCGCGCTTTATGATCAAAATATATTTATTTTACTAGGGTTAAAAAACTAGACGGGAATGTGGGAAGAGAGAAGAAAAACCAGATTATCAAAGAAATCACCTTTCTTGACGACAGTTGAAAGACACTTTGATTTCTTTTAATGTTCATTCCTGTGTCCAATCTATTTTTAGATCAACTTACCCTTCGCACAAGTAGCTGAGCACTCAGTCCAATTTCCGAGCAACCATTTGTATTCCAGTTCTATTTTGTGTGGAACATGGTAAAGAAATTGGTACTTCACTCCAACATTAGGTCCATTTACATTAATGAACTAAATTCCCAAAAACAGAAAAAGAAAAGAGAAGGTCGTAAACTACATGATGTAGCTAATACAATATGATGATCAACTACGTTTCAGTGCTCAGACCGTAAAATTTAGAACAGTGTCATAAATGGTATAAGAGTCTACTTATTCACCGTTCAGGTTATTTACGAATGCCAGTCATACGTTTTAGTACCCATTTGAATGGCGATTCATTAAGTGATAGATATGATTTTGCGTATGCCTATATATGGCTGCGCCGATAAACTCCCATCGCGATCTCCTTCGTTAAAGTCGGTCGACAAAAAAAAAAACAACAAAAAACAAAAAACAACAACAACAACAAAGAGTAATAATAATAATAACCATGACGGTGGTGATGTCCCATTAAGATGATGATGATGATGATGATGATGATGGAATTGAAAGGTTATAACTAAGTTCGGAATATGAAAACTTTTAATTCAGGGAAATACGCAAGTCAGAATTATGAACATCAGCCGGTACTTCTTTTGTTAAGATGGTAACTCATTAATAATTCATAAAGAAAAAAGACAGTAAATTAATGTTTAATAAGTATCTTTATATCTGATTTTGACATGGCCAAACTTTCTTTTAGACCAAAATAACCCCAAAATCTTTATCAACGAACCATTGGCGCAGTTTGCAGTTTCATTTGTAAGTGTGTTTCATGAATTATTTGAATAAGACTCTGAGTGGTCGTTACGTACGAGAGCTTAAAAACAAAGGAAGAAGTCGAGTTGGGTAATCCCAAAAGTGGTCACCGTCGCTTAAAATGGGAGCGGTCGCGATCGCTTACGAGAGCTTTTCATTACTGACAAAGCTTAAGTCACAATTTAAACGGGAGTTCACAAAAGCGGTCGTAACTAGAGCTGGCCCGGGTTGCTCGAAGCATGGTTAGTGCTAACCAGCGTTAAATACCGTGGAAACCTAACATTTTGATACCTCTTAACCAACGGTTAGCGCTAACCAGGCTTCGAGCCACCGGCCCCTGGTCGCTTACGAGAGTGGTCGCAAGGAAAGCTTTGACTGTATTACAACAAAACATGAACAAAATTGATACATTCCAAGAGAACATTATCTTTGACTTTTTGCCACCTTCACGTTCATTTCATCACTTGTTGGCCCACGTATATCCAGGACATCAGCAGACAGCCCACCATTTTGAATATAGTCAATTGAAGCGTCCGCAAAACTCGCCCTTGTAGTTCTGTCATTTTGGGGGTCGATCAAGAAATCACCTTCTTCAGAAGTTACACCTAAACAATGAGAACATGATTTAATAGCGAAATGAAACTAGATATACTATTACGCTTGTAGCCAAGTATTGTCAAAAATAGTTTTAAGTTGACACATCATTTACTTAGCGATAAGCCCGCGCTCCCTTGATTCTTTGACTAAGAAAGAGGGTTGGAATGCCAGAGTTTTTTAATCTCCACATTTTGGTGGTAATTTTGCCTTATAAACTCATGATCAGTTATTTCATTAAACTAAATTTTTGTTTTCGATACCACCACCGATGCAGCATTATAATATCACCGGATCTTGGAAGTGCGTATCGGTTCGTTTACCTATTTTGTTGTAAGTTGCATCTGTTTCAGCAAACTCTGCCGAGATTGTCCCAAAAGGAAGCTGAACGATAAGATCAGCATTTTCTGCACCTAAATACAAGTAAATGAGTTTGCATTAATAGTCATGACCCAAGTAACATTCCAACACATGATTTGGCAACACCTATTAAGGTTAACTTGTCCTATTGACTGTTTTAGTTTTAAAAATGCTTTTGATTTGTTTTGAGGTCAGCGTTTAAAATCAAGCAAACAAACAGACATTTCTAAATAACACTCTTATAATCTCGGGAAACGAAAATCATGATTTCCCGCTTTTCTTGGACAGCAGCTGACAATTACATAGAGTAGTAAAAGACTTATGCGTAGACTAGCGAAAAGGCAGAAAATGAAGATAGAGAAAATCACCATCAACCTATAAAGCAGCATAACCTAAACTTTAGTTTTAGTCATTTTAAACCCGTTTTATATGCTCATGATGAAACTCTCGTGTGAACGTTGCTATGAAGTCGGACTTTAACGCTGCGCAAATAGGAGACATTAAATTGACCGTATAAACCCTACCCAAGAACAAACACTTAGGGATACAAAGGCGAAAACCAAGTTACCACTACGCTTCCCCAAAGTTAGTGGAAACTACATTGTAACAAACCAGTTTCAGTTATCTGTCTGTCGTATAAGCCCTGAATGCGTTTACACGTGTCTCCTGTTCCGCCGCACAAACCACAGCGATCCAACCTAGTGTTCGAACCAATAACCTGGTCACAACCAGTAGGCTGAAAAAAATAACGAGTGAGAGGAAATGTGTTTTAATTGTTCTTACTAATGTAAAAGGTTAATGACTGTTGTTTTAGCGGCACCGCCGATAAGCGGAGCTCCGGCACTTCATGTCGAGACACCTGCTAAATTGCAGAACCATTGTCAGTATTTTAATAGGCGAATCTTTGTTTACATTTGTTGCCTCATTAGCATAGGCTTATCGTTATCAGATAAAGTTAGTAAAAAGAAATTTCTAAATATTAAAAGAGCATAATAATTTCAGTTATCTCTGAAAATTTGAATATTTCAAATAGTTTCGGACAAATTCTCTTAGAAAAACCTCAAAATCACAAATAATGTATGAGCTCATTAACGTTTTGCCACCCAGTAATTTTGCGGTTTTTAGTTGCTGCTATTTTCTTTTTAACTGATTGCAAAGAGCTGAAAGTTGCACAAACTGCTTAAATTAACCAGCTCTTTTCATTTTTTAACCTAATTGGAATATATGGCAACATCTTTTATGGGTTAACTTGTATGATAATGAGCAAAAATGTAAACAATGACGTCACGATGAATCCGCCTATGCAGGATCACATCAACATCGTTTCTTTAGTAGTTACCATGCATTCGCCAAGGATGCAGATATTGTAATTGGAAGCATTGGGTGTGCATCGAGTTCCATCTGCAACGGTACCAATTCCATGAATTGTTATCTCATTTCCTAATCGACAAAACAAAGAACACGGACCTGCAAAAGACAACAATTAACATATGAGGCATCTAACAAGACCTCTTGTGAGTAACCTGCTAATGTCAATTGTACAAACAGCGGAAACAACGTGTGCTGTTTTAGTTCCTGGATGAATTCTAGAAGTAAAGTGCAATTCAATGACTAGTCCCATATACAAGTAACATTAAAAAAGAACAAATCAGTATTACTCTTAAAGTCAGAGCTTTTATACTCACTTCCGTAATAATAAGCGTACCAGCCTTCTCCTTTTCTTTTCTCACATTGCTCATTACGATAGGTTAGATGCGTGCTATTAGGACAGGGCTGAAATTAGAGAAAAAATTGTTTGCTCAGAGGTTATAACTAGAAATTAATGGTTGAGGCTCTATGCCGAGTGTTCGACTTCGCCGGACAAACCCTCCTCGATCTGCCTTCTCATGGTACAAAAACTGAATCCAATAATTGTTTCAAAAATGTTTATTGCATGATAATTCACCTAGTATGCTGCTCATGTAGAAACCGTTAGAATACTGTATACTTTTAACCGAACTCCATTTCGAGCTAGGTCCTTAGAATGTTCATATTTTCCCCCCATTCTCAGGCTCAACGTTCTCGGCCTCGTACAAAAAATTCTGTGTTATTTTTTTCTTACCAGGATGCTGCATGTTCTCCAATGACCAATACTCTCTCCAAGGCATCCTTCACCGGGCGTCGGCCTAAGTCGATGTTTTATCAGTTAATAAAATAACAAACAAGAACAACGACAAAAATCATTCTCATGTAAGAAGTTATTTCATTACGACAATAAATTCTACAGCTGTACGTATAAAAATTGTGTATTTTGGTTGTGTATTGAGCAGTTAAGCATCAATATGCTGTCCTTGTTTCCATGTTTGTTTGTTTTCTAAAATTAAAGTTATAAGGTGGTAATTATGTATCCTGAAGATCACGCTTCTGTTTGTGAAAACTGGTTAAAGCTTTTTAGGGTGTAGTTATTTAGTTATGAGTGTGTCATTGAATTCAAACGGTTGAAAACTTTACCGATACAGAAGTTTTTTAAAGCTCACCAAAAGAGCATGTAAACAATCTTAGTTTGATAATGATAACGATAATGATTATTAAATAACAGAGCAAAAATCGTCTACTTACGGTGGGTTGGTGCATGTCCTAGTGCGGTGTTGTACCCCACCCCCGCAGGTTCGAGTACAGGAAGTAAAATTGGACCAAGCACTCCATCCACCAAAAACTACAGGACTTCCGTTGTCAACACATCTTCCCTTTATGCACCACTATATAATAAGTTAACAAATTGCAAGAATTTAATTAAACAATGTTTAAAAACGAGCAAAAGTGATCATTAAGTAGAAAACTTGCCTAAATTTCTAAATTTAAATTTGCCTGTTCAGCTACACTAGGAAAAAATAGACACTAATTCGAGGCGAGGACGAAATGTTTTAAGCGTATTCGTAAAAAGAACATACCCAGGAAAGGTTCATTATACGTTTTTCACTAGAAAAGTTAGCTCGGTTACTTTAATTAAAGGATCAAGTTTAGTCCTCTCCCGATCTCCAGATGGTGAAACCTCTAACCCTTGAGAACTTGTTTAATTTCCTTCACTGGGACATTAAAAAAGCATAAAACTAGTTGTCAAATCAAGACCACTAACTGGTTTTCCCGTCAAAATGACGCTGGTTCAAGCCGAACGCACTACATACTTAGTAATGAGAAAATCTCGTCCACATAATCGTCCTCGTCTTAGATCAAGAATCCAAAGCTTTCTAGTATCCTACTACTGAATCTAGGCTAACATATTCTCGAGACGTCTGTTTTATTTTCGTGTCTTCAGCGTTCAAAGATACTCTAAACTCAAGCAACAACAACAAAGATATAACATTGATCATAAATGTAGTTATGGTGATTTTGAATGACCATCAGGCACAACGGCTCTGATCGTAGCGTTGAATATAATAATTATGATAATGTGCTGAACCTCCTTACATTTCGGCCACCACAATATGTTCCATCTACAGGAGGTGAATACTTGCTTACACAGTCGGAGGAAGCATCAGTTGTGCAAAAAAGCATGCTACAGTCGGCCTGTAATTGGAAGTAACGTAAAAGGTCAAAGCCCAAACGAGTTACGAGGCCTATACAGCCAGAGTTTACGGCTACAAGTGTTTCTACTCCACCCTGGATGGGATGCCAGCCCATCGCATGGTTCGCCCTAGCAGTATGTTGGCAGTCACCTGGCTGAGGAGAGAAAAAGTGGAGCAAAGTTTTTCATCCAAGAGGGTCTCAATGGAGTGGTGGCTTTTACGGTTATCGGCTAAAATTTTGACTCTTCTCCGGCTATCGATTTATTTTCTTTAGTTACGGTTAACAAAAAAGTTAGAAATTAACTTCTTTTGTTTCAAAAAGTTAAATCATTTCGGGATGAAATAAGCTATTCTTTTGAAAAATTTTAACATTTGATAGATCATACTTTTTATAAAGTATTCAACTTCTAACATTATTTTACACATAGAAATTTCAATAGTCAATTTAAAAATAATCTTTGTGAAAAAGCAAAAGCAGACACGCGAACGCCCAACTCAAGGCCGGGGCGCGACATTCATTATAACAGAAATGGTCGTTTTGTCACTAGAGACGGATTATTCGTGTGAGACGGGTTATCCGTTTGACGATTCGCGTCAGATAGGTAATACGTCTTAATTTGAAAATGGAATACCTTTAATTTTGAATTAACAACCCGCCTGACTTTATCCGTCAATTTCGACGAACAGTTTGAAGACGGGATTATCCGTTCAAGATAGCCTGTGTACAGCCGCCCCCTCCCCTCAAAAAAAAAAAAAAAAAAAAAAGGGAGAAGGGATGTCTGTGGGGGAGGAGGTGACTGTACACAGGCTAGTCTCAGACGGATAATCCATTTCTAGCTCCAGTATGAAAACGGCCAATGACAAAATTCCCCGCGAGTAATGCGTTTCAGGTCACGTGGTCCGAGCGAGTCCACCGTCCACGGACTAGGCATGACAATGTCTACAGTAGCGTCAGAGAAAACAGGGAAATGTTGTTTACCGGCAAGGTGTCAGTTTACAAACAGTGACAACCACAAGTGAGTTTAGCACCTTCCTTAAAACTAGCAAATCTAGGGAACAATTTCTTTTACGGTTAACTCGTTTTTACCCTATTCACGGATAACGGTTAAAATTTTTCAATTTTTACGACTATCGGCTAAATTTTTGGCCGTTTTACGCCTGTCGGTTAACCCCATTGAGACTAAGGAAAAGACCCACGATCGGATCCGAAGTTCGAGGTTCTCACCGCTCGGCCAACACTTTTCCACAAGTGGATTCATTTTAATACGCCCCAGTTCAAAGTACCACTCTCTATTGGCAGTTGTTGTCTGTGACTCAGTCTGCAGTTTACGTGTCGGGCATTGAGAGAAATAAGGGACGATGACGTATGTTAGATTGCGCGTGCTTAAAGGCGTAGGGGTGGGGAGGGTAGAAGGGGTTTTAATTGGGGTAGATCAGTACCAGAATCCCTACAAAAAAACGCAAATAGACTCATTAAGTAATTGTTATGGATAGAATATGTAGCCAGCAATATGTCATTTCTAACAGAAAAACAGTTATCAGCGATGATCAAAGGAACCTGAAATCAAGATTTCAGAAGTGTTATTTATACTGCGTTATTTTTACCACCGTTTGGGAACATTGGTAGTGGCCTTCTCCAAGTTGTATGCGACACTGTTCATCACCATTTATAAGCTGACCGGGGAGACTCATCAGAGCCTTGTCCTGGTTGATGCCTTTCAGATCAACAATCTGATCATCTGTTTCTGACCTCTCATCGATGACTTCAGGTGTGTCATTACTTATGCCATCACTTTGCGTTTTACTTTGGTACGTCACTTTCTTGTTTGATGGCGCGTCATTCAAACAATGTGACATGTCACTCCTTAGGGACGAAAAAATTGGAGAAAAATTTAAAAGCTGTCAGTGTACAAGATGTTTCAACTACTTGCTTGCTAAAAGTTTTCAACCTCGTCTTAGAGGTAGGTGAACCTTCAGGATACCCGTCAAACGTAGTAACTTATTAACACGTTACACTTTTATTATTAAAAATTAAGGGTCTGAAGCCCTTTTCTTGAAAGTTTCGTTAATTGTTCGTGTTCCCGCAATCAAACCTTCAAATCAAAATCTAAAGAATAATAGTGCGGGTCCTCTTGGCTAAAGAACCAGAGTTCATTTTGTGTTGTTAACTGATAGCTTTATCATGTTATTTGCGAAACTACTGAAACCTCTACCTTGAATGTAAACAACAACAGCTTTCAGGCCCCTTTATATTTATAGGGACGCATCGAGAAACGAGGCCAATAGGACAAGTAATAGACTCAGACCTCGGCGATTTACCTGGACAAACACTACTTCACCAAAGAGTCAGAAACTGTAGTTTTTCGACTTAATATGGTATCTCTAAATTTTTCATTTGCCTCATTTTATAAGGTTATTAGTTCACAACATTTTATTAATAAACCACAATGACATTGTCCATATCGGTGGAAACCAGTCGAGTGTTGTTTAGTATGGGTTAACAAAATGGTCCTCCTCTGATTCAAATTCAAAGTATTACTTTAACCTAATGCTTATTAACACGCCCGCTATCTAATGATAAAAAAGTTGATAAAGTAAACCAATATTAAGACGCAATAGTTAAGGAAAAAGAGTTTCAGTGTTAAAAGATTCCCTTTGAAAGCATCTTTCCACGGGTGCATGGCGGATAGTGGCACACGTCATCCATCACCCGTCGATTACCCTCTATCCATCAACTGCCAGTTCTTAGAGGCCACTGCCGGATGATTTTAACTATTTATTTGAATTAATACTCACTTTAGGAACTGTTGAACAGTTCTTCTACTACAGATGGACCATGTTCCAGCATCAGACCCTCCTGTGAGATAACTCGACATAATGTAGCGAAGGTTTGGACACTCGCCGCTATTATCATGCTCTAAACCCATACTGCAGAACAAAAAAATGAACAAGAACCAAAAATAAACAGTGAAAGACAAAAACAAAAACCAAAAAACAATGTATGCCCAGAGAGATTCCGTCTAGAAGACCAAGCGTCAATGAACTATTCTCTCTAATAAGCGGAACTTGAACTCTAGTGGGGAGAAGGTGGCCTTGGCCCAGCTGTTCGAAGCCCGATTAGCGCTTAACCCGGGTTAAGCATTTTCTCGAATAATTTTCCCTGCTATTTTTAGAGCCTCCATTCATCAGCTTGTAGACAAAAAGAATAAAAATTGAAATGCCTTTTAAGTTTTCACTAGCCCTGGGTTATCTTAACCCAGCTTTGAACAACTCGGCCCAGGTGCTTACGTTGGGTAGTTAAAGAACTGGAATGTCAATTAAACTTACGTTGGGTAGTTAAAGAACTGGAATGTCAATGAAACTAGCCTGTGTTGCAGACTTAATTTAAGCCCGGTTAGTAACGTCTGCAAATGAAAGCAGCGCCGAGATCCTTGTTCAGCCCGGATTCAACGAATTACCGGAAGGAAGTCCGTTTGGAATTTCCTTTCATTCTTATCGGCAAATCGACAATGGACTTTTTAACAGGCCAATCATGGCACGTACATAAATCCTAGTACACAGGGAGGGGGCGGGGGGGAGGGGGGGGGGGCGGTGTTAGAACAAGGATTTCGGCGCTGTGTCGCCGGCTAAATTAAACTAACAGGCGGCATAGAATACAGCCTCTTATTTATGCAGTGCAAAGCATCTTACGTGTGTCCTGTTTCATGAGCTATCATAAACGCAGTCTGGAGACCAACCCAATTGTTTACATTTCCAGCTCCTTTCATCTTGCACATCGACTTAAAATTGGTAAATCCTGATACACAATAAAGGGTTTTGAAGCTTTTAAAAATAAAAAAAAAAATAAAAGTTCAAAATGAATAATGGCAATTACATTGGAGCCCTAATACAAAGAATTGCCAAGATAGGAGAAATGTGTTGGTTATCCTGATGAGTTAAGTAAGTGACAGCCAAGTCGCTGAACATACATATACCGTATTTACTCGAATACGCGCGTAGATGCTTGTTAACTTTTTTACGCCTCAAATACGGTGCTTATTCGAGAAAGTTAAACACGAAAACGAATTGTTTCATCCACTGGTATTGTTATATTCCGTATTAAACTAACAGAATTTGCGTCTTGATTTTGATAATAGCGGAGCCGCTGTGCATCAATTTTCAGTGAATACCATACCATCACATTTGTTGAAACACTTGTCACGTTAAGCCCTTCCCAATGTTGAAAAGTATCACCCATTTGCAAATAAAAGCCAGTATCAACATTGGGGAAGGAGTAGACTGGTTTGCAATAGCGCTGGATAAGATAAGAACCAGATGGATTTTAAGAGAAAACGCGGACTGCAAGCAGTCTAGGGAAGGAGAGAAGAAGTACACACCTCACCCCGTGAAAAGTAAGAAAAGTTGGTTTAGAGGGCGTGACACGAAAACACCTCACTTTCAGTCTCGTGTTTCAACGAAATTAAGCCAGTATTGTTGCCTTATAAAGAGGCAACGATATTATTCCTTGCGCAGGGTTGTTCGTTATATTCAGGATGCACTTATTACTAAATTAGGTGGTAAAGTATTCTCCTCACCTCCTAGATCATTTTTCATTCTGAAGAGCATAAAAACAAAGCAAAAATAATTTGTCAGTATAGGCTACAGTAGTTTCCATGTGCAAGAGAGAGGTTTAAAAATGTTTCCCTTTGAGTCAGAAATAAATCAAAAAGGTTGAGCGGATGATCATTCTACTCAAAGTGAATCTTGAACGGATGTTGGACACGAAATCACGTGGTTTGTAATGCGTCCAGGATAATATGCTCATACTTCTCTCATTTCAGATGGTGATCATGCCTCAAGTTTTGGTGGTCTGTAACTGTTTTAAAATCTATTTGTTACTTTACAGCAAGAATCTTTTGTGCGGTACACATAACAACAGAGTTTAACCAAACCTTAATACCTTTCTGATCTGTCAAGAATGACACCACCCATCTCTTTTTCGAAAACTATCTATCAATTCGCCTTTCGCTAAAAAGCTCAACGTCGCTGTGGTATCATTCCTTTTTATGAAGCTCAAATGACGCACATAAGTTTTTTTACCTGTAAACCAGAGAATACAAATCGTGATGTTCTGAGCTGTTGTCTTCTTGCTTGTTTTGTGTCCCTTCGTAAGTTTCCAACTTTGCAAACCATTTCATCTTCGACTCGTCATAATTTCCCCCGAATAACTGAAATTAAAAAGACATGACGCAAAGTTTCAGAAATGAAGTTCTTCTAGTAGCCTTGTGAACTTTAATTTGAACCAATGCTCCTATTCATTGTGGTATGTGAATGTTAGTTCATTGACCAACATCCTCACGTAAGACTTCGTTTACCTGAACAACATCTTCAAAAACTCAATAATTCATGAAGAGAAAACAAAAGAAATTAATGTTTAATAAGTGTCTTTATATCTGATAAAATTTTTGTACCAAAATAACTCCAGATCTAAATATTAGCAGTGCAAGAATGAATTCATTTGATCTATATATATATCAGAGATTTTGAAGCCCTTCATAAAACTCGTGTATCATCAGGTTTAAAAAACTCTCGACTTCGCCAGGAGTTTTTAAACCTGATAATACACTCCTGCTCTTCTTTTTAAAACAGTACAAACGAAACGTTGGACTTGCATCGACAACTTTTAATACTCACGAAACGTAGAATGATAATCTGAATGATAATCATTAGAGAGTTTAAGCATCACGTATACGGCAAACGGCAAACGTCAGATTCAAGTTCAGAATTTCTCAAAATAGAAAATGAGCAGATAAAAATAGCTAAAACCAATTCTTTTGGATAAAAAATTTCTTGAAAGTACTAATTTATGTGTTGAGATAATGAAGAGTAAACGGTAAGTAAAGGGGAAACTTGCTCACGTGGTACAAATTCGCGTTTGCCGTGAGACGTAAACGTGATGCTTAACCTCTCTATTAAAGGCGCTCTGTTATGGCTGTCTGGTTCATTTTGTTTATACAGGGCTTAGACCCTGAAGCGGAGCCTCCCCTATAAGACATGGTGGACGCCCAACCCCCCCCCCCCCCCTGCAAGGATAACCATCGCCGATGAGGGCTAGCAAGTCCGCGGCCGATAAATGTTGATAAATGAAATGACTGTCTCGTGAGATACGAACCCCATAAACAAAATAGATTTCATACAAAGAGCACAGCTTCAAATATGAACATGAATGGGAGGAAAAATGCCTAAAAAATTAAAGCGCCCACATATCTGCTCAATATACCATTGCTTTTAACCTCTTTTTCGATGATTATACCACGCACAAGGACGTAATGAATTTTTATATCTCCAATGCTTCGGTCCAAAAAAAGTCCGGATATCTGCAAACGAGCAAAAGTAACGAAAAACTTACAGATAGATGAATACTGAGCTTCTGTATAGGTATTTCTGACGAACTCGAACGCCATTGATGAAGCGACGATCTTAGAGATAAGGAGCTTAAGCGAAGGCGTTTTTTGAGCGACGGACGTCAACCGGAAGTGAGGCCTTTTCCCCCTCAATATGCCTTGACGATAAAAAACATGTATTGCTTAGCTTCTTTGCTATTATAGAGACGATTTGACTGGAAATTTGGGCAAAACTATTGTCCGGAAATGAAAAAAAGGTCACTTCCGGTTGACGTGCAACGATTGCATTGCCATTTCAATGAAGTTTGACAACGTTCGTCGAGCAATGACAGCAAAGAAACCTGCCAAAAAGTGTGCTGCACGTTCAGAGTTTTTGATTTGCTTATATTTTCTCGTCTCAGTCGTCGCTGTGTTTGCGCTGAGCTCGCTAGTAGCGTTACCACAAAAAACAATTTCTAATTAATAATAACCGTTACCAGGGTACAGTGACACTGAACCTCTTTAAATTCGTCAGAAGAAAAACAGGAACTTTCAAAATAATTAAGTGTCTTACTGTATTTGCTAGCAAAAGAATCAAATTCTGAGGTGACCAGCCCAGTCGTTCAAGTTCGTCTGATAAATCTGCCTCAAGCATCAGTGCTGCCTCTATTGTTTTGATTGTTAGATTTCCATACTCAGATTGGCCCGACCTCTTTGTTCTATCCTTTTTGATTTCTAAAAAAGTAACAAAACGGAAACCCGTTTCAGTACATGAACATAATCGAGGATACGGCCTTATAGGTGTGACCTTAGTTTGTCAATGGTTTTTAAGGTGACAATTCATTCATTTGATTGGTCAACAAGGGTAATTATTTAATCAGTCAATTAAATGTTTAACCTTTATATTAGTGCATTTTGTACCTGCTTTTGTTCTTGTTATATCGTTGTATTTATATAGTATGGGCGTCTTGTAAATAAGATGAGGTATTTCCCGTCCCGAGTCTCTGGATACTGCCGTGCGTTTGGCCAGATGAGTGGGTAAAGCATGCATAAACATTGTATCACTTGATAGCTTCAGCATTCCAGCCTGTAAAAAAAGATTGCTCAGCTACAGTCTTCGAAGCGATTCACAAGGGTCTTTTATTAGCTAGGCAAAGCTCTGGCGCAAAGCCACCGTCATGCTTAATTTTGTGATAAATGATTGGTCAGCTCAATGGGGTGATAAAACAATAGAAAACGAATGTGTTCGAATGTGAGCAGCCGTTTCCTTTTGGGAGAGGGAGGGGGAACACTGTGTGACGAGACTAAAAAGGACTGGGTGGAAAAATGTTTCCTTCTTATCCTTTCCCGGGAAACAATGTGTCACAGACTATGCTAAGACACAATCTCCTGTGTGAAATTTATAATGTTCCTTAGCACTGAAATTACAAAAAAAACTGTTAGTCTTTTGTTGAAGCCTGTTAGCAAGCTCTCCGAGGCGCCCTAACGGCGGGACGGGAAAAGGAAGGAGAACTTGCAACTGCGTCTCTGGAATTTGAATATCTGCATCGAAAAAGTCGATGCGAAATGCCGATTGGCAAGGATGACATTAGCAATGACGTCACTACCCTTGTTTTCCAATGTTTGTTTACCTTCGCGCTCCTTCCGCTTGGCGCTGATTGGCGGAAATTTGACAGCTCAGACGGGGAGAAGGGAAATTGGACGCGGAATTCAAATTCCAGAGACTTAGTTGCAAGCTCTCCTTCCTTTTCCTGCCCCGCCGCCAGAGTGCCCCGGAGAGCTCGCTTGCAGGCTAATAAAAGGATTTTAATTGTTTTCTCAATTTTTATTAAATGCTAATTACCAAGCCTGCCAATCCACTGTTGTGACTAATAGCCACCATTGAATTTGGATCTGATTTCACGTGACCAATGTAGTATGTGTTCTTTGGTACGGAAATATACGACACCTTGCCATTGGCATGTCTCTTCTCAATAACGAGGTTGGGTGACATCAGTTTTCGGTTCAGTTTAAGGTCCAAATGAAGTTCCTTACCAAACGTGGAGACTTTGTACAAAAGTTTCTCACGTGGTTCTTGTGATAGTGATTGGAGTCTCTTCCTAACAGGTAGCGGGCCGCCGGTTTCATCTAACTGATAAGGAGTGACCACATCATACTCTGGGACTATAATGAAACAAAGAAAATGTAGTGATAGTACCCAAAATGATAACAGCAAAGCCTCATGCCCTTATTGTACACACTTATAGAGTGCCTCCTGGATCCGGGCTCTGCCAACCTCCCCCTCACCTACACGATACATAAAATTTCCCAACGCACGCAACGTAGTTGAAGTTGATTTCCTCACCATATTTCATGATAATAATAGCAAAAAAAAACAACAAACAAACAAAGAAAGGTTAAGTTTTTTTTCTTTTTCTTTGCTTTTAAACAACAATAAACTGGTTATAAACTTTTTCTCAGTAAGTGGATATCAAACAGTCTCTTGCCCACAGAGTTAATGTTCCTACCTTCGTAGTGACTGTCAACACCAAAAAAGTACTTCAGTTCGTCTCTGGTCATGTGATGGTGGAGTGTCTGAGTAAGTCAAAACAATAGTACATTCGCAGTTTATGTTTTTAGCAATTAATTTACTAATTGCTTATTTTAACTTTGCTTCAGTTTAATTGGCTGAATATTCAAAATGAGAGATTGGTAATAGTAAAAGGTAAAATTTAACTTAAAGGGACAGGTTAACGGTTTAGCGCATGCTCATTTATCAAAATGTTGTTTTTCGGCCGTAACATGCTAGCTCGTGCTGTATCGTCTATGCAAGCAAAATGATCATGTCATAATGTTGTCAAAGAACCAATCTGAACACTCCCTTGGCAGTCACTTGCACTTGATCAACTTATATATTTGCAAATAGCTGTAAATTAATCAACCATGGAATAAAACCTTCGGGTCAACAATAAAATCAACGTTGGTAGTGTTGGCATAATCCACTAATCCACTAGGTTACTCTGAAAGACACTTCTACTGTGAAATACACTCTGAGATCGCAGAGATACATGTGATTGGGATTATTAACCGATAGAATTAATAATAAATTGGAAAAGAGTAATTTAATTAATGAGCATGCGCTTAACCGTGAACCTGTCTCTTTAAAAGTAGACTTCCTGGACAAGGCAATTTGAATTTATTAAGTTGGGTCTTCTTTTGTTTTCTTCCTTAAAGACAGAAGACCTCTCAATCGAATGAAACAGTGACGAAATTTACAATAAATTTGTTCACTGGTGTTAAACTAATAAAGCAAAAAGGTTGCCTGATGAGAGCGTATAAATCCTCATTAAAAACTTAACTCCCCAAACTAATCTCACATTATGTACTTTAGTTACCGTATATTTCTGATATAGAGTTATACATTGATCTAATCGACAATGTAAGCTTCTATATGACTACAAAAAATGTAGATTAAGGTTGAAAAATCCCCCATAAGCTTTCTTCTCTTTTCAATGTGCTTTTAACAATTTAAGTAAACAATCCATTTTCCTAAATTATGACATCTTGATTCTCGTTATTTTCGATTCCAAGCAGCAGAAGAAGTATTTACTTACATTGGCGTGAATCGTGCGGGCAAATGCTGAAACAGGAATAAAAGAATGTTTATATTAACATTATTTTGCCACCCTTGTCTCAAAGAGGGAGAAACAGATTTTCTTCGTCCGTTATTTAGTATTCAGTTGTTGTTAGTAGCGGAGCTCCGGCGCGCGAAGCGCGCCAGCGGAGCACCATGGGTAATAAAATTTGGTAAACCAGCCATCCGAGAAAATTTGGTTATGACGTAGCGTACGCCCGTACACTCTTTGCGGGGGAGGGAAGGGAATCAGGTGTCAGCCCGTCCGGGGGAGGAGTATGTTATAAATCGCCCGATGCATTTGTGCAACCCACCTGTTTCTTGGCGGGAAATCGCGCAAGAAATGACGTGGCTGTCGTCACGTTCAAAAACATGTTTACTTCAACGGAACTACTTCATTGCATAAGGATTTTGTGTCCGGAGAGCTCAGTTTCTAGTAAACTGTTTCGAAGAAATTGTTATGGCAACAAACAATAGCGGATTGGATTCAAATTATTTGCTTGTAAGTGAAAAGCGACGTGAAAGAGAAGAAGAGAAAGGCATAGAGTAAGAATTAACAGGCGCGCTAGCGAAGAGGATTCAAGTGGAAAATTTATGCAGCATCTGCGACTTGTTCACTGATAGCTGAAGCTGACAGAGTTTTGAGTCATCTTTTGATGTTTTTACCTGTCTTTTTGCTCTCGATCTACAAAATGAAATACAGCAGCTATCAACATTCTTTTGTTATTCTTGGCTGGCTTGTTTACTGGGTTGTGGTTGAGAAATGCGCCGCACGACAAAAAGGAATCGGGAATCATCGTTTTCAAAAATAAGCTACTCTTAGTAAGCTTACTTCGCCTTGCTGGACCATGCGAAAAATCTTAAGCGATTCTGGCCTTACTTGATGGGTTCCCGTGCTGCATCTCGACCGGTACGCTTCAGTAATTTTATTGCATTTTATATGTTTTCTTTTTTCATGTTTTTGCCGTCATTTTACGCACATTTGTAAGGTTTGAATCAGTTTATCTGACCTAGTAAAGAACTTAAAAAGTCTTTAGACATTTTCTGACCGCGAATCGAAGAAAAAGTTCTGAAAAATAGTTTAGTTATCCTATTGTTTGTAAAAAGAAAACTTTGAGCGATATTCTTGCCTGGAGTTCATATTGCAAAATAGCAGCAAATTAGCAAACACGGCGAAGGCGGCTTAAAACTTAAGGCTTAATTTAAATCTATTCGTGACTCAGCTTTACTCTCAAAACACGTCTTCGGGAATAAAAATTGTTGACCTTTAAATGTTTCTTCGTATTATATTTCTTGTCTTGATTGTTTGTCAAGATCTCGTTCTTACATGATCGCTTTGCCAGTTGTTGTTTTCAGTCGTCCGTGAACGCGTTGGTCACGCGTTGGTTACGTCCAATTTTTATGCTCTGATTGGTCAAAATTTGACTGGTGAGTTTATACGGAAAATTTATGCAGCGTCTTGAAACTTGTTTACTGTGACAGCTGAAGCTGACAGAGTTTTGTGTCAACTTGTGATGTCCTTAACTGTATTTTTCTACTGGATGTGCGAAATGAAATTCAGCTACTATTAACAGTCTTCTGTTATTCATGGCTAGTTTGTCTATTGGGTTTTTGGTTGAGACTATACGTCGCCTGTCAAAGTCGGAAATCCGATTTCGGATGGCATCGATTCGTTTTCTTTTTTCACCTTGCTTGATTGAAAAGTCTGAAGCGATGTAGCTTCCAGGAGCTGCCTGAGTAGTATTGTATTTGTGTTTGTTTTTTTTCATATATCTAATTTCATGAAGCCGAGCGCAGTTTATGAGGCTATAGTTTATGCATGTTTGAATTAAGATTTGAGATAATGATCTGACCTATAGTATGAAGTTTGATTTAAGCTTGCGGAACTTTAAAAAGTCTTTAGTCGATATTTTCTCACCGCAAATAGAAAGAAAAAAAACGTTGCGTTTTTATTTTGGCTGTAGAAAGAAAGCTTTGAGCAATTTTCACGCCTCGAGTTCATCTTTGAAAACAGCAAACACCGGGAAGCCGGCATAAAAACAGGATTCAGGATTCTTAGAGACACTTTAATACTAATTGTCTTCGTGAATGAAAATTGTTGTCTCTGTAAATGTTTCACCGAATTATATTTCTTTTATTGATTGCAAGTAGTCTCTCTTGCAATTTTCCGTTAATGTTTTCAGTTGCAGGAGTACTCAAAACGTCGCGCGTATTAAACGCTTGTTATGTTGAAGTGTAACTCTATTAATATTCATTCAAACACTCCACAGCTTGCAACTGGCTGGCCGTTATATAGGTGATTTTGGAAATTTTTTTAGCGGTTTCGCTAAAAGCCCACGCGTGCTTCGATCGTCCTGAATATTGAATGAGTGTAATTTATATTTCAAAACTGTGAAATACTGCATTCTGTCTGAGGTCTGTATGACAAAAACAGTGCCTCATAGTACTGTTTCACCTCAGACTGTCAGATGTGATGTATAAAAAGTATAAAAGGTTGGTTTACACGCCCCCAGATTTGTTAGCAAGATTTTGTAAAGCAAACTTGTCAAACGGAAAAAATTCTGCCGGATTTGCTTTCCAAGTATTTGTTTTCCAGGCCTAATGTACTGTGATCAAGAGCCATTATGGACGTTAAATGTGATCGTAGATGATTGCTATTTTTTGGGTGTACATATAAAGGCCGTCAACCCGATGTAAGGTTTGGTGCACTCTTGGACTGTTAGCAAATTATTTTTCTCTCAAATCACTTAGCCTTAATCCCCCAAAACAAAAGTCACATGAATGTGCTCTAAAGTGAACTGATTTGTGGAATACAAGTTTATTGTTTGATTGAAATTACAAATTTATTAATGGGAGCTTCGCTTTTAGCCCTGGCTAAATCTATATATCATTCTTATTTGTCGCCCCACTTTTTAAATTTTAACACTACATGCTTCTGATCAGTGGTTTTAGTGTAATGCAAAGAGAAATTGTTTTCAGTGTAAACAAGCGTTAGTTTCTTCATTTCACGGATCAGTGTTACTCAGGGCTCTTAAGAAGAAACCCAGAAACCAGGGAAATAAAGTCAGTGAAGAAAGTAATGAAGTGATTGCTATCTTTGTTATTCATTCCTTATTTTTTAAGGGAAAAAGCCCTGGGAAGGAGGTTGCGATTTTTTGTGTTTTGCGGAAACTAATTTTTGCCATTAGGACAGATTGGTTTTTCTTGCTGGAAATTAATTTTCCGATTTTTTTTTTTGAGTACTTGCAATGCAAGTACGTATAATCAAACAATACTACGGTGTGCGTACCCTATGTAAAAGCAGTATTTCATTGTATGCCGTTTCTGAACGAAAGAGACAATAAGACAGATACGATTTGTTAGTAATGTATTTTTGTGTAGCGAATTCAAGTTAAAGAATATTTCACCTCTGAAGAAAATTTTTACGGGAAGAATGTTTGCGGTAGTTTTTATTTGCGGGAACTTCTTTTTGTGGATGGCTGGAAAAATCGCAATAAAATCGAAAAATTAGAACGCGCAAAAATGTCTTGCTACATACATGCACGGTAGCCTATTACAAGGACCCCATTCTTACCTCTGCAAGAAAACATGTGTAAAATAAGTAGGAGGAAGTTCAGCGACCGTTCTGTATCCATCCTGAAATGAGACTTAACAAATAAACAACAATTATCCGAGGTCTTTATTCTTTATATTGACCATAGAAATGACGTCAAAAATGACGTCAAAGTCAAGGGAAACCACAAGCCCTAAGCGAGTGGTTTCAAGGTAAAATTTTAAACATTTGTAGTTATTTCTACAGTTTATAAGTGTTTAGGTGATGGAGAATTGCTCCCTATATTTTTTACAATAGCATTGAAAATTTTAATGTCCATGTTCTTTGAAGTTTCTCGAAAATCCCGTCATGAATACCCTCATAGACCAATCAGCGAGCGAGAAATAACCCAGATATTGCAAAAACTGTCATTATTTTAATATCAATGTGGCTTATAATAGCAAGTTTCAAAACACGAAGAAAAATATAAAGTTACTTAGCAACGTTACTTAGCACGCGTAAAAAAGTTACTTTGCACGCGTAGCAAAGTTACTTTATGCAAAGTTACTTAGCACGCGTAACCCATGCACGCGCTAGTTAAGAACTGGACATATTTTAAGAGAATGAGGTGGTCTGCAAGCAGTCTACAGGTTTTGTTTTACCTTTATATGTTCATTTGTGCTTTTAGTGGCGTCAGTGCCTGAGGAAACTAGTAGTTATTTAATTAAAAGTATGAGCGCTTACATTATAAAGAAAGCCGGCTAGTCGAACTTTGTCTTCTTTTTCACTATACTCATTTTCGTAGCATTGTGTTAAACGTTCTCAAGGATACGGTCAAAATTTTACAAACATGAAAGTCATTTATTGCCGAAAAGACGTGGAGTGGAACTGCAGAACAAAGATTTAGTTATTAAAGAATAGTTACTCTTTTGTTAGTTTCTCTGAACTAGTGAAGATTTTTTAAGCCTGCCGTTTACGTCCTAAATTAATTCTTTTCCAGGTTTTATCTCAACCTGCCAAAAATCCGCAAGGTGAGAGCTCTTACATTAGTACGAATCGGCAAGTTTGTAAGACATAAATCACTAACGAAGCGTTTTCAGAACCCAACACCATGAACCTCGGCCAATTTAGGCTGAAAATGGACCCAGATCGAAGTTTCTTGGGTTAAGACTTTTTCAAAACTCCAGTTTAATGTCTCAGCATTATCGTTGACAACTGCAAAAAAATTGTTGAGAAAATGTTGAAAAATGCCAATCTTGTTTGAGGAATATCGCGACTAACTCGGGAGTACAGATCTGACATTTCGGGGTGTTACCCGGATCGGCCACAAACGCCTCCATCTACTACCTTAAACTACATTACTGGCTTTAAGTTAATGTGTAGTGTGTAATATGACAAATGCAACAACGTTAATAACAATACCCCTATTGATTGGAAAGTAGAAAAAGCTTTGGGTATTGTATCATGTTTTTCCCTCTTTTTGTTAAATAAATCGTTTGATTTTTCAGTATGAGAGTATGAGAACCGCAAATGCCCCTCCATTATTTGCCTTTCTCATCACTACATTAAAGCTGTTTTAGCACAAATTATCCTGAAAATACTATGTCGATCAGACAAGTGCCTGTTTTCCAAAGCAAGATTAGATTTTTTTTCCAATTTTGAAAAAAAGAATTGTTTGCAAAATGCGCAGATACATGGTCAAGGCATGATTAAATCCCGAGTACCTTCTTGGATCAGATTTATATCCCAGACACTTTTGAAAAGATTTGTATTTTAAACCTTAAAAACTTAAGTATAAGACTTACCAAAGTCGATAAACCACACAGCCCACGCTTTTGACATTAGTCACAACAAAATATTTCTAATTTTGACGAAATAAGGCTGGAATGGAGATCTCCCAGAAGTCGTGTATTTCAGTAGCAATACTGAAAATTACCAGAGACCAAGTTCAGGCTCGTAAAGAAACGTCCAGCAAAGAAAAGTCCAACGCAAACTGTATTATGTTTGTTGGTTCTTAATTACTTGATCCCTTTCAGCTCCAGTTTTGGTACTCTTTGTGACTGCCGCACTTAAGTTTATCATCCAATCAGAGCTGAAATTGAAGCCCGAGTTATTATGAATTGCTCACACGCGTTGGTTTGCTTTCGGCGTTAACATTTTACCATGATTATATATTAATTCTTATCATCAATTCATATCTTAAGATTTTTTGTGTCGCCTGTGATAGACCAAAGTGAAAAGTTGAAGTTCTCATAGATGAACCAAACTGAGCCGATTATTATATTTATCTCTCCGCGCAAAATATTATAATTTTAACAGTCCGCTGCTCTAATTATCATAATCACAACTTATTAGCCATAAAAATGGAAAGCGAACGAAAAAAAATATTTCGTATTGAATTTTTAGTGAGCTATAAAGAAGAGAAAGGAATGACGACATGTATATTAATGTAAATATGCCATTTGCCGCCGAGCGGTCTATGGTGTCGGCGGCTGCGTCACTGTCGTCACTCAAGACTGAGGCAGACCTAGACCGACAAATAAGTTATTAATTTTCTTACTATAATTCAAAAGTTAAGTTTACCGATATGATCATAATCAATGCAAAAACGCGCTGTTTCGAGAAATGCGCTTTCCATTCGCGGGTAAGTGTGAGCCATCCACCTTGAAAAATCAATGGAAGTCGTTCATTGGCTTATATTAAAATTGTGCGCAACCGGCATGCTTTCAGTCAGTATACCTAGTTGTGATAATCAGGAAAAAGTTGTTTTACTTCTGATAACTCTGATAAAAATAAATAAATAAATAAATAAAATGAAGAACGCAAGGAACGGACGTGTTAGCCCACTCGCTTAGTTTAAATTGAAAGCATATTATTTTGTACTTGACTACGGAGTGAATCGACAAGTTAGGTAAGATATTTTATCGACTGATATTAAATCGGAACCTAAAAGACAGCCTCACTTAATAGTTTGTTTAGTAGTCATTTCCTGGAAAATGTGGATGGAGGCTAATAATTTCAAACTATTCAATATTCGCAATTTTAGTATCTGCTTGTCATTTCAAGTTGAAAACATAAATTAAAAATCTTTTTACGATAGGAAAGGTTGCCTTGGAGGCGTATTTTGAAATACAGAAGAACCCCGTGAATGAGACCGCCGTTGCGGGAACGTGAAAATCCTGGTCGAAATAATGATGTTTTCTCGTTGTCGTCAAAACTATTATATATTATTATTATTACATACAGATATCACGAATTCTGTGGTTGATGGTTATAATAGTGTTATTAATTTCTGCGGTTTTATGATTATATTATCTTTAACTACTATTTAATCAATGAAGTAATGCATTTTATCCAGAACAACTATTTTGTCACCATATTCCTTCTACTCGTATTCTTGTTTTGGGTCACCTACTCGGTTAGTTCTACGAACTATTTAGGTGTCCCAAACTCTGCACAATGAGCCTAAAATTGAAATAATTTCTTAATTTCCTCTTTCACAATCTTTTATTTCTATATTTAAAACCACTGAATTTTACTAATATTCTGGGTAAATCTAAATAAAAACTGACTTAACTTGACTTGACTTGATGTATTTATTTAGTAGTCTTCAAAGTCAGTGATAACATTGAGGTCGAAAAAATATGGTCTTAATAGCGAGGTTGTTATATAAACGGGGTGAATGTGAAGGGGGTAGGGGACGGTGGTTTCATTTGAGGAACATAGCGTAGTAAATTGATCACAGACGAAGGTGTCGAGAAGGTTTGTGTTTTTACACAGGTGTTTATTCTAAAGATCAATCATACAAGTAGTATACATTGCTATTCTGCGACAAGGTCCAAGGTTATGGGATCTGCAATAAAAAGAACAAAATAAAAATAAAGAAAGCGTTTATAAAAAAATCAAGAGAAGTAGTCATAAAAGCAGATAGATTCAGGGCTGATTTCCAGTGTCGCGTAACTTTTACGTGAGGTCCGTATGTGCATAAAATTTACGTTCGCAAATAACTAATAGAGGCAATGCATGAAAGGTCGCTCTTAAGCATAAAAGTTGAACCTCACTCAATTTCTCGTTTAAGCTTAGCACTTTTTTATCTTGCTTCTATTTTATTTACGTGATTAAAATTTACGTGCGTGGGGCTTATATGTGTGTGTTTGAAAAGCGTATTCCTAGCTCACTAGAGAGCATTTACCTCAATCAAAAGTGTACACGTAAACAGTGTGTTCTTTTCCCACGTTTTCCCAGCAGTTACTGGACCCACCATATCTATTGTATGTGTAAACTGCGTCACTTCCACTCCAGCATTCACCGTAGAATTGGAGCCCGAATACGCTACTCTTTGGATAATGTTTGTAGACGTAGTCTGCACACTCTTTGACGGTTTTCTGCATATTTTTCCAATCAATATGATTGCGAAAGTTCTTTACTAAATGAGGTATTGCATGTGGCTGACCGTCGTTGAAACAGCCGAGACCTCGGTACCTCACCAACGGACTTGGCGCTGCAAGTTAATTGCCATGAGATGTCATTACAAATACAATGTCGAACTTCATGTCATCGTTTCGTATTTTTCAAACCGCCGCCCGGTTAGCTCAATTGGATAAGCGCAGGTCTGCCGAGCGGGAAGTCCCGGGTTAAATCCCCGGCCGGACCAACACTCAAGGTCTAGCCCGCTTGGCAGACGCTTAGAAGTAGTGGGCGCAAGAAAGAACGGGGCCGTGAGGAAGACACACGGGGGGAGAGGGAGCCTCCCGTGTCTCTCTCTCGCGCGCCAGTTTTTTTTCGCGCCCAACGCTTCCAAGCTCCTGCTAAGCAGGCTACTTAAGATCTTAAAATAACTTGCAGAATGTGCTGCCTTTGTTGTGCCATCTACAAGTGGTTAAACATTCTAGTCTTCCCAGATAAGGAAGAAAAACGGTAGGCCCCGTCTCACAGCTGTTTCACTGTTCTGATTCTTGTGGGACGTAAAAGAACCAACACTGCTGTTCGTAAAGAGTAGGGGGCGTAGACACAGGTGGTGTGGTACAAACTCTTATGGGCTGGGTGGGTAATGAAAGGATTGATATCATTTGGGAAGTTACTCCTGTTTCATCCCCTGTCACCTTGTTGAGTCACCCTGGCGAATTTCAATAAAGATAGGGTGGTCGTATTGGGGAGCCGGGGATTCCTTATCAGTTATCTTGGATAAAAGTACAACCTGAGAAACCAATCAGCTTTTAACTGATAAGCTTTACATTACGGTTTGATTGTAGGTCCTGTGAACGAAATGTAAAGATTCAAAAATAAGTTAGTATGTATTGTAAAATTTTTGAGGTCTTACCTCACCAGCCCACAATTTCTTTATGAGCAATAAACTTTGCAGTGATCTTTAATTAAAAGGTAACGACTTACTAGGACAAGGAACCTCTGCGTTACACTGTTGTGTTGACTGTAGTTTAGGTGCGTGGTAACAAAGTATTTCTGGAGCTGACACCAATTTTCCATCGTAGTTAAGTCGCTTACAAGTCAGGCTGCGTTTCTTCACACCTCCTCGGCATGTAGAAGAACACTGAAAGATAATGGTGAGATAAGGCCAAGCGCTTAGAAATTTCGGTTTTTTAGTGTTTTAAAACCAGAGTTACCATTGTGCTTAATGTCTTAATGTTGTATTTGTCACTACCACGTATCATCATAATCATAATCATAATTTATTTATCATCATCATCATCATCATCATCATCATCATCATCATCATCATTATCATCATCGCCATTTGTTATTGCATTGATATTTGCACTGTTTACTGTAAAAAAGAGCAACCTTTAACTACAGCGTATTGACGAATATCATGTCTGCTATTGTTAACGGATTGTACCTTAGACCAAGCACTTGCCCTCCACTTGGCTGGACAATTGATTTCATTACAGCTTCTCTGTGTTTCGCCCGTAGGCTTGACACCACCGCATGATGAGTCTGAGAGTATTTCGTGCTTTATTGGCGAAATCAAACGGCGACAGTGAATCCGGCGCTTTTGTATCCCTTTTCCACAGCTTTTCGAGCAGGCACTCCACTCGGACTTGTACCATCTAAAGCGAAACAGAATTGAGTATTTCTAGCTTTTTTACGTGGTGTATAAGAAATACCGAGGGAAACCGTAATCAACAACATCGTGCGCAGTTCAATTGCGAAACTGTAGATAGAAACGCAGTATGAGGGCCGTAAAAGGTGGGCCGAAATGGCCGTAAGGCCCCGTGAAGAAACGTATGGCGATATGCGATATTGAAAATAAATTTTAAACGTGGCATCCTTCGAAAATGAAGTGATAAAT
Organism: Porites lutea; assembly: GCF_958299795.1. NCBI lineage: Eukaryota > Metazoa > Cnidaria > Anthozoa > Scleractinia > Poritidae > Porites > Porites lutea. The sequence continues at coordinate 24,330,911 of NC_133210.1, read as the reverse complement.
ATGGCAGTGATAAATATAGAGAAATATGACGAAACATAAAGAGACTAAAAAGAGACCAAAATACTCAGATCCATGAGGGTCAAGGGGTGATAAAAAAAAGCGAAGTGGTCATATAATAGAAGGCTTATTAACTGAGTCAGGTTAGGTCTGACGAGAAATTATTTGGCCCTCGGCTATGGTGCAGGGGTCTCGCTGCTCTCTTTCCGTAAGCGGCATGGCAAATGTTTTCCTGCCCGGCCCCTTCGCTCACTCGGCAGTCAATCAGTACGTAATACTGCAGTACTTTAGGGAGAAGTCTATGTGTAAAGAAAAACAGCGGACATGTATTTCTATCCGCTTACATAAACGGCTGCTAACAATATATTTCTAAAGGGAGGGTTTTGCTGCGAGAAACTGAAATAACAACTTTTTCCACCGATGAAGAAACTTATTTCCCCAAGATATTGCTTCCCTGTGTCAGAGTTGTCTCCATAAACAACTTAAATTTTGTTCTTACTCAGGATGGCAGGGATTATTGTTACAAGATCTTTCAGTAGCTGGCTTGTTTGATTTCTTTAGACATGAGTCGTCTCCAAGATATGAGCCATCATCGGTTCTGCTACACTCTACTGTTCGCTCCTGTTTTCCTAAAGTAAGGAAAGCGATTAGTCTACGTTTTCCTTTTTTCTTCTTGAAGGCAAAGACTAGCAAATTTGTTAAAAATTAATGCCGAAAAAGTGATTATAATAATATCAACGGGCGAATTTAAGAGAAAACAACATTCATATAACGAAAAACAACGCAATAGGGAGGGTTACATTTAAAAATAAACGTACGAAATTAACGCGACGTTCCCAAAGAACGAACCTTGTTGAGACAAGGAAACTTTGTTCAAATGCACGAAGGGGGTCAAGCAAAGAAACATGGCCACTTCAAGGGTTCTTCACGGTTCACTAGTACTGTCGCGGATCTGCACCTAAGCCCTCCCGATACGATACCTGGTCTCCTCTTTCTTAGAGGAGTATTTGGAGCCAAAATAATGGAAATTAAGGTGGCGGAAATTAACCTTCCCCTTACATGTAACTAATGGCGCGGAAATTAACGTTTACAAAAATTACCGCCACTTGAATCAACGCGAGGTTTTGAAATTCGTGTTACATGTAATTTCATGAGGCGTTAGTTTCCTATAATAAGATAAGTAAATAATATATTTATTTAACCTCCCCACCATGTACTATCTACAGGTTTACAAAACAATAAATACCTTGTGCACATTTTCTCGAGCATTGTCCCCAATTTGTAACTTTCCACTGAACTTGTCTGACGCCAATTTCTGAAGGGAGATTCGGATCGTACATTTTGTACTTTACGCCAGTCTTTGGATGGCCAGAAGGAACAAACTAAAAAGAAGAAGAAAGAAAAGAAGTTTCAGAAAAGCTTAATTCAAAAGTTAAAAAAAAACAAACAAGGAGTTGGCACCTTCCACAAGCCTTTTAACACCATCAGACAGCATTTGAGCCACCTCAAAGATCTGACGCCAAGGAAAAAGAAATGTGGAGTGGTGTAGGAATTTCAGTGCGAACGCCGTGATGATTTCTAAATTGGGGGGACAGCTAGACCTTTTGGAGTGAGGAACACGTTGTAATAACAAGAGCGTCAACAACGGCGGTTGGGGATCATCTAAACGTTGTCAGGCCACACCTTTGATATGTCCTCCTCTTCGATCCTCGCAAGGGAGGAGGACGCGTTCAAGAGAAGAGTTAGGGAGGCCATCGAAATATTTTGTCGGGCTTGAATTGTTTAAAATATATAGATTAAGGTAAAAGAAAACGGGCGTGGAAAAAACTTCTACTCCGGTCCAACTTGCGTCTGAATTACCTGCTCATTACACCAGCAGGAATGAATAACTCTGTAAAGACTAAAGAATTCATTTTCAAAATTCATTGCGTTCAAGTTAGAGGAATGGGATTCTCCCCGTACAAACTGGATTGAAAGTATCGTTTGTTAATTGATTGAATCTTGAGTCAATTATCTTGCATCACTACCAACTTGGCAGAGGAGAACGAAAACAATTCATCGCCAATTTGCCATAGGAGAGCGAGCATTGTAACCAGACGCACTTGGTAATCTTTGATTATTACTGATTGATAGAACTGATCTATAAACGAGGCTGCAATCATTCAAAAGTTGGCTGCAATCATTCAGGGCCTTATTACTATTACCTAAAGCCTGAGAAAACTGCCGACATGTTGCGACGCCACCACTGGTTTTCCCGCGAAACAACGTCTGAGTAATGAGTGCAAAAAAAATTCCATATTGATGACGCCACTCTGGGTAGTGCTTCCGATTGGTCAGAAACAACTACCAAGATGAGACTGTGGCACGTCATCAATTCAATGTCGGATTTCTGCGTCCATTCATCAGAGCACGTTATTTCTCGGGGAAACCAGTGGTGACGTCACGAAATCTCGGCTGTTTTATCAGGCTGCATCACTTACCACTACAGTGAGTTTTTCAGTGGTTGGCCCTGGGATGCTTATCGTATTAATATCAAAGTTTGCTTCGTGGTAATAGTGAATTGTTGTTCCTGCTGCAAAAACCGTACGGCTCCATCGCCATGAAGGCACATGAATCAGACGCCTTCCTTCTTTGTTCTTGACCTCTGAAAGATCGATGTGCGTATAAAATATAAACACTAGTTGTTTTTCGCTTTTTAGAGGAAAGCACTTTGAAAAACACTATCAGTTACTTAAAACTATAACCTTCGAAAAATCGACCAATTTGGATTAAGTACTACTTTGATGCAAACCTCAGTACCACGGGTACGTACAAATCTAAGAATTATTGACTCCCCAAGCAATTAAACGAAACAGTGATGTCCTGTCATTTTTTGGTAATCTTACTAGCTTGTGTCTAAAGCAGGCGTTATACTTACCAAGAAGGTTGTAGTCGGGTGTGTCTTGTTCCACATATACGGAGCTTGCTCCAACGGGTATTTCAAAAATATTACATGCGCTGTCTAGACCTGGGGATCAACAAGATGTTGCAAGCAGGTTACCTTTATTAGATTATCAGTTTAAAAAAATTTAGACTGGTCATTTTGTGCGCGCACAAAAAATAAGCTAGCTTACCAAATCCAGGGCACCTATCATTCCAAAGTTTTTCGACAAACTTGCATTTTGAACTGTTTCCACCGCAGAAACCACACCGGTCACGCTTTACTCCCGACTCTAAGCCATTGTCACAGCCTACCACCTACATGTGTTTTGAGAAAATGGGTGAGTCTACGCGTCAATACAAACTTCGGAAAAGCAAGCAGAGGCTGGGTTGCCTTCCTTTGAGGCAAATCATCGCCATGCATTTCTTTTAGAGCCAACTCGTTACTTTTGAGTAAAAAAGCAATGTTCTTTTGCAAGTCAGACATTCCAGATCATCACTGCAGCTATTGCCATCAAAGGCTGCAGCCCTGCTCTATTGAATTTCTATGTTTATTATTGTAAAGTTAACGTTTGCGTAGTACGATCAGCCTTGAAGATATGTTTTCAACCGATATTTTTGGCTGATCAGATCTCCTGTTGAGATCCTACGTCGTGTTAGCCTGATCATCAGGCCTTCCTTATGGGTTGAGAGGGATGGGATTGGAAGTTGAAGGGGAGGGAGAGAAAGAGAAAGTTCTCTCTCCTTTCCGCTGCTCTCTTTGTCCTTTCCCTCATGAACGCCTTCACGTTAACGTCGTGCAGCGTATTCCTAATTCGTAAGCTGGCCTTTGCAGCCAGGTACTCTATATTATAGTAATCATTACTTCAGAATGGAAGATATACCAAGATTTTGATGATAAACGCCGCCTATATTCATATTTGAAACATGAACAGCGCCTTACCATGCATTTGCCTTGTATGCAGACATCCTTCTTTGAGGGATTGCTATAGCACCTGGTACCATCCTTCACATTCTTCCCTTGAGGAGTGACTTTGTCGCCTTTCTTGCACGCCAGTAAACACCATGCTGAAAATGAGTCAAGAAAAGTAAATTCTGACCTCTTGTTAATGACTACATAAACTATTTATCTCTCAACAAAAAATAATAAATGATACCTCTCCTACCTGAAGTCAAGTAGTAAGCATGATAATTTGGGTCTATTGCTTCACACTGAATCTGACGGTATGTCTTTGATCCTGCCGGACACGGCTGTTACCATCAATAAACAAACAAAGAAAACATTACAAGAAAACTTATCATGTAGGTTTATGGTTTTAAAAAGTTCATCAGACCTAGTATACAGGACCAGACATTCTTTTTAAAAAGAGTTAAAACGAGTAACTGCCCTTCCTACCTGTGGATTGCAGATTCTCCAATGTCCTTTGTTTGGACCAACGCAATTCCTTCCCCCATTCTTAGGTCTGTGTTTAAAAAATTGACTTTGAGGTAAATGCTAATTCTAAATGTAAACGCCAAATACTCTATTGTTGCCTAATATGAAAACCGAGATTTTTGAAACCCATATTTGGTGCGAATGTTAAGACTACGATACTTAAACCAAGCTTCCTACGTCAACCAATGAATAAATCTTCATATTATTCATTCAAAATATTTCTCCGTTCATTCTGATTGGCTAAAATGCCACGCATAATTCATCATAATCAGCTACTGTCGACCAAAGTTGGAAAATTTTGAGATTTGTGAAAAAAAGACGTCAATTGTGCAGCAACATTGGGAGATTATTGAACAGTTAACTGAGGCGACCTGGGGACGAGGTTGAATTGTCTTTGTCGGAGTACAAAATGACGGAACATTTAACTCGTTTCACGAGGAAGAAACAGGGGAACTATTGGCTAAATCAAAGCAAGAACAACAACAATTCGACGGACAACATCTGCTAATTGGAGAATATATATTTGCAGTGTACTGAACAACTCTTTATCTCCTTAACTTGCCGATAAACAGGCAATTGAAGATGAACTAATAGCATCGATGGAGGTAAGGCTTTCGGCTTTGGTACCTATACTCAGCCCCATTCAAAAATTACTAATTACGATTTTGAAAACTTTTTTCTTACGTTCATAGGACAATTGTGTGATGGAGAATGCTTTAGTTCGCAGTTTTCTTGTGCAAATTAAGGCTATTGGAATTGTTTTTAAGCCTAAGAGGGATTAACAAAGTTAAACAAGTCAAGCAAAAACGAAATGAATTATGGTAGTTAAGTAGTCAATGTAGTTATCGTGGAAATGGCCTTATTACCCGTCAGCAACTTGGGGACAGGACAAAGGCTGTCAACTTTCCGTCCAACCGCTCCTAGTGTTACAGCCGATGATTATAAGGAAAAGACCATTATTTTTTGACTTAGGAGGGAGGGGAGGGGAGGGGAGGGGGGAGGGGAGGGGGGGGTGGAAAAATTTGAAATAAATTGTTTGTAGAGGCTGTAAACACTGAAATAAATTGTATTGTAAAAAAAAGTGTTTCCAGCCGGTGTTGAATATCGTGGGCCGGAAGGAGCCGATCCAGTGAAAAGCTTTTTGTTTGGAGGAAGGGAGCTATAAAAAACGCAGGGAGACTGCGAAAAAAAAATTGAAAAATATAAGTGGGGAAATGGACAGTAGAATTGACTTCAAAATGTTTAAAAACTTACGAGTACCCCTCCCTCCCCCGGGTGAAAAGTTTTTGATTTTTCCCCTCATCGAGAGATAGATCGTTCAGATAGTGTAAAAGTGTTAGTTTTACTGCTTACGTTGGGTTCGTACAGGTTCTTGTCTTGGATTGAACACCTCCACCGCAAGGCCGAGTACATTGCGAAAAGGCTGACCAGCTGCTCCAGTGTCCATGTATAACAGGCGACCCATCATCTACGCATTCACCGTTAATACACCACTAAAAGAAAAGTGCAATTCACTTTGTATAGGTGTCTGCGTTGACTATCATACCGAGTCTTGGTGGTATTCTTAGTAAGGACAGACAATTTTACCCCACCACTCCCAACTTCCCCCTCCCCCTCCCCCCAAATCACTGTTGGGTTCGCAGTCTTAAAATTATCCGAAAATCTCAGTCGAGAAAAGTTTCAGTATATTCCCCTATTCAATCTTCACATCATACTTAGGCTCTTTAAATAATTGTTAAGTACAGGTTAACCTGTTAGTAGCGATATACAATTATAGTCATACGTGTCTATATCCGCATCTTGTTCCATCCGCAGGGGAAGCAGTAGTGATAGAGCAAGAGTAACCATCCCTTGTACATCCCAGTGCTCCACAATCATTCTGCACAAAAGTAAAAGAAAATTGGTTCTTTTTATTAGATGGCACAGAAACAAAAAGCAAACCAAACTTTCCGCTGCCTTAAGTTGACACAATCAAATTGGGCGCGCTGATAAGTTACTATACCCGTTTAATTCTCAATAGAAACTCGAATCGTTTACTCAATTCTCAGTAGCAAGGCCCTTGGCTTTTCCCACGCAAATTGCCAATTGTTTGGTTCAAAAAATAAAAATTTATAATACTGTAACCAATTCATCATGTCGTTATGTAGCTGAATTTGGTGAAACATCAGCAAGACTCTTGCTTACTCTGAGGAAATTTGATTTGAAAACTAGTTGTAATTTATTCTTCCAATTCATATTAAATTCCAAGGAATTCATATTCCTCTAGCTTCTTAAAAGGAAACTCAGCTTCTAGTTTTCTTAGCTTTCCACGTGTCTTAATTACTTACCAGACGTTGGGGGCATGCGTAGAAGCTCGGACCATGAATCGCTTTGCATTGTTCATCGCGATTGATGATCTGTCCTGTCAGCTTGCCGTAAAGTCTCTTCGGTTCATATGTAACAGAAGATATTGGCGGGAAGTCATTTAAACAGTTTGACCTGTAACTGTATGGATAAGTATGTGTCAACGCTGTGGGAAAGAAATGACTGCATGTTTATAGAAAGATGTCGGCTGCTTCTTATCTGTTATCAGCCAGTTGGATTATTGAAATTAAGATACAGACTATTAATAAATTATTTTACGTAAACGAAGATCAATACTTAATATTTAAAAATCCTTATGTAATTGTCTTAATTGCATGAGTGATTTGCTCGGAACAAGCTAATCCCCTATAAATGTTCGATTTACAGGGCGGGTACACTAGGATTTGACGCTTACTTTTCCGTGACTGTAGCAAGGCAGTTGCCACCATTTTTTTGCTGTGACTAAGGTGCGATTATTTACCCGTGTTGACAACACGATATGCTTAATTTCCCTCTTATTGACCACTACAGGAAATACCATAACATACCATAATGCTCTTTGTTTGTCACAACAAAATTTTGTAGTGGTCAATTGAAACCCGTCGCACCTAATTGACGATTCATTTAGCAGGTTATCATGAGAAGTGTGGAGGGTGGAGCGCAGTATGTTAGACAAGCAAGGCAATATACGCTACCAAAATCAAATAAGGGTTGTGTATAGTTTGCACACGAGCTTGCTATTACGAGAATACATGCACACCTTCCTATCCTGTTAAATAGATAACGCAAATGTCACACGGTACCTTAGGAACTCCTGAATTTTTTTTCTACTGCACGCAGACCACTTCAATGATCCTGGACCACTGGGTATGGTAGAGCCCATTATGTTTTTATGATTTGCACACGGGGAACTGTCATGTCCTACTCCCATCCTTTAGGATAAAATCTCTCATTTACAAATAGTTTTGCTATGCACAAATAAAAGTAGGAAGAACCCAATTTTAACTTTTTAGTCGTGGAGGGTAATTTACTTTAATTAGCTCTATTATTGAAGGGCGCCCAAATCTTGACAATCTGATCGCGGCGCCACAAACGGTTTTTCAACCAATCACAAGCACTAACCATATCAGGGTAGTGACATGTCATCAGTTTCTGGCCGCTCGTTCCTCAGACGTCATTTCGCGGGATATAAACCGTTGGAGGTTTTGCCAAAAAAAAAAAACTGTCAGACCGGTTAAACCACCTAAAAATAGCAGATTACATTAAATTATATCGAGATTCTCGCTCATTTAAACGTGAAGTCATTGGCGTAACTTTTTGTGAATTCCACAGCAAGTTAATGAAATTTCACCGCGATAAAAAGAGAACAATTCGGTCCCTACTTTACCTCTGGTAACATTGTTAGTGACAAGAAAAAATATAACTTTTTGGCTCTTTTCCAATAATTTTGTAAAATCACTTACGTATGGGCCAGTTCATGAGCCACAATAATAGCTGTTCCAAGGCCAACATCATTAGCGAGAGCAGCTCCGAATTTCTTCACGCAAGTCGATCCCAGACTAGCAATTCCTGCAAATAAGAATGATAATCACAATGGAGTCGTAACATACACAAGTGGAAGAATGGGTGGACTTGCTGGCTAGAGAATTTACAAAGAAATGGTATTGGCAGCCGATATTTATTGTACTCTATTCCTGATAAGGGAATCGAGGGAATATATTCTCTAGTAATAAATGCAGAAATGCAGCCCTAAGAGAAAATGAAAACAACAACTTATTCATGAGCAGCTCAACAACGTGAAAAAAGGTAACACTCTATGCATCTTAACACTGTGGTGAAGTTCTAACTATGATATCAAGTGAAATACCTAAGGTTTGCTGCCGCTGCTGAAGTTCGCTTAAGTGTATTGTACGGTTTCACATCTTCAAAGAACTTCTTGTAATGTGAAAATATGTTCTAAAGATTAAAACCTCATTTTTCAGTTATACACAAGATCAGTTTGCAACACTCACCTCCTGTCGTCCTAGAGAGATAAACGAAAAAATGAAAATACATGAGAACAACATATTCTTTATTCTCATAATTTATTATACGTAGGGCAAGTATGCCTCATTAAATTTCTGTAAAAACGAAAGTAGGTTGAATACTTGTGTGGACCCTCTCATAGCAGAGTCCATTCTAGGATAGCCAGCCCCTCTCTTAGATGGAAGTGGGCGAATGGCCTCTATAGAATTGCCTTCCAGTCCTGTAAATAAGCTCTTTTGCACAGCAGTACATTACACTACATCGCATGGCACCACACTACACTACACTATCCTGTGATTTGCCTTATCCCTGATTAGAGTTCAAATTAGACAAACTGAACAAAATAAAAGAGGAAAAAAAGATATCATAATGATAATTGCACCTTCTGGTAATAAGGACTGCGGCATCAGGTTGTTTTGGATCCTTGTCTGAATCTGGAAACTCTTCAGCCACCCACTTTTCAAACGCCCTTATTCTCTCACCTTTTGCTGAGCTTGAGCTGTAACCAAACTAAACAAGATACAGAAAAAAAAAACGCTGTGTGTGTGATCACGTACAATACCCCACTCGCACAACTAATTAAGGTATTGAAAAATAAAAGAAAGCATAAAATCTTGTGCACTGCTCCGGGGGGGGGGGGGGGGGGGGGTAATACAGTACATAATAATGTCTTGCTCTGACTGCTGCAAAATTATTGGCAGTTCTTACCCCGTCATTTTTGAGCACTACTCGAAGAATCACAGGTGTGATTTTGACAGGCCCAAAACTTTTATCGTGGAATAGTTGAGTTACCTTTGGAAGAGAACACACGGCAGATTAGGACAGCAACAAGAAGGAAACTCATATAGAGAGGAAGGGTGGGTGTAGGGGGTGTAAGTTACTTATGCAACCTAATGTGCAGACACCGCTTGCGTATTTTGTAAAGATCTCGTTCTGTGCTTTTCCATGGTGGGTAGGGGAGGGGTCCTCTATTTTCCGACTATCTTTTTCTTCTAAAAAGCCAGCTTTTGTTTACCTAGATTCGATTGCATGTCCTACATTCATTGTAGGAAAAAAAATACATGAAAATTCCCTTCATTTTACGTATCGTAAGCTGTTCTCAACGGGAGGCTTTTTATGGCTACACAAAGAACGTCTATACAGCCTCATGTATATGTAGCTGGATTTCTGAAAACGGTACCGCCATAAAAAGGCCTCTTCTGTCAAGCAGCTTTTTTAGTTAAAAATATCCAAGTATATACAAATGAATATTAACAACTATAAAGAGTGCAACCCAACACTTTTTTCTCTCTTCTTTTCTCCTTAACTTTCTTCCCTTTCTTTTTATACTGTCTTTCTCCTTTCTTAGCTGGTGTGATTTTCAGGCTCAGAGGATGTCTTTTTTCATTCAAATGGCTTCAACTTTCTCACAGGTCTCAGGTCTCTCACAGGTCAAGTTGTCTACTTGTTGCAATACAAAGGCCAAAGCCCATGCGATGGTTTTAACAAGAAACCTTGGCCAAGGACGTACAACCGAAAAAAAGGAGTGCGGCAGAATTCTAAGCATTACATTAAGTGTTTTGGCCTGCTTCTCTTTTCTATTGGTCGCTTATTTTTTAAGGCTATCATATTTACGAGACCACCCCATCAATGGTTTTAGTTTACAAGTTCATTAATAATTGATGAACAAGAACATACTATATGGGCAACGGTTAGCAGGTGATCCACCATCTTTTCCTTGCCGTAAGCCGAGATGGAAAAGTTGTCTGCTACAAGGGCCACTTCTAAGAACTTGTGCGGAGCTTGACGTTTTTGTCTCCTATGACGTCCTAGTTTTGCCTGGTTTGAGGATCTAACGATATCATCTAACAAGAAAGGAACATTTTTTTTACATGTGTGAGAGAAATTAACCCAATTAGTCGGCCTTTTACGTAAATATAAGAACTCGCTGGGTCGGTTATTTAAACGAAGTCTAACTTAGACCGCGGTTTAGGAAATCTTTGAACTTCCAGATCTATTCCTTAAGTGTGTTATTTTAATAAGATAAATGATTTTCTAGTCTACGCCATATACTTTCATGAAACGGTTCTCGATGAATAACATTTAGGCCCGTTTCAAACGTCGTGCTACTGCCGTGCCGAACTCAATTAATTGAATTAAATTCGACTTTAGCGCGGCAGTAGCGCGACGTTTGAAACCAAGTTGTGCTACTGCCGTGTAGTACGTCGAGCCTTGCCGTGCTACACGGCAGTAGCTCGACTTGGTTTCAAACGTCGTGCTACCCGCCGTGCCGAACTCAATTCATGAATTATAAATACATTAGAATATATTTAAAAGTTTGCTAAACCGTTTCTTTATTTCTGTGTTTTGTTTTTGGCAACAGCCGCTCCATTCGGCTGTCATTGTGTGAATTAAATTCGACGTCTGAAACCAAGTCGTGCTAATGTCGTGCTGCAGTCGAGCTACAGTCGAGCCCGCTTAACACGGCAGTAACACGACGTTTGAAACAGGCCTTATTCACCGAAATGGAGGTGGCTAGTGGTGGTATTTACCGAGCCTAAACTAAAACAGTGAGATAATTGAGCACAAAAATCATGATTTTTAACTCATTTACTGTGGCCAACGATTACAATTTTGGTAGGCAATGACCTAACGGCCGTCGCGTTTTCTTGCCTACAAATAAAAGGTGACTTGAAGGCATTTGTTTAGCTCTTCCGGGGAAATTACTTCAAAAGGAGTTATGAATTCTCTTCGTATTTACAGTCATTCTTAGAAAAAGTATTAAGTTTAGTTTTAAGATTATTTATGAACATGTCAGCTAAAGAAAGTAGCGCAAGACTGAAGCTTAATTTGCAAGTTGCATTTGTTAACAAAAACCTTTTTCACCGGTTTCATCGATGAATTCAAGTCAAACGGGCAAAGCTTTACCTGGTAAAACTTCCAAACCGAATATCGTCACCGTCGTGTATTTCGGGAACAGCTTGTTTGATTACATGTATTTGCGAAATTTCTTTGTTTGTTACGGTAGCAAAAAGGGGAAAAGATTTTGCTCATAACTTAGGCGAGTTTGGCGTCGCTTGCTCGGGGGAACTGGAGGTGAATCAGTGAATAGCACTGATATCCAGAGGTTCAGTGGCAAATCAGAGCGCGCGAAAAACTTACTATCCACTGTTTTAGTATACAGCTATTTCGAGAAAGGTTGTCGGATAAAGTACACGCGACAACCCCGAAAGGTATTGTGGGCGGTTTTGAGTTCACTGTTTTTCAAGGAAATTTGAAAGAATGGCACGAGAGGCCATGAACATATGTCTGCGAGTGCTAAAGGAAAGCAACAAAAGTAGGTTCGACAGCTACAGTGTCAGGAACAGTGTATTGAACATATCTCATATTACCTTTCGGGATTGTCACGTGCACATTTTTTCCGACAACCTTTCTCGAAATAGCTGTATACTAAATGGTGTTAACACAACAGTATGCCTTGAAACGCGGATTTGTTAAACACACTAAACTCCGTTTAAATATCTGGCCCTTTGTTTCTCGGTCTTGCAAGGAAAGACCCTTTACGAAACTGAGTCATTTTCACAAAATTTCTAATTATGAAAAGAAGCTGATATTTTTTTCCAGTAATACTAATCCATGGTAAATAGATTGACTGCAGATTTTGTTTTTGCTACAGCCAAAAGCTGTAATTGACTTTCAGCTTACTTAACCGGATTTCAAGAATTTTCTTAGAATACCCAGGTTTTGTGGCGGGTAGGTCGAAAGGGGGGGCGGGGGGAGGGGCATGGGGTGTGATGTAGAGGAGGGGAGAGAGACGATATTATCACTTCCCGGACAATCACACTTTCAGTCTCTTTAAAAAATTCCCCCTGCTTGGGAAATCAAAAGAAGGTGATCGACTATACTCAGTAAATACTAAGAGCTCGCTTGCCAAAATCGAACAAATTCGGCTTTTGAAGGCATACCTGAACTACGGAAATCTGATGAAACTTCCTCTTCGTTGGATCGCCGATAGATCACGTGAGGATGGCTATCTTTTAATATGTTACTTTTTATAAGATGAGAAGGGAGAGGCTGTATGTAAAATGTGTCCTCTAGAGTACTGATCATTCCTGTCTGTCAAGAAGCAATAACATCCATTATTTCTTCATTATGTACAGTTTGTCATCTCATGATCTCATTTTTTCTAATGATCGAAGGTTGCATCTGTTTTGGCAGTAACCTTTACGAAAAGACATTTGAAGTAGACCTGTATTTCAACCTAAAATGTCTTCATCACTGAATTTTTGACATCTTGAATCCATCTGTCAAAACTGGCCGAAAGCAGCTATTCCAAATTATGCACCTAAAGTTAACTTATACCTTTTTATGGGAAATGAGCGCTCCGTTAAAATAAAGGTATTGGAACGTAACGCTACTTAAATAAACGACTAGAATTAGAAAACGACTTTCGAATAAAGGAAATTTAACGCGAAAGAGAGGCAGTCAAGAGGGAGATAATTCAAAATGAAGGACATTAACGTGACAAGAAACAAAACCCTGTACATGTTGAGACAACAGGAACAAAGTTAAACGATGTGTAATCCCAAATGGAAACTTGTTCATGGTTCTTTCCCTAAACGTTCGAAGGGGGTCAGGCGATGTCTGACCACTTTGAGGGTTCTTCACAACTGTTTCACTGTTACTGGCGAATCTCCACCCTGACAAAATACTCCTCTGACAAAATGTATCGAGAATTTGTGGCCAAAATAATGGAAGTTAAGGTCGCAGAAATTAACCCTCCACTTAATCAACGACACGGAAATTAAAGTTAAAAAAATTATCGCGACTTTAATTTCATGACCCATTAATTTCCTATAATGAGGAACTTCTCCGTGGATAATACACTATACCACGAAGGTGTTAAAACAAACTCAAAGAGGCAATTTGATATGCGTAGGTCAACTTACCAGCCCTTTATTTTCTCTGAGTGCAACAAGTGAGTCTGGGTCCGAAACCACGTGACCAGTGTAGTGTAAGCCATGAGGAATGTCTTTATAGGTCGAAGTACCATCGTTATGAACCGTTTGAATCAAGGCATTAGAGGATACAAGGGGCTTCATTTGGGTCACGTTTAGAAGCATTGATCTGCCAAAAGCCTGGATGTTATAATACAAAGAGTTCTGCTCATATGTTGCTCTCCGTGCTCTGGTTTTGCCATGAAGAAGATTTTCAACTATATTTCCATATTCGTCCGATTGGTAGAGTGCTGTCACTTCGTATTCTGGGACTGGAGAATATATAAGATAAAAGAATGACTACCAAAACAACAGTATTGAAGCAGTAATAACATCTGAAGATTTTGGGTGATTACGGTGAAAATTCATGAATCGAAAACTAATACAAACGCAAAAGATTTGTGACTATCGTTGCTAGTAATATTTGGGTCTAATTCCATAAAATATTTATTTGAACGGTTTTTTGTAAATTAAAGTGATCCAAATTAAAGGATATGCGAACAGAATGCAGCCTCCAGCTTCATCTGGTTAACGTTCCAACTTGTTAGATCTATTCAGCCAAACAGACATACTAAAGCGGGGTGCCTTGCAATCCATTCATTTGATATTAAATTCAAACTTAGAAACAAGCTTAATTAAACAGTGTTAAAACCTTTTTCTCGATTGTCAACTCCAAATGTCTTCTCCAGGTCTGCGTCGTTCATATTATGGTGTAAATCATGGTACTGCACGAGAGAACAATTCCTTTATTAACTATAGTACTGGTTAACCTAAAAAATTACCCAAACTATTGAAATTTAATCCAAACATAACTCACTTACTTTTACTTACGCCACGTTACAGTCGTAAATATTTTTTTCGAAATTTCTATTTCGCTGTTCATTGGCAATCATTATAACACGGTAACTGTAACAACATGAAATAAGCGATTGCGAGCACGTAACGGTCCTCTCTCCCCGAGGGAGATATAGATCGATCACACTACTGCTGTCTACGTCCCGTGCTACTTTTCGAACAGCATTGTGGGTTCTTTCGCACGCCAATGCGAATTCATTAGAGAAGAAGGAAATAAGGCAAACTGCTTAATCCGCTCAACATCCTGTGATCTTTAATCACAGTGTAGTGTTTAGACATTTTCGTGACTGTTATAAAGGGTTAAGGGTGCGCGAAGAATCATGGTATGGTCTGTAGTATGTCGTGCTTGTTTGTATAGATTAAAGAAAGCTGTATTGTCCGTCGTCTGCACTTATCCGCCTATTAATCTTCTATTACCACACAAGGCAAACATGACCTAACCAGATTTTTTAAAAGACCTTACTTGATGGTCTGGTCGGGTTTAAACCCAGCGGCGCCCTTTAAAATGAACTAACCGGGTGGTCGTGTACCCCCTTTTCCTATTTTTACTTAGTATTCACAAACGTACATTTCTTCTTTTTTCTAACTTAAGGCAATATGCACTCCTTCTCACTGAAGAGAATGATTTGTAGGCTTCGAATCTCATTAACCAGGCCAATAATTTTACATTGAACTGTATTACCTGTTCTTTGAAAAAATTATTGCCTGCAATCCCTTCTATTAAAGAAAACCAAAGAACGTTGATTAGTAAATTGGTCAGTCACTGAAAACAATAATAATATTATTCTTATTTTTGGGTACAGAAAAGCCATTCAAAAAATTACATGTCGAATAAACAGATGTTTTTCAGAAAGTACAAAATTTGGTTTGAGATTTCACTTTGTTTTGTTTTGTTTTGCTGTTGTTGATGTTGTTGTTGTTGTTGTTGTTTTTTTGCCTCAGTAAATCTAGTATACTGGGCTGATTTTATAGCTTCTTTTACCTAAATTTATCCCTTCAATGCCGTTTATTTGCGTTTTCCCTGCTGTCTGTCCTCTCTTGCGCCAGGTTAAAAAATGATGTCGCCTCAGTGCAATTTTAAATGTGGTACTTACATGCAAATAAACTAAGTAGATAAGAGGTATCACCGTCTCTTTAATCTTGTGATTTGCCTGATAAAATTGATAACAATCCAATGTTTGCGTACATTGGAGGTTTTTTGCGCCCCTAAGGTACAGTCTAAAGACTGTCAAATGTTCTGTACTCCGCTTTCCTCTTGTGGAAAGCAGATATAAATTGATATTACACACTTATTATACAACAATACAATTATGGTAATAGGATATCTGACTCAACCTCGCAAGACGTACCTGCCACAAATGTTAACCAGCACAAAACTGCGGCGAAGTTCATGAACGTACCACGCGAGGCCAAAGGTAACATCTTTTAATTCCACAATACCTGTAACAGGACGTAAATCACAACATGTTTAAATTGTAGTACTATGTAGCATCAATTGCCCTCAGTCTATCAAAGTTCTTTCAATAACGTAAACTTTTCACAGGTGGAAAATCGTTACAATCCTCACGATGTTTCTATTATCGTTGCTTTAAAAAGTATTTTCATAACACTTTGTAATTCAAAGAGATTCAAAGGAAGTACCGTTTTGGTTGAAAAGGGGGAAGGAAATCAAATTTCTGCGGATAACTAAAATTGCACACGATATTGCACACCTGAGTCAAACAGAACTTTGTGGAACTTTCGAGGAAGTATAATACAGCCTCTCGGATGGTAAGTGTGGTTTTTTTGGCCTTCAGGATATGTTCCTATATAACTACATTTTGGATCTTAAGCTTAATAGTATTAACAGCTGTCTTTTAGTGAACGTCAAACTAACAACATTACAATAAATGGACCTTTTGTTTTCCCATCACCACTTCCTTGTTCTAGACACCTACTCTCATTCAAAAGATGACAGGTTTCTTTTCATGTGAGAATATTTGATCCAGCACCTATTGCTATTATTTGTGTCCTTTCCCCCCTCTGTTTTTAGGTTAATAAACTATTTTCAGTTCAATTCAAATTTGACAATGAATGACATGTTGTCCAAACTTGTACCTAACGTGTAAAATTTGCATACGCGAAACGCTTTGATTTAAGTATACATCATTGTTGTCCGAAGCCTTTTTGGTAGAACAAAAATCTCAATATAAAGGTGAAGTTACAAGAGACGCTCCGCAACGACGATTTTTAGAGCAACATATCGCTGCAACATTGTTGGGACATTGTTTCGAATGGTTACAGCATTGTTCCAATTTTGCTACGCGGTGTTGCTCTTAAAATCGTCGTTTCGAATCGTCCCGTGTATTAAACATCACCTTAAAGGACGATTGTAAGGTTGGAATTACCATTTCCGGCTGAGATATTACTACGCCTTGCTGATTCATTAATGGTAAGGGTTAGTAAAGAGTTTACAGAAACTATCTCTATTGTTTTACTGACAGTTGCGACACATTGCAAACACACGATTTCTTTATACTCAGTTGCACGAACATGCACGGTTCCTTCCTTCTTTATTACGCCCAGTATACTCTTTTGGTGAGCAGATATTGTTAGTATCTGCTCCTAGATGCAAGTAACCCTTAGATTAGCCTCAAGTCCATTCTCATACACCCCCTTACAGTTATACACTGCACCCAACAAAATAACAAAACAAATCATCTCTAAAATTTTTTTACTGAAAACGAATCTCACTATTCATTCGAGTACTTTGTCACTGATCAACAATCATCTAAACTAGGATGGGTACACACAAAATAATCGACACGTTAAGGACGTTCTATTTTTCCCACTTACTTTGTACGTTGATAAATTCAACTTTTCTACGCTATTAACAATTAAGGTAGAATTCACAGTCCAAGTAATAAAATCAAATCAAAATACCAGAAGCTATGATTTAACTAAGTACGTGGTTCCTGTTTTTCAGGTTTTTTCATAGACGTAATTGAAATAATTAAACTTCCTAAAAATTTGGTTTCCTTTAAATGTTTGATAATTTTTAGAAGCAAAGTTCTTGTTGAAAGAGAATTAAGTTTTTTCTCCTCTTTAGACCATTGATTTTGTTTCTTTGCAAAAAAGGGAATGAACTCTTAAAATATGATACTTACCTACTTTCCTGAAGTACTAGATGTTTGTGTTCAAAGTGATCTCTCAAGATCAAGGACACAGGTTTTAAATAGTCAGTATCACTGTATAGCCGTACGTGTCAAAATGAAGTTATTACAAAGTGGTTTAGGAGTATTAATTTCTCCAAAATAAAGGCTTAGCCAGTAATCCTTTTCATTTGACGTAATTACATATCCTAAATTTCCCTTACCGAAACAAAACTGACGTTTAAATAGCGCAAACGGAAAGAAAAAAAATTACTAAACGACATGGTTAAATAAAAACCACTTAGCTTGGGCCTGTTAGGTGTGAAAGAAAACGAAAAGAAAAATAACTTAACAATGAAAGGTTTTTCATCGTCAACCATAACGGAAATCAAGGCGTCACGATAACGGAAATGGTGAGAAGAAGTGATTTACTCTTAGTTGGGCGTCGGTTTTATTTTTTTATGTAGTAGAAACCAACTAAAACTGACTCCCACATGCTATCACAAATTTTGCAGTCGGATTGGTTACCTTAACTCACTACAGTCGATTACGTGATAGTATGTAAGTAGCAGAGCCCATGAGTTTGAACTACAACAACAACAACAAAAAAAACGATGGCAATTTTTAAACAAATCATTTTTGCGCTCTTTCTGAGGAAGTTTCCAAATAAATTAATGGCAGACAGATCATATGAAAGCGGTACCATTTTTCTGCAGTTAGCTCTCGCCTTGCGGAGTGTTCCCCCTAGTTCAGACAACAGCAGCTAAATCCCCGGCAAAATTACGCAAACTCATGTCTTATCACACATTAACAAGCTGCCGCTATGACGGCGGGGACACTTAAACATCACTTTTCTGCTACCTGTCTTTACGATTTCACTGTTCTAACACTCTTTAAATCGGCGACTCAGTGGCGTCATTGTCAATGCCTATTTGATAAAAAACTGTTTATAGTCAACTTCCGTTACCTCAACCCTCGCAGCCTCGAACCTTGCGCTAACTCGAACCAAAATGGTTTTCCCCCTGATTTCTTTCATAAAATTACAGTAATTTTACCCTCGGTAACTCGAACCCTCCCTAACTCGAACCTCCCGCTGACTCGAAGTAATTTTTGCTTCCCTTCAGCCCGGGGGGGGGGGGGGGGGGGAGCGGGTACTCCCATACATTACCTATACGGGTATGTGCCGCCCAACGGGGTCGTGATTTTGAAGCTCCTGATTTAGAACGGGGTATCCATTTCAGAGGTATTTTCTAGAACGGAATATACTATTTCCAACACACGAAAGCTCCAGTTTTGTAAGAAGCCATTTGAAATTATTTAAGGACAGATTGCTTTTAAAAATACGGTTTAATGCGTTAACAAGCAAACTGTTGTACTCTTGTTGCACCCTAGAACGGACTAGAAAAAACTGGCCTATTTCTAGAACGGGGTATCAGTTTTAGGGCGAATTCTAGAACGGGGTATAAAAAATTGGCCTATCTCTAGAACGGGGTATCAATTTTAGGGGAAATTTTTTTATAGAACGGGGTGCCAATTTGGAGTCCCGGGCGGCACATACCCACCCAAAAAATACTTAAGTGCCCCCCCCCCGGGCCCTTCAGATTATTTCTATATATTATTTTACCCTTGATAACTCGAACCATGTTTTAAGCGCATGACAAGTTGAGAAAAAATTGTACTGTGCACAGTCAGAGACAATTCTTTGTATTCCTTTAGTCAAAATATCAATATATTTCTCGCTGGCCTGGAAGTAGCCTGCGAACAGCAGACGAGAAGCGACGACCGGAAATGCGTCTGCTTAAATTCACGCTTCTTCTATTGCAAGTGTGTCAATCAAAATTCAGTACCAGGAGCCTTGCCGAATAAGTTCGTAAAGCCTTATGGATATTTCTTTTCCTGCGCTTTTCCTGCGGGTTTTGTCTTTGGGGCTGGGAACAGTGTGAGCCACTCTGTACAAAACTTCATCGAGAACCCTTCCTAAGCGGAGTCCTACTGTTTAACGGCACGAGAAACGAAGATGGAGGGTTCCAGAAAACAATTAATGGACCTTTGTTTTACATGCGTCTTGTAGAACGACAAAATCGAGAACATGAAGGCTATATATAGTTTGCTTAAATCAAAAGATTGAGAAAATATTCTCAAAGTGAAAGATTAAACATAAACACCTTGGGCCAGACATACATGACCATATAAAGTAAAGAATCACGTAAAAGCCAGTTGAAACCAAATAGTTTGCTGCACTGTTCAGCAAATGAAATGAAGTGAAATAAGTGTATGGGTTGTGTGTCACCGAGAAAAAAAAAATGATAATAAAACAACATAAATATATGTTGCGAGGAAGCTGCTCGTTGTTTTGTTATTCGATAGCGATATTTTCCCCTTAAGCTTGCATGCAGGACATTGCTTTTTTCGTCTTATTTCTTCGCGTCGGAACAGTCATGCCAGGAACAGGTCAAGAATCGTGACCTAAAGTTTAATTATTGAGTTGGAGACCTACCTTACAAGCTTAAGGCGGGTTAACTTCATCTGCTGTACACCAAATCTTCTTATTCTCCTGTCGGTGGGGAGTCCGTGTCTCAGAAATGCTGCCAGTCATTTGATCATCTAAAGATTATCCTTAACAGGTAGCCTGTAGTGTAGGCGTATTTTTTGGGGGGGAGGGGGGGGGGGAAGCTTGTTCATGTTCGTATTGTTGTAGCCGCCATCCTGATTGGTGCAGCATAGAGAGATAGGGGAAGTAGATTGATACCTGTCAATTAACGGTAAGTCTATATTGTTTATTCCGTTTTGTATGCAACTGCTCTCTCCTCCGTGGAGGTTCCCCCCTTGGTATCCCTACAAAAATAGCACTAATCGAAAACAATAGTAAGCGCACGGGGGACGATGGGAACCATCGTACCCCGCGCGCTCTCTTTTCTTTCTTCTCAGCCTCCCCACAACACAAAGAGGCCTGTGCAGAGGAGAGAGATGCAACTGCGGGAAAGAATTATTCTGAATTCAGAAATGGCGGACTTAAATTCGAATTTTAACTCTGCTGTCGAAGCAAGTGTTTTGGAATTGGAGCGGGCGGGAATGACACGTGTATTACGCAATGAGAAAGTCAAAGCGATTTCTACACTGGCATCAGGACAAGATTTGCTCGCACTGCTAAAACCTACTCCGCCTACACCACTTTTCATGCCAAAATGCTTCTTGTTCCAAACCGTTTTTTTTTTTTCTGGCGAGTAGATTATGCTTTGGAGGGTTCTATGTTTTGACTGAGCAAATGTCCAGGACACGCTTATTGATTTTCTGTGGTTTTTGAATTTCTGGTCTTCATGATTTGCCCTCTGATGCAAGAGCGTTTTCTTTGACTAGTTTAGCTTTCTTACCATCATTATTTATCAATTTTGCAAAGGGTCCTGGTACAAATTCCTCCACTGTAGCATGCAGGTTGCTTAATTATTGTGGTGAAGTACACGTGGTTGTACTGAAAACACTCTCCCATTTCTTTTGGAGCCTGTGAATTGAACTTCTTTGTTAAATGCCTCGCTACATGATGCATTTGAACTTGTTTGCAGCAATGGCTCTCTATATTTGTGTTAAATTGAGAGCCAATTGCTTCTTTGGATTTATCATTGTACATTTTGATAACCCAGTGATCTGGAATGTTTTGCTTGGTGGATTTTCCAGTTAGCACACAGTGGTAAGAATCACGGAATCCACCTGACGAAAACTTCTCTGAATCTACTGCACACTCAACTCTCACTGCATCTTTCCATTGTCTGGAGGCAATGTCAAATTGTTCAAAGTTCAGTAATGACTTTTTTTTTGCTACAGAATTAACCAGCTTTCCAGCCTCCAGTAATGAGGCAATAGATACAGATGCAGGAAACTTAGTTGTTACCGAAAAGCTTCCACAAGTTGCTTCGGGATTATTGGATGCATTTGCTTTTCTCACTGGAGCAGATAGCGCTCCAGTAGTACAATGCAATGAGTCATTATCAAACAACTCTTCCTGAACATCTTGTGTGTGAGAGTGATAGGAGTCTTCGCCATAATTTCAGTCAACTACAAACCGCACCAAATACACCTAAAAAAAACAAAGAACAGATTCGATTAGACTTCAATGTATTGAAAGTCAGTATGGTAGCAGTCTCAGAGGACACAAACAAAGGAAATGGATGGATGTGGTATTAACGGACCTACAAAAGCAGCCAAATAGTTCTGTGTACCTCTTCCATGCATTATTTGTGTTTCTGTGGTGTTTGGGGGTTATTTTAGAGTGATTCCAGTGCATTTTAAGTTCATGCATTATATACATTTTAATAAAGAGAGGAAAGCAAGGAACCTAAAACTTGTTTCAGTCACCCTAATGGTCCCAAGCACCACTAGTAAGGGAGGCGTCCCAGCAAGCCTTTGCATTTACAATGAAAGGCAAAATGGCATTTATATGTTGCTGCCATTTCTCATACAAATGTCTTGGGTTTTGCTGTGTTTGGAGAAAATTTAAGTAAGAAAACTAAACAAATGTAAGGCACAGTTTGCAAAATATGTATGGATACAAAGGAAAGCTCTTCACATAATCTATGGATTTCTGCCCTGCACTGTAGAGTTCAACCAAGTCAAGGCAACTCGGGGATGGTTGTTCTTAATCCAGCTGAATGACCCAATAAAAATTAAACAATTTGAAAACCCAAATCCCCAATCAAAATCATTTCTTCCTCTGACAAAGTTTTGTGGAGTGGTAATAAAATGCCAAACAGCCACTTCAAGCTGCCAGCCACATCCCACGCTATTATTTAAAATTAAATGAATACCACAATCTAAACTTAAACATAACTCTCATGGGGTAAGCTTTTCCATGTAAAATTAATATTATATGTGGGGAAATATTCAAGCCAATGGCTCAAGATGATGCCTCTTTGAAAACCTAGGGAGTTGATTTCTGTGATAAACCATTCATGAACCATTGCTACCTGAAGTTTCATTTCAATATAACTATTCATAAACCACAGAGATGAAACGACAAAATTTTAAGCTTGTATGCACATTTGACATGCATCTGTAGCTATCTGTAATAATCTCACCTTCTGCTGTCCTTTGAGGGATTTGTTCGATGTTGGTACACGAGGGTCCTTTGTTAGTGACGAGGACGTCCCATAAGCTCGCTGGCAAACTATAATGGTCAGCACACGCTTTCTTCAAGTTTGTTAGCGTGAGATCCTCGTAAGGGAATGCCACAAATTCTCTAGGCTGTACGGGACGAAATGTCTGTTTGTTATCTGGCCCTGAAGACAAACGTTGCAACTCATGCGGAGCGGAACCAGATTTCTTGCTGATCTTGCCCTTTCTGCTTTCGCTTCCTTTTCGCCATCATTTCCTCTTGTAAACGGTTCCATACAGTTTGCCTTTTATTCATCTCGATAAAAGGGCTTTAGATGGCTATAATGTATGAGGAAAGCAGAAGCTTGCAGCTCACACACGCGAGGAATAATCCAGGCCAGGTACAGTGATTGCAGCCGTTTTGACATGACTCCGCTGATGTAACGTTGCTATGATAACGATGGCCCACTTCACGACATTTCATTTGAGAAAAGAAATTTATTGTGATTTCAGTTCGGCCAAGCGTTATCATAGATAAATAAAAATTACTTTGCATTTCTACTGAGAGATTTTATTACGTTTTTTTTTTCTTTTTTTTTTTTCGATTTCATTTTCGTTATTACTATTATTTTTTTAATGTAAATGTCCTTTTATTTTTTTTTAGTTGAAATCAGGAGCTCCTGTTGAAATTTATTTACATGTTCATTTTGTTTCTTTATGCTTTTTAAATTCAAATTTCATTTGATTTTTAATCTTTAATTTCAGTCTTTCAAATTTTAGTTTAATAATTTTTTTTGTGTATTTTTATATTTATGTATATTTATTTATTTATTTTGGTCTTTTTTTAAAATGTGTTTTCAATTTTCTTAAATAAGCAGACATTTCCAGCACTGCAGGCTATTATTTCTTGACAACCTGTTATATATGTATACTACCAATCTTTGAAGAAATTATAAATACAGATTTAGCCAGGGCTAAAAACGAAGTTCTCTTGAATATTTATAGTCTGGGTGGCCGTGCGATTTACCACCGAGACGCGTGGGGTGCTTGAAATGCTAAATTTCATCCCAGCTTAAATGAAGAGGAGGACGTACGTACGGACGATTTTGTCGGAGCCAAAATTTCTTGGATGCATGGATAACCAAATTTTTACCCAATGTGATCCGCTGCGCGAGAGCTCCGCTATAAATATTCATCAAACAATGTTCTTTATTCATAAATCAGGCAGACAACTACAATCCATTATTGCGGGCGACAAGAGGAGCCCGCAATCCTAATCTCTAGGTTGTTATTACGCATTCGTCGCATGTATATAGCGAGCTTTCATTTGGACTTCCACTGTAAAGAACTAAGCGTCACTCATTTAACTTTGTTTTAGTACGCAATATTGACAACGCAGTGTAACGAACTTTGTAAGATCGCGCGCGCTTTAAATTCAACGGCGATTTCAAAATATGTAACACTGAAGATGACGGATGTACCGTCGAAACATGTCTGGAAAATTAAAGAAAGTTGTTATGTTTATACGACTATCTATATTGTTGCTGCTATCTAGACCTTTTGGACTTCCACTGAGAATGAATAGAATGCACAGAACGCTATTTGATCACGTGCGTTTGGACCTTTTAGGTCTTTTATCACTCGTAATCTAATCACGAGTGTTTTGACTATCTTTCAACGGTGAAATTTGCGCAAAGCACTGCGAAGGAGTAAAGGCATTTTGACCTTCGGTTCCGTCGCCCGCACTCCGTAACCCGGCTTTGCTTATTACTAGTTTGTTAATAATGAAGTTAGCCTGAAGCGTAAATTCATTAATCGTATAAGTAGTGATGTTCATCAGTTTGTATTGACACCAGCGCGTCAAAATGATAATTTTTTTCGAAGGAAATGGCGGGAATTCATAGCTTCCCAGACGAGTCCGGTAACATCATGGCATACCAAGCCCGGGGGGTGGGGGGGGGGGGGGGTGGGGGGTTCTCAACAAAGTCTTATACTGGGAGGCTCCGACTCCGAGGTCCAACCCCTTGCACTTTTATATACCATTTTTAACAGAAAAAGGTACCCATTTCGAATACCTTCTATTGATAAATGGTACCCCTTTCACAAACTTAAATAGTTTAGAACGTTGCATCCCTTTCAACTGCTGTGAATGACTGTCCTTAAAACATGAAAAAAATCACAAAGCCAGTAAATTTCTTCGACTTTTTCACAGTCATATAAATCCTTCTATTAGCCTTTTTAAGTCTGTTTATAGACTAGATATACTTCAGCTGATGAAATCCCAACCCTTTCATATAGCTGAAGCCTGAAAAAGGTACCCCTTTCGGGCGGAGCTTCCCTGTAAAGGCCATTCTACAGAGTACCCCCACCCAGGGGACAACTGACCTGACGCGTTCCTTCCCACAAGCCGTTTCTCGGGCCATCAGCAAAACGGTGAGTGATGTCCTTGTTCAGGTAAGCATCTAGCTTGAACTTCACTCTTTTGAAATTGCATTTAATGAGCGATCACGTCAATACTAATTCCATTATGCGTTTCTCTCAGAATTCCCCAAACATGAGCGCAAATCAGCAATCCAACATGTGCGGACGGGAACTCCAACGACAACATCGATATTGAACCAACAAGAATGCAAGAAGAATGACCAAAACAATAAAAATAATACTTTACTTTGCTTCGGCTCGTAATTTCAGTGACTTCCAATTAATTCAATAACTATGCTGTTAGTAATAATTGTGGTGTTTTCAAAGGTCAATAAACTCTGTCAGTCGTGGGATCAGAACTGAGCGATTATTATAAATTTCATGTTTTCCTACTAGGTCTGCAAAGCAAACACTGACCCTGTGGGATCAGCTAAACAGGCTACAAGTAGTTTAATTTTGAAAGTTCATATCGGGAAAAATTTAAATAGCTTCTGTTACCCTTTGTTGTTACGCCAAAGAAAAATGGCTTTCTTTTGCGCTTTCATGTTTCAAGCTATGGTATTTGAAGGGTAGAAGCTCCCCCCGAACAAAATATTGTTATCATTACAGTGTATCAGTAACTATATCTGAAAAATCATCCAGACGCGACGAGGACAGTGCACACGGTATAACATTTCTCAAAATTGTGTCGCAAAATGCACAAGATTGCATCTCATCGTATATTCATTTCAAAAGATTTCCGGGGGGACATACGGACCTGGACCCCCCTAGAAAGCTCGTCGCCTTCGGCCACTCGGGACTTCTCCCTCGAAAGATAAATTCTAGATAGAACCCTGGCTTTGTTTGAGCTTAGTTGAAATTAATTTAAACGGACAGTTTATTAAATAAGAGTTTTCATGGGGACTGCTCGGGTGTTAAAATGAGATCTTAACCACTTCATCTCTATGTCATTTTAAAAACGTGCTACAACTTACCCTAATACTAGGTAGTTTACATTACAGGCGAAAAAAATCACTGAAAAATACTGGAACACAGAAACTGCCAGAGTACAGTAACCGAGCCCTTTGAGCGCAAACATTGACGCAAGAAAATCAGGGAAAGAAATTCTTCAATCAAAAGCTTATCATCGCACTTGTTGAAAAGCTCCCGCCTTGAACTGTCTTTATTTTGAACAAGAATCTCATGGCATCTAATTTGGAGGTGGAAGTTGTGGAAACAGAAACTCATTTATCTCGTAAAGGTCTCCACCGGCCATGACTCCATCTGTTACAACGCTGAATTGCTTTCCGTTTTTCATTTCTGGCCTTTGCTTCTTTTTGCACTTATAGAAGTCCTTATAATTACTGTACATTCAGTTCCTACAGAATAATCTATTTGTGGGCGGGCCGGGGTGGGTGGGCTTGCACTCGTGCGCGAATATTCCCCGCATTTACCCTTTAGTATAATTTACTAATATCGGAATCTTTTATTTTCCTTTTTGTCTTAAAATAATTAAGGGGTGGGAGTAAGAAGCCTAAAAACTGGAATTTCAAATCAGAATAAGCCCCATTCGACTGTATGTAAGTAAAAACTAAACAACAGCACTGAATTCTTGACCGGCAACATTAATGCAAACGAAAAACCATTGAAAACATAATAACAACAGTGATTTTAGCGATTTAAAAGACCACTAACATTCTCCTTGAAAGAAGTAATCAGTAGTAATACAGCTTTCTCATTTTAGTGCTACCCTTTCATGAAATTGCGTGTCCAGTGGTTAATGACAATTGAGCCGTAAGTTTCTCTCATTTATACTAGAAACGAATTTTAATGAAATTTAAGAGTGAGATTTACACTTACTTTCACATTGTAATTTGACCTTACTTCTTTCTGAACTGTAGGTAAAACAATCTTTTGCAGGTCTCTAACTCTGTCGTTATATAATTGTACCTTGCACAGTTCTTATGGAGACTCCCTATGTTGAAAGCGGGATGCAGTAGAAACAGGCCGCAGAAAAATCATTCTTTCTAATGCTTTAATATTTAACATGACTCTCGCATCACCTCTCTGTTTAATAGCGGAAGTCTTCTGCATTCATTTCCACCTACAATATCATAAAGGCTATAACAAAAGTAAGAATAATCCTTACACCATTTTTAATCATTATTTTCATTTCAACTGTTTGGTTATATAATGTCAATAAAGTCCATATGATATGTCCGCTCAAGAAATGGTTGTTGTGTTGTTTTTATTCCAACGGGGCACTGTTTCGAGGGCTTAATTGCAGATGTTTCTTCAACCAAAGAAGCCTTTGACTAGACATATATGCAAATTTCAGCACAGGTCTAGTTGTGGAGAGGGAGAGCCAGCATAATAGCGCAATCAACAGCAGTTAATTAAAAGTTGATTACCAGCTTTCTCTCTATTTAAACTAGATACATTGACTGAAAAAAAAAAAAACAAACAAAAAACATTGACTTAAGTCATTTTATTAAAAAAGAAGATCAAGGCCAACCCTTTATCTGATTAGAGTGTGGAACGATACAACACACAATCTGTGCGTCTGAATTCCCCTTTTATCAAGATCCAAAGCCGAACATCTGCTCGAAGTATATCAGAAGTGAGGGCCATCTGAATAAAGTATCATTTACAAGCCTTGCAAAGGGCGTTTTAAGATATATATCTACATAATACTAGCAGTGATCTGGGATTAGTTTAGTAAGAGCGATCGAATGCTTACCATTAGGACTGCGGTTGCCGATGAGTGTCATCAAAGTGGGGAAGCGTGCAAGATTCAGTGAACTATGCAATAGGGGAACGAATTTAATCAAGGGAGCGAAGAAATCGCGAGGTATCAGCGCAGTATCTTCAATACTTTTGTAACTGTTTTGCTAAATATAACCTGAGTAAATACAAGAACGTTCTTTAAATAATAAGGCAAAATGTTACTTTTCAAACACCAACAATTTCTTGAAAGTTACCGGATCCCTTCGTCATGATGGCGGATGTCTATGAAACTTTCAAGAAATTATTCTTCCAAGTAAAATATCCATTTTAATTCCCCAAACGAACTGAAAGCAACACAGCATTTTTAAAATAGCTATTACCCTGCATAACGAAATAATTGTTCTTTTAGCTGAACACGCATCACAATCCTGCGATTTCCCACAGTTGCTTTCTACTGACCTGTCGATTACTTGCTTTAGTTCTTCTCTCTAACAGTATATCCAGCTGATTTTTTTTTCGTCAACTGTACATGTAAATTAACCGAACCGAGTGCTCTCAATATCCGTGCGCGTAGCGTTTGTAAACACGCGTTTTCTCTGAAGCGCTCGGTCAAAGACATCGGGACTCGAAGAAACGACGGGCTATGGGAACAACACAACGCATTTCAGTTGTTGGTATTCAGACTACCAAAATCGAGTTTCTTTCCGCTAATTGTACGTGGCCAGAGGCTTCTCGCGCTTTGAGTTCAAGTTGCGTTCTCCTGACGTTGAACGCAAGGAACGTTGGTTTTTCGGGTGACGTGTAATTCTACAGACAAGGTAATATAAGTAATGGCATAACTTTTCTTTTATTATTAGTTTTAAAATGCTTTCACTTAAGCCATAATTTATTTCTTAATGGGGACTTCAGTTATCTATTAAAGACATGAACACATTTTATTCATTCCTGTCCACTTAGACCCCCACCCCTTCTCCCCCAAAAAAGATGCTTTCTGCAATTCTGACAGCTACGATCTCTTGCCCAAACCAGACATACCACTGAAGAAAAGCAAATTAAGTTAAATATTAGACAGGTAAAATATAATTTATGTAAGCTAATTTATATTGCAAAAATACTTCCTTTCGCTCAAAATGTCCGTTACGTTGTTGGCACTACTTTTTAAGGGCCATTATTATTCTCTAAAATTCCACTCACATCTTTCGAAATCCGGAATTTGTCAGTATTTTCCGCTGTCAAACAACTGACAAAATGTACACCTATGTGTTTAACGTATTCAAAGATATGATCTATCTTATTTATGAATACGTACGTTTTATTGGATGCATACATACCTCAGTGTTTTAATATAGAGATTTGCTGGCTTTAAGGCGTTTTAACATCTCTTTCTTGCAAAGAATAAATAAAACTAATCTCTGAAACTTTGTTCAGTGTGTACTTTCATTTAAGCGCTTATAAAATAAGAGGATGTGCGATATAAAGACGTATTTACCGAAGAAGAGATTGTTCTTATGATAAGCGCCGCCTCCTAACTCTTCTCAAAAATCGTTGTTACATCCGTTAAACGGTAAGAAACTAAGGAGTTAAATTTAACTGTAAATGTTCAACTAAAACATCGACAGCCAATGTTAACTATCATGTAAGTAATTCTAGGATACCATTATTGGAGAACGCAAATCTCAATATCAAAGTGCAGATACCAGAAACTACAAAGAGGATAAGAAAAAGAACGCAATTGCTGTAATTATCGCGATAGCTTATCTCTAAAACAAACCGTTTTTTTGTTCTATTGATCGAGGCAATGTCATGGAGTTCATTCATGACAAAAAACAAAGATAGTAATGATCTCTTTCAGATTGTTATGGGAACTTTACATATCGTAACACCTGTGTAGGAAAATTATAATCATGGTTATAATTAATAAAGGGGAAGGAACAACAAATTGTATTCGGTAGGAAACGGCCAGGCTGGAGGCTTGCCAAAAATTGGAATTCTCATCAAAGGTAACCTTTTGTTTTCTATTTTTCTTTACTTTTTTGTTATCCTCTTTAATGGACGGTCTCTTATGATCTTCGTGTAGATTAACGCCACTTGAAATAAAACCAAACTGATTCCTTTGCAAATTTACCAATCTGTAGATTGGAACCTACGGGGACATAAGTAGCCATTAGAATAATGTAACTACATCCATTATCGGAACTTTTTTTTTTCAAAGCTAGTTTTGTAGAATCCTACTCACTGCAAGTTTGGCCAATTCACAGTTCACTTTCCAAGTAAGCAGCCATGAAGAATATTACACTTAAATCAAGGAGCAATTCAGTAAAATATAAAGCAAATATACGGCTGTAGCATGGTGTTATGTACATAAAATGTTGGATGAACTAAAACTTCTGTCTACTGAACTTAATATATCACTTCGAACGCTCCTCCAAAATTAAAAACCATTCTTTTTTCTCTCTAAGTCAAGTTCATAATTTTTCTTGTTGCCAGTCTGCATGTAAATATATTTACTCCCACGTATTTAAAGTGTAAAGATTTGTTTTACACGATAAAACAATTTGCTGGTTAACAACTTAACTAAATTTCTCCAGGTGTACTTGAATGTGCTGGCATCAAAGTCCCCTTCGAAATAGAAAATACTTAAAGATAACATGTTTCTTACGTATTTGTTACATGTTATGTAATATTTCTGACAGGAAAAAAAAAAACAGTCCTTCTAGTTATCTCGTCGTCTCTCTCTTTCTTTTTACAGAATGGGGGAGATATATTCTTGGAAATTGGTATTCCTTGTCTTGCTCATTAATGAAGGTAGAGTTAATATATAAGACAAGGTAGTCACTTTGTACCAAAACCTTAGCTAGCAGTATTAAAACAAATTAAAACTTTGTAATTCTTAGGTCAGATCAGTCAATTAAGGGCGTAACAATGTTTCAGCCGGATTATAAGATATGGAGAAACCTAGAGGTTTTCATTCTACCTGCATCGAAAAAAGGTCGTTTTCAATAATCAACTTTCCAAAAGTGCCATAAAATGTAAAAGATAATCGGTTAATGTCATGTTTCTTTTATGTTATATGTCATATATTACGTTATCCCGGGAGACAGTGAAATCAGGAACAATTCTGCAAAAGGTAGGTCATTAGACTTATATCTGATCAGATTCTAAGCAAGGCTTACGCTGCAAGTACAAATTTCATCAAGACTACTCTAACTGTCGTCGTCTTTCAATTAATTTAAAAGAGATCTGGAAAGCTGCACCATCATATGGTCCCGAGAGAATTGGAGCAATTCTTTGGAACTGATGATCCGTCACAAGGTATTATATACAGCTGAAGTTACTGCTAATGATCGCTCTGATAGCCTCTGTCAAGTTAGTAAATGAACTCAAGATAGTTTTTTCTATTCCAGACTTAACTCAAATGTTAACATTCACACTAGTGAAGGATTTAATGGACATTTTAAGGTGCCATGGCCTAAGCCAAGCAGCCAAGCAAAACTTAAATTAAATCATTAAGAGATACATGTGACCCAGTTATGCATGCGAAACTGGCTTCTGTCAAACGTATCAGGAAAATTAAAGTTGGTCAGGAATAAAGGTAGACAACTAAAAGGCTAAAACTGGATGGTTGGAAAACGCTTTTTTTTACTTTGACAAAGTAACTTCAATCGTCTATTCAATCGAATTAAAGGACGCTATTTCGATTGAGTGAAACATACAAATAGCCATGTTGCCCTTAAAAATGTTTAAAAGAAGGTATAAATACCGGAGTACTGACACAAAAGAAGGCACGGATGGACAAAGTTGATGAGTTTTTAAATGAATTGGTTTTTGTAACCTTTATAGCTAACAAATTTTCGATTCAATTTTGTTGCATGTCACAATTGGTACATTTGATACCAGGGAGACTTTGTTTGACACGAACTTTTGACAATGACATAGCCCCTTTAAATAGTTTACGATGTCGAGGGACACTATGAGCACAGTATATGATGACTCTATGACAAGGGCGGACTTAGGGGTGGGCCCAGGGGGCCCCGGGACCCCCTTTTGTCCAGGAATTTTTTTTTTTGTAAACGTGTGTCGGATGGTACTTCGAGCTTTGTTACTTAAATATATTTTCTTTAATGAACATTGTTAATAAGAAAATTTATCGAACGTTGTCTTTGCCGGGAGGTTGTGCTCTCGCCGCAATCGCTTAATCGGCCCCTTGCGAGCATCATAAAGTGTTTTAAAATTACTTCTTTAACCACAGCCACACCTGTGCTTTATTAAATATTTCTGCATGACATGTTCAATATTTTCAATAAATTTAAGGGTCCAGAATGCACTAGATTGCATCTCAGAGAACTTTCATCTCACAAATTTTCCCGGAGGAGCACGCACCATTCGCAGGCCTGATGGGCGCTATCGCGCCTATATTGCCACTGTATACTACAGTCAACTCTTTCTAAGTCGGACACCTTTAGGGCCGGTACTAAGTGTCCGTCTAAGAGAGATGTCCGTCTTATAGAGAGTCAAATAAAGGGAGTAAAGAAAGATAGGGACCAACTCTAGGTGTCCGTTTTACAGAGGTGTCCGTCTTATAGAGGTGTCCGTTAAGAGAGAGTCGACTGTATATCTCTAGGCCTCCTCTTTCACAAAATCTTCCATCCGCCCCTGTATGAGATCATCGTATAACGTCAGTTCACTAGTTTTTGAAGGAAATTGTATTTTCTCGTTTTGTTCATCCCATTAGTCCCTGAGTACGACATAACCGAGCCCTTTGAAACAGATCATCGACACAGGACGAACCTTAATGGCGACGATCAGAAAACGAAGTTCTACAAGCTCAAGGCATTTGGTGAAGAGCTCCCCCTTGAACTGTCTTTGAACAAGAATCTCATGGCATCTGATTTGAAGGTGGAAGTTATGGGTAGCGATGGAGCTTCTGTGTTTCAACCAGCTCCTAGAAACTCATTTTATCTCGGAAAGGTCTCCTCCGACCCTGACTCTATAGTAGCTGTAAGCGACGCTGGAGGGTTGGTGAGGACCTATTTTCCTTTTTTCACCTCTGGCCTTTGCTTATCTTCTTGCATCCATCATTAAATTTCAAGCGCTTTATGGCTTTGACGAGAACAAAAGCAGATATGAGAATTAATAAAACCAAATTTGACGTCCAGATTTAAGCTCACGAACGTTAATATACTTCTTGCCTGAATGAGCACATTCAGAATTTCAATCAATGGTGGTATAACACAAAGTGCGTCAGTAGTCGAGTGAAATACTTTAAATGAAGGGCAAGGTATTAAGCACCCTGGAATATAATTATTTAAGGGTTGGTTAACTGCAGTTTGATAGGGCGAGGGACCATCATTAACATCATCAGTAGATCCTGTTGCTGTTTGGAAGACTTATCTCTTAAAGAAAGAGAGAGGGTAATTCCGTTACTAACGTATAAGCATTTGAATGAACCAGCCCATTATTGGCCCTCTCAGTATCCTTTGTTTTACATTGCAAAACTCACCTGGATAGGCTACCATGCGTATCCAGGGAGAACCTGAATCATAGAGACTGCAGTGCAAAATTGAAAAATGAATACTAAAATTGACAAAGTAAGCTGAAAAATCGTACGAAAGGTGTATTGTATATTTAACTGTGAGAAGCTGGTAGCTCCCGTATTGTAATTTTATTGTTATTTTTACTTTTTTAGAACGGCATGGTCAAACGGCCCGATGAACTACTATTTATTCAGCCACTACCCTCCCACCTGGCGAAACACGTCGAGAAAGCAGCAACGAGAAGGCCTCACATTATTGTAAAAAAGCGTTCTGAAACAATCACTTCTCTGGGTGAGTTTGTTTTGTTTTGTCTTGTTGATTAACTTCAAGCCAAACTTAACGAGTACAGTTACTTTTGCTCATTGAGTTGAGACTCTCTGTATGTCAGGATGCTTATATTAACCGGTAATCACTCGTTTCTTGACCCACTGCATAAAACTTACTGTCGAATAGGCCAAGTCATAAATGAATCGTAAGTTTTAAAAAAAACTGAGGTGTCTTACCTTTCTTATGTAAATAAGGATGACAGAAATTTTCAGCCTCGAGTCGAATATTTTTCTTTTCCATTATTTATTAACGTTTTCTGTCTAGCCAAACAAATTTCAGAAAAGCGAACCTACCAGTCCACTGAAAGAAGAGACAAAATTTTGGAAGCTGCCATGGTAACGGATGAGATCACCTCATCGGCATATCCTGAGTACAACGACACCGCAACAGTTATGCTTATCATTGGAAACATTGTAAGCATTCATTTTCCTTTTTGGATCGCATTTTTTTGACATACATTCCGGTAGTAATTTACTTGGAGGTTTTCTCTTTGTGAATCTGAGATGTGTAAATGGAGCTACAGTTAGATCACCAGGTCGAACCTTTTGCATTTAAAGTGATTGTCTGCATACTCTTTCCTTCTATGACCATTTAACCATTTGCCACGCGTCTTTTGTATCATTTTCATGTCTTTACTCTTTTCAGGTTGCCGGTATTTTCCAAGACCCAAGTATCGGAGAGATCAAAATCACTTATGTCGTAAAACGTATTACCGTTCTGAATTCAGTGCAAGTGAGTACACGTTTTGGTGACGCCCTTTTCAGTCAGCGAAGAATTGTCTCCTATATCAACGAGTCTATGCAGCCCACAGCATAAATTTTGCCTAACAGACAGCAAAATCCTGCCTCTTTCTTAAAGCAAAGAGACTCGCTTACCGAATTGTCATGTATGTTAATCATTCCAATATTATCACTTAGGTTGGACTGACTTCTCTTAACCAATATCAAATACTGGAAAAACTTAAGAACTGGGCAGCCAACAGCTCCCAATCAGATAATGTTGATGTCACTTCGTATGTTTCGAGGTGAGTTTCTTTTATACACGGTAGGTTAGGCCGAGACATCCCGTCAAACGGTGCATTAAGGCTAATTTTACAGACATGGCCCCTTTCTTTTCAACGATCAAGAGTTGAAACAACTCCAGCTTAAGGACGGCCAAGAAATGTTCAACGAACGTTTTCCGTTCAAGCTCTTAATAAGTTTTATACGAGTATGATTCATCCGGTTTGACCTTATTTCTATCCATACTCACCCTGCTAGATTCGCGTTTAGTGAACTGAAATTCTCCGTTGTCTTGCACTGACATTTCGTATTTTACGTTTCATTTGTTCAACGATGAATTTCACGTTCAGTTCACTGTGTCGCTGAGTTTGGTTTTGTGCTTTCCCTGGCTTGAAGACTGTCCTCACTTTCTTTTCCTCGCTGCTATCGGAGGAGGCTGTTGACTCACTGAAAGCCACATTTGCGGAACTTTTGTTCGATAAATCCGAGAATTTTTCCATTCGTTCCGCCACGGTGTCAAAGATTTCAGTTCCCAAACGCGTAACTGAAGCATACGCATGTATAACATGGCATGTTCATTAGCTCTGCATTCTCTAACTGTTTATTACCAATAAGGCGTGACAAATATTCGGCGAAAAACGTAACTGCTTATAATGTAAATAACTCAAAACGGGGAAGGCTTGAATCTAAGGCTTTGTATGGGAGATGGAGGCTCAAGTATTCGGCTTCTGACCGATTGAAGTTGTGGCAACTTAAGAAATTTTAAATCTCCAGCTAACAGAGATCTAAAACTCATCCCTGGGATGCATTTCATTTTAATAATTTAAGTTTCCTGTTTTAATTAAAAAAAAAAAAAACTTTTTCGGTTTATTAATCCTCATTAATTTTATTGATCGATTAACCTTTTGGGCATTTGTTTTTCTTTCTTATAGATTGACTGGGGCTGGTGGTAGGTACTGTCAGATAAGAGTTGTCATGAGATGAACGTAGAAGTGGCCAAAATTAAAAATTTTACCAATTTTTACCTTACATTTACTCCGAAACAGGCCTAGCTGATCTCGGGGCAATGTGCAAATCGTCTCAGGGAGCATTCAACATAAACAACGAGCTGGGGCTACAGTCTGCTGGAACAATCGCTCACGAGATTGGTCACAAGTAGGTCAACAATACCCTAAAGAAATAACTATAGATAATTCTTAAATGCTAACTTTAAGAATGTCGTAAATCCCGAAGAGGTCTTGCTCAGATCAGTTGATCAAAATGGAGGCCCTGCCAGGGTAAATTCCGACAAGAGACATGCCCCAGAACGCAGCGACAGCGCGTAAGATGAAATCGCGACAAGAGACAACCTCCTCACAACCTCGTCTCCAGGGCTTTTCCCTTCACCTATTTTTTAAGGGAAAAGCCCTGGGGACGAGGTTGCCTCCCACGGCCAAATTGCGACAGTGACGGCAAAGCCGACAGCGACAAGCATTTATAAACACCGACACGAGACGTTTTAAAATTCAGAAGGCCGACGTGGGACCCCCCCCCCCCCCCACCCCCCGGCAGGGCCTCAAAATTTATCCGTCTTCTTTTGTTCTTGAAGTTTTGGTCTTGCCCATGATGGTGACAACAACCCGTGTCCTGGAGGGGCGTATATTATGTCGGCAGTCCTCCCTGGAGGTGTTGATGCATTCAAATGGTCGACTTGTAGTAAAGAGAAACTTCAAGAATTTCTCAGGTATTGACTTCATAATGTTCTGTGATAACTTAGAAACAATGAAAGTGCGCTGCTAAAAAATGTGGCATGTGTAATCTAATCCACTACTCCTTGACGGACTTTGCGTTTTGAGTGGAAATATTTTAAAATGCTTAAGTTTCACGTTTTACTTTTCCAGTGCAGTCTTGATGTAAAAGCAAGAGTTTTTATTTCTATATTATTATATTTTTGTTTGTTTTAAAAATCACTTTATTCACGTAGACCATAACACACCTTATTTAACGTCCCCCCTAACAAAAAAAAAGAAATGGCGTAACCATGTTTTCCAATTTCTCTTGGGTATTACAGCCGTCCCAAGAGAAATTGAGGACAATGGTTATATAAATTTGTTGGTGAGTAAACAAGGTGTATAGACCAGCTATCCCGAATTCCTGAAAACAAAGGCATCAAGTCGAGGCTTGGATGGACAAAATACGGTGATTTGTATGAAATTCGAGTCCACCCAAGCGTCCACCTCGATCATTTTGTTTTTGTTTCCTCACAGGAACAGAATGCGGGAAAGGTCTATTATGGGCAATGTGAAAATGGTGAATGGAAAAGGATTTTGGAGGATCTCATAATGATGAAAAAAAAAATGTAAAAATATAGAACTATTCACATATTATTATTATTATATTCTTTTTTATATATATTTAGTGGCAGCGGCTCTAATTGTTTGGATAACGAACCACCAGGAGGTATACCAATTCCTCCCCTTGATGTAGATTTATCGCGCATGCCTGGAGAAATCTGGGATGGAGACAGACAATGTAAAACTCATTATGGTGAAAATCACTGGCAATGCCCCCAACAACGGGTGAGCGTTTTGGTATTCTTATCGGTAGCAAAACTACATATGCAAAAGGAAAGGAAAGGAAGACAAATATCAAGAAAGAAGTAGATTCGTTCACAAAAATGATGCGCACGCGCTTTAAATAACATCCACTTGGCAGGAAAATTTGTTACCAATGTCTCATTTTAGCCACTTCCATGCTGATTAGCCGAAAATACCTTGGATTTACGCGCCCCATTTCTAGACATGTTCTTCTTTATAGGAGAGACCGTAAGTGGAAGTCTTATCCTCCTTTTTCTAAACTGCCCGCACTGTCATGTCTGTCTATACTCTTGGTGTGTTATTATCGTATCAAGTCATTTATTTCGGGCGGCTAAAGATAAAAAGATCACGGCAGTGATAATGTTGGATTTAAGCAGCCAACGCCTTTGACAGCATCAATCACAGCAGTTTACTGGAGAAGCTCAAACGGACTGGTGTCACTGCCTCTGCTCTTAACTTTTTTACTAGTTATTTGTCCAATAGACAACGACGTGTGCGCATTAGTCTCAAACTGTTATGTCTACTAAACATTATGCGTGGAGTGCCGCAGGGCTCCTTCCTTGGCCTACTGTAGTTCAATTTGTGCATAAATGATCTCCCACCTGTCAGCACCTCCAGTAAAATCTAGTAGTCTTACGTGGAGGATTCTATGCTCTGCTAAGCATTTTCTAGCAAAGAAAACGTGATCTGCAACGAGTAGGCCTCATGGTGCTGCGGTAACCATACATTAAGAAATCCGGATAAAATCATAATCTTGTTTTCCTAGGTAAAGACCTTGCCCCGGTAGATGCAGTTAAAGACCTGGGTGTGTTAATCGATAAACACCTTTTCGTTTAACGACCATACAAGTGCCTTAGTATCAGACCTTTTTGGAAAAGTTCAATTAGCTCTAAGCTTTGCAGCCAGAATTTTATCTGGTAATAGGAAATTTGAGCACATAACTCCCACACTTAAACAACATAAATTCTTGCCAGTGTCAGTTCTTCTTAATTTCAGGGATGCTTTCTTATTGTATAAATCGACCAATGACCTAGCTCCAACATACCTAAAGCAGTTAGTTTTCAAGAGATCTGACATTCACAACAGACATACATATAACAGTGTCAAGCTCCAAGTTCCTAAATGCCGTACCGACCTTGCTCAGAACTCTTCTATGTATAGTATAGATCCACTACCTTCTGGAACTCGATGCCTAGTAACATTGATTTCGTAACACGCCATCCCTTTCCCAGTTTATATCGTCACTAAAACATTTTTTTATTGGAAAAGTGGTTCGAGGCTGAATATGTTTTTATTCTTTTATAGCTGGATATTTTTATTTCTTATCTACTGTAAAACAATATGGTAAAATTTTTATACCTTATTGTAATTTCAATTGTCTTATTGTAATTTTCATATACTTGTAAACTGATCCTGAAAACCCCTTTGTTGAAGAATCAGTAAAGTCATTTGTGTTTGTATTTGTACTTGCGTTATTCTGAGTTGGTAGCGCAAGCAAATAAATAAATACAATTTTGCACTGTGTCCAAATTAGTGTACAGTTCCTTTGAACTGAGGACTACTTGTTTGTTGATTGCCAGCTACTTAAACTCTTCAAAGTTGCTTTACTACCGACAACTTTAACCATTATATTAAAACTTTTGACCCGCCTAGCTACAGGCGTAAAAACAAACCAAAACGCGAAAACGGCCTGGCAAGTTGTTTTAAGAAAAATGTCAGAAGTGGGTCACCTTGCGAAAGGTGTGCCCGAGCTAAAACATACTTGTTTTTTAATACCTCAGGAGAATTGTGGGCATTTGTTCTGTACATCAGATGGCTGGTCATGTATGTCTAAAAACGCGCCTCCAGCTGACGGTACAACTTGTGGGCCTAGGAATGTGAGTGATATTTCCAATCAAACCTAACAAATGATAGCCCTTGTTATTAATTTTATATGCAATTTTTATTGAATCTGGCCACTGAACGACTAAGGCCTTTAAATACAAACGATTATTGTAAGAAAAAATGAAGTGTAAGGAGCTGACACGATAACATCTTTTTAATTCGTTTTCCTGGTCATAACCTGGCTGGCGGCACAACTATAAACTAAAAAAAGTGTGTTTTTCAGAGCCTCAAAACTCGCTTAGTTCCTTCCTCACGTTTTTCAAATTCAAACTCTCAATAACTGCCCTTTATTTTACTCCACCCACCCGTTAGGCTTCGACGCAGATTTCAAAGTGAGTAGAAAATCACCCATATCTTCTTGCCCAGAAAACTCACTTTTGGCAGATCTACCAATTTCCATTAACGAACCCTACCACGCGTATCCTGGTAATCTCTTTTAACCCCATCTAACACAACCAGAGATTCCCGGCTCAGGTTCCTATTAGCGTAACTAGCTAAATGAAACAACAGTTTCAAACATTAAACTGCAGAAGGTCAGCTTTCATTACGATTGCAATCATGTTCCAAATTCGAGATAATTTCAACTGCAACTCAAGCATGACTATCAAGCGTTAGCATTCACCTTGATGAAATCATTTTAGTGTTTTTTTCTGAATTGTATACCAGTTTCAATTTTGAGAATCGTGATCGTGATGTCCTTTCATTAGCTTAATACTTAATTCTTCCTTGCGCTAACTGAAAAAAAAAAAAAGAATTTGACTGTTTTGATAGACAGATGACTCAGAGTCAAAAACTTACTTCTAAAATTTTCTAAGAAAAGAAAATTGGTTCACCGTAATTTTTAGAGAGTTATTATAACTCCAAAAATGGAGTAAAAATTTTAGGTACAGGATAACCCCTTTTTTGGGGTTATTTTAAGTCCTAATTTAACTCCGAATTTGGGGTCATGTTTACAGCTGAAAAAGAGTTCTTTTTACTCCCAGTCTGGAGTTAAAATTACTCCGAAATGGGGTTACTTGTACTCCTTACATGGGTTGTTTTTACTCTTTTTGGAGTTAATTTAACTCTGAAAGTGGAGTAATAATTTAGGTACAGGATAACTCCTTTTTTGGGGTTATTTTAACTCCTCAATGTCTGGGGTCACTTTTACTCCTGAAAAAGAGTTCTTTAAACTCCTTTTTGGAGTTAAAATAACTCCACGAAAAATAACTCCACTGTAAGGAGTTAAATTAGCCCCACTAGAGGAGTTATTATAACTCCATGAAAATTACAGTGTTGTTGAAAGGCATAATGAATGTGGTGTCAGTAGTTTATTTTCAGCTTAATTCCATTCCATGGTTGTCGCCTATTTTATTTCAGTGGTGCATTAAAGGAGAGTGCGTTGATAATGGCAAATCACCAATTGACGGAGGCTGGAGCAAATGGTCAGACTTCTCTTCGTGTAGTCGCACCTGTGGGGGAGGTGTACAGCACAGGACAAGAGCATGCACTAATCCAAAGTAAGTGGCACAAAAGGCAGCTTAACTGATAAACTACGAAGACGACGACGTCAACGAAAACGTTGTTAAAAAATGAATCTTCCTCCTTTCAAACTTTCCAGAAATATACTAAAAAATATGATGTACGTGCAGAGCTGTGGTTTTGCCCATGAAACCAATTGTTTTAAGAGGCTGTCTTTGTCTTCTTTGTGGTTGCTTAGAAGGAAGAGAACAACGTTTTTTGGGGAGACTATATCAATAATAGCGATCATTGTGAAAGCACTACTTCTGGGATAGTATTCTACAGTAGACTCTAGTTTGATCGATACAATGGCTACAAATATGCCACTAAGATCCTTTTTTAACTCGTGGGTACGCGCGAGCGTACCACGAGTTATTGCAGGGACAGAGATATGCAAATGAGTCACTCGCTCACTCGTAGTAGATGCACTTCGTAATTAATCGGGTCCGAAATCGAGAGCGCGAAGATCTATCGTTTCCAAAGAAGCGCGCGCTCGCCGAAGTTCGGTAGCATCAAATTACTCGCTGAGAGAGTGCATCGTGCACTACAGCACGGTT
The DNA here is from genome assembly GCF_958299795.1 of Porites lutea. Classification (NCBI taxonomy): domain Eukaryota; kingdom Metazoa; phylum Cnidaria; class Anthozoa; order Scleractinia; family Poritidae; genus Porites; species Porites lutea. Next base: position 24,289,639 of record NC_133210.1, on the reverse strand, counting down.
AGGAAAGAGGTCTTACCAAATTTAAGACACGCAGGAATCTTTCAAATTAGTACGATTCAAAAGCCTTTGACCCGTCCAGGCGTTAAACTTGACGAGAAGATGATCATTTTCCACGTGCAACAAAGGAAATAGGAGACGTCTGCACGCAGGCAAGATGAGCATTTGCTGTTTGACTCCTTCAACTTCGACGCTGGCTTGATCTCCTACCTTGTAGTAGTGTAGTAGGTTATGTGTATGAATGAATTTATGGCGGTCAGTATAAAACACGGACTGCGGACTACGGACTGCGGACTGGGTATAAAATACGGACTATAATACGGACTGGTAAATGTATGGTAAACAAAGGCACTTCTTCTTTCTCTTCCTGAGGACTCCCCAAGATCATGGGAGGAAATGGATGTGAGTTTGAGTATTACCTTTAAAATAACAGCGGAAATCGAGATAAGAAAATATTTTGCGTCCTACTTCGCGGAGGAGTTGTGTCGGCTTTGTATCGCATATGTTCTTTCATTGCCATGAAATGCTTTTACATTGTTTTTTACTGTCAGTAGCCTGGTTTCAATTAGGGCCTTAATTTCATCCGATTGCTTCGAGTTGTTTTTTCAGGCGGTTAAATATGGCTCGATCGTTTGCCCCGGTCGTTTGCCGGCGGAAGTTCCATGGAAAAGGCATTAAAGTTGAGACTTTTCGCCAAATCATGTGACCATCCTCAATGGCGTAGTGGCTATGTGAGGTCGGGTCAACCCATAGGTACCGGGTTCAAATTCTGCTAAGGATCTTCTTTTCACCCTTTTTCCTTTTTTTTTTCTTTTTTGTTTTGTTTTGTTCGCTTATTTGTTTTGCTGTTTTTTTTGTTTGTTTGTTTTTAAATATATACTTAAATAACTGTTACTAAAGTGCAATAAACAGCAAGAAAAGTATTGTGATTCCAGAACAAGGATAGTATATTTATAATCTGAATTTCTATCATTTCCTAAAATTCACTGTGGGAAAACCAGAGGTGATAACTAATTGATTATTTTCTAAACAACGTACCCACGAGTTGACGATAGTCTTTCTTTGATTTTTTCAACTCATCAAAGCGTCATCACTCTTAAAACGCATTTGTTTTCCTATTAAAGTTTATGAGCACGCTCCAACAGGTATCAAAACAAAACTTTTCAAACTGTTGTTTTTATTTTTCTGAACTTGGCTGTCTGTCTATAAATATCGTTTCCGTTATGTTTGTCTTCTCAGTCCACAAAACGGGGGCATGGACTGCGTGGGATCAGAACTGGGAGAATGGCGAACTTGCAACTTTATGGTATGACTATGATGAATTTGTCTCAAATGATGCACATCTGAAATTCCTACAGTGCATAACATAACGTCGAGACGAAAATTTGTACTAAACGTGCTTAGAGAGATTTTTTGGGTTCCATTTTCTAAGACTTGTATGAATTTCATTAAAACCGACGACTAAGAGCAGCTCAGTATAAATAAGCTAGACATTTTTGGGGAAAGGCGTTTTAGGCAAAGTTTACAAGACTATAAACTTATGGTGTACTTACTCTTGCTTAGCCATTTTCAGATGCATTTGAATTACCTGCAGCAAATATAATATATGTACTAGGGTCAGGAGCAGGAGATCGAAGAGAGTTCTAGAACTGCTTTACAAGGAGTAAGAGCCTAAGGGTCTCGCCTGAACTACTCACCTGCCGACTATACCTTTGAAAACACCCCTGTATCGCGAATATACCTCTGAGCGAATAAACCTTCTAATATATCTTTGAATTACCTTTGAATAGCGGGTCCCAATAAGCTGCCCGTAGTCTCCGACAATGGCTGGTTGGTGACACGACGCTAGACAAATTCTTACAATGAATTAGCCTCCTATCTTAGATGGAAGGATAATACTACTCCTCATGCCATGCATGAAACCAGATTAAGCTTTGGTCATGGAATCCGACCATTAATCCTTTTTCTTTTTCCTGAACTAAGTGTCTTTACCTTATGTGATTTACCAATCGTTTCAGTACAAGCTGATTTTATCTTTAGTTAGCAGGCCAAACTATAAACAGTTGCCTATGAAATGTTCCTACCATTTAAATCCTCATTAGTAAACCTGAAGCTTGTTTCATGTTTTTTCTTAGCACTGTACCAACACGTCCATTTCTTACAGACAGGAACAGTGCATGGAGAGAAATGAAAATTATGTACCCTATTACCTACAATCAGGTAATTAACTGATGAAGTCAAGTTGGTGCCGTGGTGTATACGCTCATGTATAAACCTCTTTCCTGCAGACAGATTTGTTGCACGTGACGTGAACTGCTATGTTGGTGATCAAGAACTAAAGCGTTTCTCTCCTCCGAGAACACTACTTCCATGTAAACAGAAAAAGCTAGTTGACTAAAAACTACCAACATGACGGCTTTTAGTCTAGTCCCCGGACGTTCTCTTTCGCCTTGTTGTCGGCTCATAAGTTTGGGAAAGATAGTCGAGAGAACGCGTTTCCGGGGATCCTCTCTCCGTAACGTCACAGCTCACGGTAGAGTCCAGGTTTGACCGAGCCGACAACGCGGACTTAGATGGGCCACCTTGTCACGTGGCTGCAGACAAAGAATAACTTGTATTTCACTTTTAACTGTTTGTGGAAAATAAGAAGTTAGACGTATTATTCACGTAAAGAAGTTAGTAAGATAAAAGCAAGCATATATAGTACCAATTCAAAAAAGTCCTGATTACCATGATAAAAAAAAATCAATCTGTTATGTATTATTTTTCTATTCATGTCTAGACCTATGCGGTCTTTGGTGTCGAATCGATTATACAGCGCGGAAGTTCGGTAATGTAATAGACGGAACCCGAGCAGCAGCATCTACAAATAACTTCGATATATGCATCCAAGGAAGACAAGAGGTCAGTGCATGTTTCTTAATACATTTTATACATAGTGTTTCTCTGGGCATGTCAATTTCCCACCTGCAGAACGTAAATATTATTACAGTTATAATTTTAAAGTGTTTAATTTCTTCTTTATTCTATAATTTTTTAATACTTCGTCTTTATCAACCTTACTTAATGCTGTCAGCAATATATGACTTTTATTTAGGGCAGTATTTTTACGACATAACTATGATATTTACCCTCTAAAGTACACGCCTACTAAGAAATTATTACCGTCCCCAAACGTTCCCCAAAACAGCTTTATTTATCTCAAATTCAACTTCAATGTCTTACACTTTATTTTGAAACTCTCCCTTGTTACAGCAGCCCAAGTGTTCGGTACAGACTAGACAATAGTAGTATAGTATGCATGGTCCCAATTAACCCCATTTGTGCAGAAATATAATTTAATTGCGCAGCATTAATACATTTCGCCGATGACGTCAGACCGGTGATAAGTTTCTCATTACGATGACGTCACATTCTTCTCTTCTGATACCCCGTTATGCAGGGCATAAATTCAATCTACCATGACTTAGGCTATGTTCATACTATAGCGGATAGCCTTTCGTTCCGACAGGAAAAGCCACAGAACTTGTCACAGAACTGGTACAAGTCGTCCACACACATCGAAAATTGTGCCGGAGCGGTTGCCCGTGAGGGTTTGGTTCTAGAAATCCCAATCCTCACACCTGAATATTTGACTTCCGTGGCATTGGTTCAGTCCTTTTTGCCCACTCATTCACTTTTATGTCGGTCCGAATACTTGTTCATTTTGCACCAAAGTGTGGTACAGAACGTATCCGATATATGTCACGCTCCACTCTCGAGATCTTCACGGCGCTGTTTCTGTATGTTACAGAAATCCCGCGGAAGTCACCAGAAGCCCTAGCTATCCGATGTTATTTTCGTGCCGGCGCAAAAAGTATCCGGTATAGTGCAAACGTAACCTAAAGCCTTAGTCACCAATGATAACATCGTCAGATGGCATCACTTGATTACAAAAGGAAAATAGACAACAAATCTGGTGGGAGAACGCGTTTCGAAAGAATTTTCCACCTGGGACAGAAACAGCTTGATAACAATTACAACAAAAACGTACTACAATCGACTTGATAATAGTCTCATCCAGGCTATGAGAATTAGTATTTGTCACTTGCAACGAAGACACGTCTGATAGCGACAACGCACCCTACCGAAGCAGTCTCTTTTAATATCCATATTGTACTAACAGTGGCAACAAAACCAGCTCCACATTTTAATTTAATTCCATTGTATATCTAGGCAGTGGGTTGTGATCACTTGCTGAATTCAAACAAGGTGATTGACCGATGCGGTGTGTGCGGTGGCAAAGCAGACTCGTGCATTGATGAAACTGCAGATTTCACGGAGCAGATAGCCAGTAAGTTTAACCAGAGTGTAGGTAATGGCGTAATTATGTTTTTTTTTTATACAATATCAAAAAAATGTTAATATGCGGTACTGACTTTACAATCATACAGAACTCGCACATTTGGCAAATTCAGCGAATAGCTGATAATGTAAGGGAAAAAGTTGCTCACGCGCATGCCCCCAGCAAAAAACGTCTGTCTGAAAGCAATCTCTTTGGAACAACGATTGCTTTTAGCGATAAAACGCCGCTTGTTAGTTCGTAAGTCAAGAATAGATTCTGATTTTGACTTTAGTGAGCTTTTTCAATGCCGCCAAGAAAAAATATCAGTTGATCTGTTCTATAATGACAATAATGATTTTATGATTATGATTATTTATTTATTTTTTTTACAGATGCCGAGGAATCAGCTTTAATAAAGAAAATACCACCAGGTACAACTTACGCCCACTTTCGGAAAAGGAGTGGAGCTACCTCCAATGTAATAGGTAAGAATAAAATCTTGTTCTAGGTCAAAATAACATTCTCTTATCAAAGGGTCGAGACAAAATTTTAATCGTTGAAGAACAGCGACCTCTTGCCGGCAAATATTACGGCAAGCAATGGACCTCATTGCCAGTCTTAACAATAACAATTGTTATAGCTAGAATTTTTTTTTTCGACAGCGTGCGCTGTCATTGGTTTCTTCGAGGTCACATAACACCTAACAATGAAACTGTCTCCCGCCAAAATCTCTGAGCGGGAAACATTGCAAAGTCTATGACGTAAGTGGGTAACCGTGCAATGTTACCCGCGAATGTTGACCGACGACGCAGTTACAAAGAGGTTTAATCAATTTCCAGCTAATATATATCACAAATCACTTAAAGACTGGTTCCTTGAGAAACAGTTAATTTTGATTCCCGCGAACCTCTTGAGATTCTCCGGAAACAAAATGAACTGTCTCCCGAGGGACCAGTGTTTGATTATGACCTGTTTCCCAGGACAAGCTACTGAGGTTTATATAATGTATAGTAACCAAGTTAGGCCATAACTCGGAGACAACAAATTCATCTTGCCCATTATATCTGAATCATCATTTCCCTCTGTCACACCTTCTTTTCTCTCTTTCCTTACCTTGTTTTTCGCGATTTCCTTCCGCTAATAACAGCCAAGCCTTACCAAGTCATTAATTGGTTGTTACACTCGCAGGCTGCGGGTGGCCTTGAATGTTTCCCGGTAAAGCTACACTTCCAATGAATATCTTCATGGAGATTTGCAGCAAGAAAGATGAGGCTCGCTGGGCATTGCCAAAGACATCCTGCCTCCCAGCACACAAACTCATCCTTTGAGAGCCAACTCACGGCCATAGAAGTAGAGGACGATCAAAATCAACACTAGCTGATATCTTAAAGCGAGACGCTGATTTAGACTCTAGTCAGGAGTTAGAGGCAGATACACGAGCGTTTAGATAATCTTGTCAAGGCTCGGCTGAGGCCGACTTAGTAGTAGTAATAACAGAGAATTTCTTGTCGAATATAGGTATTCAGGATGTGTATGGGAACTACCTCATCAACGTACCTGATGTTTTTACTACAACGATTACCTACGCTGGAGCTACAATATTCTACAAGCACACAAAAGCAAGATACCAGGACATACTAGAGATAAGTGGACAGACCACAGAGACGCTGAAAGTTGTGGTATTATTCCAACAAAAGTTCTACTTATGTTATAAATTGAGAGGCAATTGCAAGCACATTTCCTAATTTGGAGGAATTATATTCTTTCGGACTAGCTTTGAAAAAACTCGTCTTTTTTCAACAAGATCTTTAATAATCGTTAATAATCTACTTTTAATTTGTTTCTAGCTTCTTCGAGTACTTGAAGAAATTGAAGGTGTAGACTATACAGTACAAAGACCTTTACAGCCTGGTGAATCTGCCCCAGTTCTTAATTATACTTGGAGCATTATAAATGACTGGTCCGTATGTCCAGTATCGTGTGCTGGAGGTAAAAATTACCGGTTTTTTTTTCTTAGTCACATCTTGTGAGGAAAATTTGGTGATATTAAATTTGCTTGACCCATTGGCTGTACGTCGTACCGGCCAAAACCCACCGTACAAGACCACACTGCTTTAAAACATTGCAACTTTCTCAATCGCACGAACGTTGCCTTAATTGTCAGTTGTGAGCATTGCGTAGAAAGTCCTTCAAATTTTGTTACCCAGTAAACGCAAAAATTCAGCGCTTTTTGCAAAATATCTTCTTTTGAATTTGGACAAGAACAAAAATGCTTCTTTTTGTTGCAGGTGTTCAAAAGCGTGATGTGCACTGCATTCTAACTGAAGACGGTTCCACAGCATCAGACGATGCTTGTGAACTTCTTACTAAGCCCGCAACCACTCAAGAGTGCAACAATCAAGCTTGCGAACCCAAGTATTCTTACTTACTTATTCGTAATTTAAAAGCAAAATCTAGGTTTCAATAATGGAAAGCACAAACAAAACTTTTCTGTTCAAAGAATTATACAATGATAGTTCGAGAACAAAATCTGCGACAAATTTGTTTTTTAAAAATGAAAAGATGATTACATGTAATCTATGAATATCTGCACATTACACTATTGAGACTTATGTCTTGTAAATGGATAACATCTTCTATTCTTTTGCGCCAGGTTCAATAAGAACATGGCTCTTTTCCTTTTTATTGACCGTGTTCCGGAATGAGAATATTAGTAACCAGTTTCTTTCAAATCTCCTCTGCCGCAAATTTTTTGACAGCTTGAATTAACATCTTAACATGTTTTTTCTGGGGGCGGGGTACGTTGGGTAAATTACACATAGCTAGCATTAAGTATAACTACAAGACCTGTTCATTTACAGATGGCACACAACAGACTGGACATCTTGTTCAAAGACTTGCGGCTTAGGAACACGAACTCGACGTGTCGTCTGCCAACAGCAAGTATCAACCACGGCAACTGTCGAAGTGTCAGAGTCAGCTTGTCTAGCAGAGGATAAGCCGCTTGTGGATCTTGACAGTGAATCTTGTGCTGCGTGGCCTTGTCCTCCTGATTGGACCGTTGCATCAGAATGGTCTTCGGTAAGAAGCTCCGACAATCAGAGAAGACCGAGCTAGGTTGAGTCTGTTTATCAATAACATGCGCCATTCAGATGAGATTAATATTGAGTTGTTCTTTCTTGTAAAATGTTTATTGTCGTGTACAGGGTATATAATTTTGACCTGTAAATCTATTTAATATGAAATCGCACGGTGAAGTAGAAAGTTTTCTGTGGTGCTAGATTTTGAGTGTGTATGAAATTCCGAGGTGGGTTCATTCAAATGGGAGATTCTAACTGGGATTCATTTTTAATTTGTAATATTAATGATTGCACTGTACCGAACGAAGTTGTTCGAAAAATTTTTCGTTAAAAACCATTGCACGGTTGGTTGTTGGGTACGCCTTATTATGCTGTCTACTATGGCCATTGTAACATAGTGGCATAATTTGTACGTTTTTGAAAACAATAGGCAGATAATTCGTGAGTGTTAGGTCTATTTCTAAGAACTGTTAAACTTGTCTACGTAATAACCGGAACTGATGCGCAGGGCATTGCTTTATTCATTTCTTAAGTGTTCAACTTCATGTGGGCCAGGTGTTATGACACGGAAAGTGGAGTGTAAATTAACACAGGCAGATGGATCGAGTACAGTGATTCCAAGTATAGCATGCGCATACCGGTTGAACAAGCCACTCTCTGAAATAACGTGTCATGAGAACATAACATGCAATAATGAAGGTGAGAAAGACATTACTTATTGGTTTATAACAGTTTACGTGTACAGGCCCGGTGTACAACACAGCCTTTCAAGCTGTTTGGATTAACTCTTGATGAATTACCTTTGGGTACCAGATATCTGTGAAAATGAAAAAGTTGAAGACATTATAGTTCATTCACTTTTAAGATGGTTCAGGTTAAGTTAATTCCAAACAAACAGAACTAGGTTTTCGCCTTTAAAGTGCCCATCACCTAAAATTTTTTTATTTTCTTATCTGAAACTTTACCTTATTAAAATAACTTCTGCGAAAAAATTTTGCTGTTTGGAAAAAACGCGATTTTTTAACCAATTTTTGAAGTCTACATTTTTGCGGTACACCCGCGACGCTGGTCACGCAAACTAGCAGGCTCACATATGACGTCATGTGACGTAAATTAAGGAACTCGCATTACCTTGCCTTCATCAGCTGTACACAGAAAAAATCAATTACAAGTAAGGATTGAATCACAATGTCTTCGCAAGAGGAAAGTTTTTCTGAAAAAGAAAAACCTACCAGAACTCTTGAAAATGTTTTCCTGTCGATTAAGTCACGTGTTCCTTAAAGCACGTCATATAACGTCATACTCCGAGAGAAGACTAAGACAAATGGTGTGCCAAAATGACGGCAAATTTGAACATTTTTTTAAAAAAATCGTCTTTAGTTCAAATCGCAAATTTTTTTAGCGGAAGTTATTTTAATAAGGTATAGTTTCAGATAAGAAAATATAAAATTTTAGGTTATGGGCACTTTAAGAAAGCAATATTGCCTTTAAAGAAAATGTTTGTGACAAACTACAAAACCTTCTAAGTTCAGTCCCAGTAGAAAGGATCAGAAAGATTTCGCTTGAGCTCAGTGACTCGGTTAGAGATTTGTAAATCCTGAAAATGTGCCCAGTGGTAGCTTGCAACCATTAATGTGTAAATTCGTGGGATTCTTAAGAGTGCTGGACCGACCAGAAAACAATGCTATTTGTTTCGGGTGAAGAAAGGAAATATTCGTCAGGGTAAAACTTCTTTTCCCACTTCGAATATTGATTTGAAAATGATGCGTACGTTGTCCAGCCCACAAAAGAGTGAAGTTCGAGACTTCCCGCCGTTGAGACTTTAAGAATAGAGAAGTTAGAGGAGGCAGCGTGGCCGAGTGGTTAGCGGGTTGGACTCGGAATCCGGCAGTCCAGGGTTCGAGTCCCGCTCTGGTCACTTGCTGGATTTGTTCTCGGTCGTGTCGAGTTCAGTTCTTCGGCTATAACAGCTTATAAATAGCCAACTGGTTGCCTCCTCAGTGCCAGTTGGGGTTTTTAATCCTGTTATGTTGTATTTGAATCATTTGTTTCTAAGTATTTGAGTGGAGTGCCTGTAAACTAGCTGGATAAGCTAAATGCACTTTCCACTATAAACAAGCCCTTTAAACCTTTTTAAACCTTTTAAAACCTCTCTTATAAACAACTCAAGTAAAGCTCTTTTGATAAAACGAATTCATGCCTTTGTTTCCTTTTTTCATATGCGATCGGTCTAAAATAGGAACTTGCTTTTCTACCGTGAACACTTGGTTATAATTGTCAACGCATTGCTAACATTTTATTTGAATTACAATGAATAAGGTGAGAACCAGACGAACTCTATTTGCGATCCAGTGGATCCATGTTTAAACGGTGGGACGTGTAATGGGAACTCTGTGGAAAGACCATGCTTTTGCCAACCTGGTTACACTGGCGCCTACTGCGAAGGTAAAGGTTATACGGTTACTTTCGAATACAAAGGTTTCTTGAATACCTGCTACAGGCGTATTAGAGGAAAAAGAGCAAATCCATTAGCTTAATATATGCAACTTTTTTTACGTGCATAAATAAGAAACGAAGAAACGTTTTTGCTTGTATATTTGATTGTGGCTCTACTGTAAAAGAATAATAACGATTTAGAGGTAGCACATCCACAAAGTGGTTTTTCGTCTATCATTCCTGGTCGAATTGAAATTTGGAAATGTTGCCTTCTGAGGTGAAGTAAAAACCGGAGTACCCTGAGAAAAACGTCAGTCTCGGAGAAATGGAGAGAACCAACAACGAACAACAAACAACTCAATTCACACTTGGCTTCGACGCTGGAAATTGATTTCGGGCCACATTGCCAGTGGGAGGCGGGTGATCTCACCACCGCGCCACTCTGCTCAAGTAATCATACGTCCAAGAAATATACAAATGAACGGCAAAGAAGAAAAAGGCGTTGTAAATCTTTTTCTAGCCAGGATTTGAGGAAAAAGCAGTAAGCAGGAAAAAGTTTTTAAGGGACTTCCCAGCAAAAATAAATAAAAGGTGATAAAAAGATTTGCTTTTAACCTGCTTTCTATCTAGGCTTAAACCATGAAGCCTTCCTTCTTTATATTAATTCCTTTAACAGTGACCATAAACCCCTGTGACAGTTCTCCATGTAAGAACAACGGAACGTGTACTCCTGAGTCTCCTGTTACTTACACATGTCAGTGCGGAGAGTGGTTTTCTGGTCATTTCTGCGAAGGTAATTAAGTCCTGAAATTCGTCTACAATGTTTTTTCTTTTTTACCATCATTTTACGTTATTAAATTCAGTCTATCAATTCAATCAAATGTTATTTTCATTCGACAGAACAGATACATGCATGTGATAGCAGTCCATGCTATAACGAAGGAACCTGTATAAATGATAACTTGGACGCAACAAAATACTCCTGCCAATGCGCTCCGTGGATTACTGGTGTTAACTGCGAAGGTAGGTTGACCGCTTTCACTCCAAAATCGCCCATCCGTCCGTTTCAGTACAAACAACATACTAGAATACATGGGACGTACTTCTATTTCTATAGCTCTTTCGTCTTTTGTTAAAATCTATTGCACACGTTTACATCTAGATGAAATACTTGTTTCACTTTTTATATCAAAGGGAAGCTACGTGTTTCTTACTACTATACTGATTGGAAGTGTTTTATGCTTCATGTTCCTTTACATATTACGAAAGTTATTGATGTTGGCGGAGTCTCGCTTTGGGTAAGCTCTGTTTGCTAGGACACAAAATGATCACATGATGGGATATGATCACATGATGGGATATTTTGGCCACGGAAGTGGCCGTTTATTAAAGCTGGGAAAACCAGATTACACAAGAACATTATCCCAGCAAAAGTGAGGGCACACCCGCCATTCCCTCGGGTAAAATAAAGCTAACGGGAGGGAAGGGAGGGAAAAATGTTTCTGACTGTCTTGTAATGCGAGGAAATCGAAGGAGGCCTTGCGCCTCGCTTCTGTGACTTACATGACCCGTGACATAAATGACACTTTAGTGACAAATCACCCGGATGACTGAGGAAAACCCTCCTTTGCTGGTAGCTGGAGAAATACAATAATGATCAGTCACATTCAGCATAAAACCATTTATTTCTTTCAGAATCTCATTTATCGGCCACTCTGTTAAACATTTTTAAAGGCAGTTGTTACTTATAATGACAAGATCAATGGTAAAGTTCGCTAGAAGACGGTGACATAAATTACTAAAATTGTTTTGGAATTAAATTTGAAAAAATAGGTTTTTCCGACACTGTATGGATTAGATGTTGCCATTTTACTGCTCTTTGCAGTTGAAGGTTGCAAAAACTTGTTAAATTTTGTTAATAGGAACATTTTCAATGTCAATTTCTCTTTTTTATATCTCACAGTGTTGTCGAGTGCATGCGAAAGCCAACCATGTCAAAATGGCGGCTACTGCAGTAGTGACTTGACTGTAGATCCTTCTCAATACAAATGTGGCTGTAGCGCCTGGTTCACTGGAAAAAATTGTGATGGTACGTAAAAAATAACGACAACTATAACAATGGTCATCAAAGCTAATGAAGTTCACGATATTAATTGTTTATGCGAATCTTTAAAGTACACGTAGTATATTATTTCGAGAGGTCACCGCACCATGTCACAGCGGCCGTTGAGCGGGCGAAATTTAGGCTAGCCCGTGTGGAGTTACTTTTGTGCAGAGAGAAGTCAGTTTTAGAAGAGTATAAGTGTTGAGGGAACGACCTTAATATATTTTCATGTTCTCGATCACCTTAATTTGAACGAACAAGTAGACGCTGACAATTATTATGTTACATCGTGTATGTAAACCTTTTAGCCGTGAAACAATGGTACGATGAGTTTTATTATAAGGGTTGTTGCCAAAAAAAAAAAAAAGAAAGAATAAAATTTTACTAATCTTAGAAAATCTTTTTTTTTTTTTCCGGTGCAGTTCAAATATATCCATGTGACAGCAAACCTTGCTTGAATAATGGCACCTGTAGTAACGACCCTCAAGATATTTCAAAATACCACTGCGCATGCCCAAAGTGGATTGTTGGTGACAAATGCCAAGGTAACGGAGCAAGCAAACTCTCACTGACATCTAATAGAGTACCGAAGTGATGACGTCATAAAAATGAAATTTGTGAAATTATGGGATTTGTTAAGATATTCTGAAAGAACAACGTCCAAGACACCTACTCGCCAAAAATTAGCAATTCGGGGCAAATTGTCTCTGAGATATTAGCCCAGTTATGCTGTGACGACTCCATACAAATCCTTCTAAATTTGGCTTGGTTCATAAGATTAGGAACCAGGTAAGATTTAGAAGGATTTGTATGGAGTCATCGGAGCATAACTGGGTTAATATCTCAGAGACAATCTGCCCCAAATTGCTAATTTTTGGCGAGTAGGCGTCTTGGACGTTGTTCTTTCGGAATATCTTAACAAATCCCATAATTTCACAAATTTAATTTTCTATGACGTCACACTTCGGTACTCTATAACTCATCCCCATTTTTCCCTCAATTCATTCAAGTGTACTATTGAGTTAGCAATGAACTGGGAGAATTGTAAAGGACTGAAATAAACCGTTCTTAGCTACATATTTAGACAAGGATACCTTCAATTAAATGAAGGTATCCTTGAGCAAAAAAAATCCGTGCTTCTGACCTGACGGCTAACATGGTTCTAAACACTTTTCTGGGAAATTAGACGCTTCAGGGTTATGTGCTTCTGATTAGAACAGAATAACGTCAAAATTAAAAAGGCATACATTTTTACACTCTGAGCGAAATTTGAATGTTGTATTCCCCACTAACTTAGCAAAGCGTTCATTTGTACTTCAACAGTAACACAAACAATCTGTGACGTTGCAAATCCGTGTAGGAATGGAGGCAATTGTAGCAGCAGTTTCAGTAGTCCCGAGGAGTACTCTTGCAGTTGTGGTGACTGGTTTACTGGAAAGAACTGTGAAGGTGATTGGTTGAATGGTTTACGGACTGGCGGTTAAGGCGGTACGACTGGATTTTTAGGGGGCCAAATAACCTTAAAATTCAGGATTTACCACGACTCCAGTAGCAAAGATAGCGAAACACTTTCACCAGGGCTGCTTTAGATAGGATTAAAAAAGTGCTGCAATTGCTGTGGCTAAGGTGTTATATTGACAACGGCAACGTTATAAAGCCATTAATTCTTTTACTTTCTATCGAATCGACACTTACTACCCGGGAGGTTTCTTTGCAAATGACTGTAGTTTGTGTTGTAGCTGCTTCGATTGTCGTTAAGCTTCGAATACATTCTGTTTGAAAAATTGAGTTATCGAGATAGATTGGAACTTGAGCGTTAAAAATACATTAACAACTAAGTAATCGTGGTCATTAGCTAATAATTATTAAATAATGCGAAAAGAATCTTTTACGGACTACCTCTACAGTCTTATCCTCTACTAAGCCCGAAATAAACTACTATTAATGTAACAATTCGCACAACTTCAAGTAACGATAATTTCATTTGTTTGAAAAATAACTACATTGTTTGTCCCTTGCCTTTAATTTTCAGATAGGATATTTCCGTGTGGTAGCATGCCTTGTGTCAACAATGCCACATGTAGTAACGATGAATACGACGTTTCGTTATATCACTGCCAATGTTCACATGGTTTCAGTGGTAAAAACTGCCAAGATAATGAGTCTTCACAAGGTTATTAATGACTTTAACCATGCAACCACCACAGCAACGGCAACAGGAACCGGTCAAAAAGCAATACGTTAGATGAGTAAAACAACTGCCACCTAGAACTGAATCTTCATCAAACTTTTCGATTCATTCATTGCCGTCGCTGTACGACTTCAACTACGAGTGCCCCCCCCCCCCCCCCCGGAGTTAAAATAATCGCGAAAAAGTTTTTAAAGAATGCCGTTACCTACTTAAAAAGTGATTTTCTCGCTGCCGTTGCCATAATTGTTGCTTTAATATACTGTCTATTTTGCGCTCAAAATACGACTTAATATTTCGAAAAGGGCCAGCTTTCCCAATCTATCCCCCCTCCTCATTCTTTCATTTTTTTTTTTTATCGAATTCTCTCCATGACAGATTCTAAGTTCATGCTTTCCCATTTATTTGCCAATAATTTCTGTCTGCAAGTGCGGCTTTAACTAAAGGTAGATAGAATAAGGATTACCCAGCGTATGGATCGAGTTGCCGCAAAGATATATAATACAACTATATTCACAGCAGCTGCACGGTTGCATATTAAGCCCTCCGTCTTTATATAATAACCGCTTATTGTGGTTGTCATAGAACGGGATTCTATCAAAGTATTTCGAAATACGAACAATAAAATTATAGAAAAGAAATCGCTTTACGTTTTGTTTCCCTACAGTGCCGTCATTCAGCAAGATCGCTTGCTTCAATACAGTGAGTGGTTATCTGACAGATGTGCTTGGCGACTTTAGAGTCCTGGTTCAACAAAACAGATTCGAGGAAGTAATTAGTTCTTGTTCTGAGCTAGCGTTTGAAAAAGACTACAGGTTTTTTGCCTTGGGATATAATGGGCGATGTCGGTCAGGACCAAACGCAGTAGATGAGTACCATGCCAAGAGTTCCGTGAATGACGCAAACTGTCCAAATGGAATAGGAATTGATAAGCGCATTGTTGTCTACACGTTTGGTAAGTTCAAGTAAAACTGCTGAAAATTTTAGACTTCGGGCAAAACAGCTGGACTAGTTAAATCACATGATATTGTTTTATTTGCAAATAGGACGCGCATAATAGAGCACATAGTCATGCCACGGAATGTCTCACTTTTGTTTCTTGAGAGGTGTCCTAAAATTAAATGGCGCCGGGTGCCAAAGTTAAATGCTAACGGTATTACCATTATCTGCGCAGGGAAAAGTGCTAGAATGAAGGAAACTTTGCTTTCTACATTTTTCTCATGATGGAGCCAAACATCACTTCTGATCAGTAAACTCCATTCAACTGTATTTCTGACACTCACCGAATAAAATTCGCACTTTGTCTTGTCTACGGACGGAGGTGCTCTTGATCATGAAACCCAATCAAAGAAAAATATGAATTAGTTTATTTCGACTTAAATACTTGAATAGCTATTGGTGACTTTCAGCCACGTCATAGAGCGAAATTGTTCCAGCTGAGGGAAACGCTTTGTTCTTGTCCACCAGGTAGCATTACTGCCGCCGAATCGCCAGCTGCAAACCAGCAATAACATAATTTAAATTAAAAGGCCTTCTTTTCAGACATATAATTTCCTTCCCATTTTAGAGAAGATTCCACAGTTAGTTCCCTTGGGCTGTTATAAAGAGAAGAAGAAGAATCGGCTGCTTAACATCAAGTTTGGTGATTTTAGAAACTCGCATAATGAATCAGATCCTTATGCGTCAGTCGTGAAATGTGCGCACCTCGCACGTGACATGGACTACGAGTACTTTGCTGTGCAGAACTTTGCCACCTGCCGAACAGCTGTGAACATAGTAAACAACTATTACGCATACGGAGAAGCACCGCCAGAAAATTGCGTCGGAGGAGTTGGGGCAATGCTGACAAATTTTGTGTATCGTGCAACTATGGTTGGAGATAGTCTGCAGACGTCTTCTGTGAGACAGCTATAAACGTGAGTTAACAAACTACCCTTGTTTTGTCCAGTCTATATAAAATTTCTTTTCCATTATTGTCTGTTTGTTTATTTTATAAAATGTGTTCACCACCGTCACCGCCACATCATAACTGCTGCTACTGATACTATCACTACTACTACTACTACTACTACTACTACTACTACTACCACTACCACTACCACTACCACTACCACTACCACTACCACTACCACTACCACTACCACTACCACTACTACTGCACTTATTCATTCTTTTAACAATTGATTTAGATAACCATGGTAAAGGTTGTAATGGAATTATTTTACAATTTAAAGAACATTTTACCTTTACAACTAACTGCATTACGTTTTGGAATATTTATGTTTTTCAGATTCAGAAGATCATCGAGTCGATTCTGACATGCATCTCTGTGGCTTAGATTTTAACGACAATTTGGCCAAATCTTCTTATTAGTTTATCGATATTACTGAATCTCTAATAGAAATGAGCTGTATATTAATTATTTCAACTAAAGAAAATAAACAGTTAAATGGACTTAACTGAAAATCTTATCGACTATTTAATATACATTCATAAACTATTATATTCTTTCCATTGCGTGCACAGGTTTGATTTTCTTGTGCAGTTAGGGGCATTAGACCTTTCCCTTGAACAAACATAAAGAACTGAGGCCGGGGCTCGGGTGGGCTGTCCAATCAAGCTTCGAGCTGGCGCTTTTTTTGAAAGGATGCAGGACAGGTCTATTAGTGCAATTTGTGAAAGGAACAATTATCGCAAATTGCCCATCAGGCTATAATTAGTATCAACGGCCATTTTTCTACAAGCCTTCAGGTTATACTTTTCTTGGTACTTTTCATTCCGAGCTAAGAAATGTCGGAAATAATTTTTTTTTTACGTAAATGAGTCCTCCTTCACTAACACTTGGTTACCTATGATAGTGTTGACCGTTAAACATGGCAACGACTGTTTGCGAAAGGGAAACACGTCACATGGCATCAAATCTTCTTTCCTTCCATACATTTACTATCAGAACCCGCAAAATGCGCTGAAATGCTCGACAAAGAGATCATATACAGAAAATTACCAAGAGTCCCAGAGTTACGAGAGTTAATTAGCTAGCCAAACTCTCTCCTTAGGGAAAATACGATAAATGCTAAATAAATGGCATTAGAAAACAAACAATTCGAGGATCAGGTTTTCGGATAGGACGGGGGGTTTTGAGGGAACTTGAGGAATGTCACGCCTATGTGGTATATTATCTTCTTTGCATTTTTTTGAAACTTTTTCTTCATTCATCACCAAGATTGGAAGTGTTCTATCTGCATTGCCATTACTGAGGTGTTGGGGAGCGATGTGATTGCTCGAGATTCATTTGTGGTGTGCGGTCTTCTTTCCTATTCATATAGATTTATCTGGACTTCGATTCCAAGATATTGTTAATGTAAATTAGGGAGATTCATATTCATCTCTTTTGTTTTTACAATTCTGTCTGTAAATCAACCCTCTACCATCTGCGTAACGATTCCCTCATAAGAAAAATTCCTTTCTTCCAAGACTACCGAGATTTTCGTCCATGCTTTTGTCTCCTCCAAGCTTGACTACAGCAACTCTCTCTTGTATAATGTGCCGCCGAAGTAGGTTATAAAAAAGTTTTAATGAATACAGAATGCTGCCGCCCGCCAATAATTACGTGCTCTTGCAATTACGACCACGTCACTCCCGTTATGTCCCATCTACATTGGTTTCCTGTAAATGCACGAGCATATTAAATTCAAAAGCCTGCTGCTCACTTTCAAGGCTATACACCTGCAAGCACCCACCTAAATTCAAGATTTGGTAACTCGCTATTCACCGCCCAGAACTCTCCAGTCATCTAGTTCACTACGCCTGAATCCTGCTAACTTTAATATGAAGTACTATGGTTCTAGAGCTTTCGCTGCCGCTGCTGCTGACCTGTGGAACAGCCTACCTGACACATTCGTTTATGTGACAATTAAGTACTTTTATTATTCATTCAAAATATTTCTCCGTTTCTGATTGGCTAAAAGCATACGCATAATTCACCATAACCATCCAATGATGACCAAATTTGGAGGAATTTTGCGATTAATCAACCGATGACGTCAAAAGTGCAGCACTTCTGCAGGTTAATGCACCGTTAACTGAGAAGGCCTGGGGACGAGGCTGAGTTGTTTTGGTTGTGAAAATAAGAATGGCGGACATTTTACTCGTTTCAAGGGTAAGAAGAGGCGAATAATAGCTAAAAACATGGCAAAAACAGCAAGAAGACAACTGGAAGGGCGACATCTGCTAGCTATTTGGACAATATTTGTGGAGCTGAACAACCCTAAACGCGCACTATCGAATATGAACTTAACATCGATGGAGGTAAGCATGTTTTAGCTATGTTTTTAAAATAGGAATTATTTTAAATGAATAATAAAAAAAAATACTGACTTCGGCTTTCATATCATATGAAGAATTATGGAGATCTCGGGTGTTATCCGTCACGGCCGTAATTGTTAGTTAAATCTCACCTTATAGAAAAGCTGATTATTGTTAGTATGGCAAATTATAACAATTCTGTTTCATCTACAATTTTATTATATATTTAAATGTTTGAAATGTTGTGTAAGGCCCCTAGGGCAGGATTGGGTAGGCGCTATACAAATTTTAATTATTATGATTGTTATTTTTTTAAATAATCGGTGATTTACGTATATGAATAAGCCATTGTGGCGCAACCTTCAACAATGAATGCACCATGAAAGCGGCATAATAATAGAGAAATCGGGCTTGTTTGGCCCTGGAGAGTGATTAAAATCGTTATTTTGGAACATAAAAGATGATTTCTTTAATACTATAGAGTGGATTCTTAAAGTTGAAGGCGTAATCTATTATTCTAGATTTATTTAATTGAAATGAACGAGAAGTAGGAGCAGATTTTTGAAATTGAAAATCAAGCTTTTTGAAGTATCTGAAGTATGGAAAGCGACCCTTGTCAAAGTTAGATATCGATTTTCTTCCAAAAGAAGCACAAATCTTATGAAAATGATGTGTTTATTTCTTCAGCTATTTCTAACATCTTTCAAACTTATAATTATTGCAGTTTAGAAATGGAAAAGCTCTCTACAAACATAAGTATGCTAAAATTTTCCTCTTAAATTACTTTCATTAACTGCTGATGGTTACCATACCGTCAAAATACCTGCGAAAGAAAACAAGGAAAACAGATTTGAAAAATATCGAGGATTGTGTATAACGTATGCCGTGAAGGTCATTTTCATCCCTGAATTAAAATCATTTTGATAATAAATCAGGAGAGGGCTTAATACTATAACCGGAAAGAAGAGTACAAAACTCTATCATCGCAAGAAAGGACTTTGAATAAGATATCCAACCAACCACAAGGGCTAGTGGCAGCGCCCCTTGCCCCCGGGCCCTTCCCCCGAAATCAAGGATAACAGATTTTTCAGCGTTTTAGATTTCCCTCGGGTTTGCGCAGTTTTAGCTCTCATTTCGCTTTTGTATTCCTGTGTCTAAGACTGACGTCCAAAACAGTGAAACGGCGGCCATTCTGATTTAACAACGCATCGTTCGCTTATTTTTATCACCAATAAAAATTCGAAGCTGTTTTCTAAGAGGGTGATAAAATTTCTGTAGCTTTGTAGAAGCTTTTGAGGTAACAATCCTTGAAGAAATTAAAAGCTATGGTAACTAAATGGATTATCTTTTGTTAACTTGTTTACGGAATTGATTTCCCTTGTTCTCTATGAATTAGTTGCTCTTCATCAAGGAGAAAACCCAGCACAGAAAAAGAACCATGCGGTTGGAACATGTTTAATAATTGCTAAATCACAGTGTATCCATCATTTCTTACCTTAGTTATGATTATGGAGTAGCTTAAAACAGTTCCTTACGGAAAGCCAAATCGGCTGTAAACGCACTTGAACGGAAACACGGATAATGACCTCTTTTGACCATATCCAGAGGGTACCACCACCTTGTTGTGAAAGAACATTTTGTACCCAACGTACCTGGTCAAACATGGAAAAGAAAAATTCAGAGCTCCATCGTTATCAACAGGAATCCGAGTTGAAAAGAAAAAAAAACAACCACAACAACAATTGTATTCCTCTCTCAACTGGACTTATTTTTACTAGAGAAAAACCGCCATTTTGTCACCTGCCCATAGTATCAATGAAAGCAAGTAAACGTTTAGAAAAATATAAACTTTGATTCCTGAAAGGTGAAAACCTCAGTGTTCTTTTGTACTTGTTTTCCAGGTTTTTGAACTACCTGATGTCCACCTATCGTATCATCAGTCATCTTTAGCTAAACCAACCAGGCTTACCAAGTTTTTTCAGATGATACTTTCAACTAAGAGTCATTTCGACAAAATGTTAACTGTAATTTTCAAGTGTGGTTACTGGATATGTATAGATAATAGCATGATTTGTAGTGATATTTGGCATAAATACCACGAGTCATTCAAAATTGTTGTACGTAATTTCACGAGCCGTTAGGCGTGTGAAATTTGAGACAATTTTGAAATATCACGAGTTGTATTTATGCCTAATAACACTACAAATCATGCTATTATTTGTTTATACTACTAGGTATTTCAAATTAAGCTGAAATACCACTGCTCTAAGCCAAAAAAATTGCAGAAACTTCTCATGTGGTAGTATAAAGAATCTAAAATAACAATTTAACGTATAAATTACCCATGTAAAATCAAAGCTGTAATAAATAGACCCCAGGGCCCGGTTGCATAAAACGTCCGTAACAACTACGGGTACACGTACGTGCACTCGTAACTTAAGTCAGTTGCATGAAATCACTTAAGTGGTCCACTTAGGGAATTCACTCAAGTGGTTGCACTTACGATTTTCGTAAGTGTTCACTTAAGTGTCGTTTATGCAACAGAAATTGCGGGTGTTGCATAAAACTTTTTTTACGGGAAAAATAGCACGTAAATATACGGGACCTATATAGGTCCCGTATCGTCACTGTTTTTACTAAATTTAACGAGATCTTTTACTGAGAAGTGGAAAAAAGTATTTTTCTTCACGTAATTCGTTCTGATGCGCCTTTTTAACCTCTGATGTACACTTTTGTGAAAAAAGAAGAAGAACTATCATTTTCAGTAGATATTGAAGAAAAATAACGTTTGCATGCAAATTTCATTTTTTGAGAGGCTTAAAAGTGTTGGAAACGACTTTTAACTTTCTTTACACTCACCGATGGTTAGCTTAAAAAAAAAAGAAGAGTGAATCATTAATAAAGTACTATATCAAGGTTACGTGTGCCCTTAAGTGAGCCCGTAAGTTACCACGTAAAACAGAAACTTACGAGAGTACTAAGTGTGTTCCATGCAACACCCGTAAGTGTACCCATAACGGATTCGTAAGTGACCTACTTAAGGACGGTGCTCACTATTGTTACTGCGCACATTTTCTGCGCATGCCAAGGTAGTCGCGCGACGCGAAAGAAATGCACAACACGCAGGACACGCGGTCTGGTTTTGTCTCCGCCAAGTCTGGGAGGTTCTAGTTATTTCTGGTGGAAAAGATGCGTCGTTTTTCAACAGATGAAAAATAATTTCTATTTACCTTGTCAGTTCTTTGAAAACCGATGAAGTATGCGCATGTTGCTATTTCTGCCGTATGGTCGATCTGACCAAACATTTTAATTTATAGTCAAACAAAAGCCAATTCAAAAACATCAAAAGTTATTGCTTCGAGATGTTACGCTTGGAGCTTGGGTATTGAACAATCCTTTAATAGGTAAGGATCAGTAAATCAGAAGGAAAATAGCTCTAAGTCCTCCGCTTAATCGAGAAACTGCAAGCTTACCTTTCATTCGCGTTCTTCGCGTTTTATCGGCTAATCGGCTATAAACACTTTCCCTAATATTTCTTTAATTTTGTAAGATTTTATGTAATTATTCAGAAGAAGATAGACTTAAAGCGTTCGAGTACATACAGATGTCCCGAGGCTTTTATTTGTCGAACAAACAAGAAAAAAACTATCACAAGATTCCTTGGATTGCTGAGACCGCAGCTTCACAAATAGTTGCGGACCGCAAAGGAAACGCTTTCATAGTTGAAAAAATCGTAAAAAATTGTTATGCTTTTTACTATTATCATTGTTATTTAAGCATTTTGGCAGTACTAAGCATTAAAATTATTGACTCATGGGCAGCTTGTCGTGTAGATAGTATTTCTTAAGGTTCAACTTCACGCCACACATAATCTGGACATTTAGACATAGCTGCCATTTGGCTGTTTACGAACTAAAGATGGAAGGTAAATAAAGTATTTCCATTATAAGACTTTGTTAGGTTTAACAGACACTGTTAAGCCTAAATTTAACATTTAGGAACCAAAAATAGTGAATGAACATGACACAGAATGCTACAGTAAAAAAAATCAAAACGAAATGTATAAAATGATCATTATAGCCCAGTTTATATATGAGGGTACATAAACGCAATCGGTACAACTACTTTCGCAGTATTCAGCTTTTTTAAAAGAGAGCTCATGATCATGTATGGAACTTGAGTCTATACATGCAAATCATTTATGTCATATGAAACTTGTGGCAAAGCCCGAAAGAGATAGCGCAAAGCACAGATATAAGCTCATTGAATGTATGCAAGTTTAATAACATATTCGATCGAGGTACCCGGTAAAATGATAAAAACGATAGAAGGTTTACAATCCATATTACATCTACAGTTAAAAAAATCTTGAGGACATGTACATGTAAGCAAACGCGACGATTGAAGGAGTACCTGTCTAAGAGTCCCTGTCGACTATTTTCCACTACAGTACAGTAGTTTGTTTACAGCGCCAGCCTTGGATCTTGAGTTCGACATACTACTCTATGTGCGCTGGACGTAATCTTTAATTCCTTCGAGATTGCTCTTCTCCAAAAATTTTAGTTAAATTTTTGAGACGGAGAAGCTCCAGTTTAATGAAATAGTATAATGTGTTTTCCTTATAACCCATGAAATGTCCTGCTTCACTTTCTGTTTTTGCTCTCTTCCGTGGGTTGTTGTTCTCTCACTGTCAGCCATTGTGGATATCCCTGAGTACTCCGCGTTGAGCGAAGCAATAGTGAAACTGACCAGGGAGGGGATGGGAAAAATTGTAAATAACGCCTAAAGTGATTATTTAAGGTCGAAACCAACCAATTTAACTTCTAAAAACGCGTGGTAACCCCTACTTTTTATCTTACCAAATGAAAGTAATAAGCCTACTCAGCAAACGATCAATTTTTGGTTCGGAGAAAATGTCGTTTACACTATTTTTAAGGCAAACGCGTGAAGAAGGGTAAATGATGACAACTTCCCAGTTGGGCTGATATTTCAAAAAAAGACGTGTAAAGAGCAGTTGTTAAGTTATCATTTGTTGCTTATTTTGAAACCTTGTTGCAATTATCATTGCATTTGTGCTAGTTCACGTGTACACTCTGAAATTTTGGGAAAAAATAACTTTTTATCATTTTTCTAAAAAATGCCTATTCAGCGTTTTTCTCCATATTGGAGCGCAGTTATCTCTGAAAAATGCGTGGTTACCCCAAGTTTTCTTTTTGGATTTCAATAGCTGCTGATATGATCTACTTGTCTCAAATAGTCATTATCTGGGAAAAAATACTTCCCATTAGTGGGCACCGTCCTTAAGTGAGCACTTAAGTGCAGGTTTTATGCAACCGGGCCCAGGCTCACCAACAACTTCGGGGAAACCAAGCTTTTATATACGAATCAGGCCTTGAGTGAGATACGCGAGGTCTAACAAAGAAGCATGTAAAGACCAGGGCCCGGTTGCATAAAACGTCCGTAACAACTACGGGTACACGTATGTGCACTCGTAACTTAAGTCAGTTGCATGAAATCACTTAAGTGGTCCAATTAGGGAATTCACTTAAGTGGTTGCACTTACGATTTTCGTAAGTGTTCACTTAAGTGTCGTTTATGCAACAGAAATTGCGGGTGTTGCATAAAACTTTTTTTACGGGAAAAATAGCACGTAAATTTACGGGACCTATGTACTACATTTAACGAGATCTTTTACTGAGAAGTGAAAAAAAGTATTTTTCTTCACGTAATTCGTTCTAATGCGCTTTGTTAACCTCTGATGTACACTTTTGTGAAAAAAGAAGAAGAACTATCATTTTCAGTAGATATTGAAGAAAAATAACGTTTGCACGCAAATTTCATTTTTTGAGAGGCTTAAAAGTGTTGGAAACGACTTTTAACTTTCTTTACACTCACCGATGGTTAGCTAAAAAAAAAAAGAGTGAATCGTTAATAAAGTACTATATCAAGGTTACGTGTGCCCTTAAGTGAGCCCGTAAGTTACCACGTAAAACAGAACCTTACGAGAGTGCTAAGTGTGTTCCATGCAACACCCTTAAGTGTACCCATAACGGATTCGTAACTGACCTAGTTAAGTGCAGGTTTTATGCAACCGGGCCCAGGCTAACAAGGCATGACTGGTTAAGACTCTTTACAGTCAAGAATAGGCTCGCCTGTCCGTACCACAAAAGACTGGTAAAAACAGACTAGGCTCAATAGGGTTAACCTGGCCTAGCAGGCTCCTGACAGGACTTTTGAATCATTTAAGAGGGCCAAAATATATCTAATAAAATAATCTTCACTTTGATACTTGATACATTAAACGGCGCTGAAATGACGCGACGACTTGCTGCTCACGAATTACCAGAACATTTTTTTAAAATAATGATCCGTATTTTCAGAGTTCACTTTTACCTCCGAACTGTTCCGCAGCCTTTCAGTGGAGCCTTTATAATAACACTCTTCTTGGTCACATAATTCACACCACAGCTGGGATCGTTAAGATGAAGGAGACTGGCATCAGCTCCCGAAGGCAAACTGTCACGTGCTATGTGAGCCACCATGGAAGAGGGGAAGCATGAAATAGTAAAGGCAAACCTGGGTACTATGAGTAAAAGTCACGGATCTGAGACTACAGGCACTATTTATATCTAAAAATATTCTTGGGTATCTGTGGGATCAAAATTCAAAATGGCAGATCTATGACGTCATGCGACGTCAGAATCCTCGGGGTAAGGTAAGGCGACTTTATTTATACACGGTATTTCCTTCAGGTACATTTTGTTTTAAGTATAGAAAACTAACTACCTAACTAAAGTAAAACCTAAGATAAAACCTAAATAAATAAAGATGATAAGAAAAAACCTGCTTTACATGGAGGACGTATGTAAAAATTGCGTATCATTAATTCAAGTAATTTCACAATAGAAATCAGGTGTTTTAATTTTGGTTAAAACATTAAAGGGATGCATGTCAATTGCCGAACCTCCAGAGGCAAGCTGTTCCACAACACACTTCCGCTATATATTACAAAGGCTCTTTTATAAAATTCAATGCAGGTTTGTGGAATAGCGAGCATGTATTCATTCTCTCTTAGGTTATAAGTAGTTAAATCGCAGCGACGACACAGCTGATCATTAACGTAACATTCTTAGCCTAAGGAACAGATGGTCCTTTACATCGGCGACATTTTTGCTGCCTCCGCCCCCCACTTTTCGGCTAAAAATCCGTAAAGGAGATAATTTGATATCAGTGCTTTTTTTAACACTGAGCGTCGTTGTCTTAATTTGTGTAAGCTTACTTACTCGTTGTTGAAGGCCGAGGAGGATGCATTGCTGAAAAAATACGAGAAAGTAAAACTGAATTAAAATTTGGTTTCAAAACATTAAACCTATTGTAATAAACACAAACGTCAGTCTTCTTAGCACAGGATTTTATTTGCAGGGCTTTCGGGTGTGACTACGGCTAAGTATGTGTATAATCAAAAGGTGACGAGTGAAATTAGGGAATAATTTCCCTAATTCTTGATTACCTATTAATATCATCGGTGACGAATTACGTTAGCAATCGTGAATTTTTGACATGTTTATCCTGGATCGTATCGATCGAGAACTCCATTCTCTCAAATGTTTAGACCTTAAATTTGGCTTAAGTTCAGAATTTTCACAATTTTTTGACAAAATAACTGTTAGAATCCTTCTTGATGTGCTCTTATGTGTGTTCCGGTTTTCTAAAGCGTCTTTTTTTCACGGCATTTTAAAACTTCAAATCAAATCACTGGTTTATTGTCCCTTTTGCAGTCGGAAGACTGAATTGTAGGATACCTTAAGCTGTGATATATATACTAATACGCTACATTTATTGACAAGATTGATATTTAACACTAACAAAATTTGAGAAACGTTCAGTCCTTGTGGCCATGGGCCTGCTAGAACTCCCTGATCTTAGACACACACTGGTACACACAGGCACCACTCTGTTGTGTATTAGTGGGTAACGGGTTACCTGGTCAAACTTAACCTATAAATTTAACACACGAGACTGCGCCATCTACGGAAGGTTGCCATGGCAATTTTGTAATTTTACATGTGAAATTACAAATTAACGCCGAAATTTGGCACCAGAATTAAGGAGTAATTCTTCACCTATGATATTAAGGTCCTTAACTCGAGCCCCAACCCTTAAATCTACCGTAAGCTTCAGCACTGTTTTCCTTTTCGCTTGATTGATAACTTGTGTAAGCTTACTTACTCATTGTTGAAAGCTGAGGAGGAAGCATTGCTGAAAAAATACGAGAAAGTAGAACTGAATTAAAATTTGGTTTCAAAACAATAAACCTATAGTAATAAACACAAACGTCAGTGTTATCAGCGCAGGATTTTATTTGCAGGGCTTTCGGGCGTGACTACGGCAAAAGATCCTTAACGCGAGTCCCAACCCTGAAATCTACCGTAAACGCGCGATTTATAAGCCCCCACTTATAAGCTCCCCACTTTATAGGCCCACCTACCTGTAAACCGAAAAATGCATCCTGTTATGCGCCACCCCCCCCCCCCCCTCCCCCGGCTAGCATGTATTGAAATGAATTCCACATTTCACGACGTTTTGAAAAGCGATAAAATTCAAAGTGTATTTTAATCAGCACCGCCTATGTACCTTGTTTTGAAACACGTTTTTTAGTCCGGTTATAAGCCCTCCCCCCCGGCCCCCTGACCCCCTGAATACAAGCCTCCCCGTTTATCAGCCCTCCTAAAACGCCTTACGAAGTTTACGGTAGATCGAGCTAGCTGTAACTAATCAGGGGGTTTAAGGCCTGGTCATGCTTTTAGCTAGCTGTACGTATACCGAGTTATGGACAAATTTTTTTTTGGAGACCGCCCTCCCCTAAGGGTCTGGATGACCGCAACCCCCCCTTCTTATCTCAAGGTCTGGATTCGGCACTGATGGATGCACCTGGGAAGTGTGGAGAGCACTCAAGAAGCTAGAGTTCCTCTCGCCTACGCCACGAGCAACTCTTTCGTGCTCTCCAAACTTCCCGCGTGCATCCATAACTCGATATAAGCACGCTAAGCGCGCGCGAACAAATTCTTAGATTCTAAATGCAATGTGTTGAGATAGCACATGCTATTGTAACGTGTGCTTCTGAATCTGATTTTAATTTTGCTTAGTAAGATCTAGTAAGAAAAAATCTTCTCCGTTTTTTTTTGTTCGGTTACAAGTTTGTATCTATAGCCAATGTAAGAAAAGTAAATGTTAGTGTGGCCCGGCATCCGTTCTTTCTCATGTTGTCTCCTTCTCTGCCGTTCCCATCAACACGTTATCCTTTTTATTTCGTTTTTATTTTTTCTACGGAAAGTTCTCTCGATGATCGAGTTTCATATTTTGAGGCAAACTTAACAAGTAATTGAAACAAATGATCACTCCTTGCCCTTGGCAGTTGTGGCCGGTTTTTTATTCTACTAAAATAATAGCAACACAACTTTACAAAAAGAAACGCTAAACATGCCGCCATTTTTATTGCGCGAAATTAATGGTTCTTACGTCCGGCTGATAGAAACTTCTCTCACACTGAAAGAACCTGAGCAGATACACTGTACGAAATGCAAACAAGGACTGAACATATAACGTTAAAAACAGCCATTATTTTTTGGATAGAGTTAAGCCTATCATTCTTTTTTGTTTTGAATCTGATTACATTTCATTGCGTAAATCTCTAAGCTCACTGATTTCTCTTTCGTTGGTAAATTTTTAACTATGCGTTTACTTACTCCAAGTTGAAGGACGAGAGGTCGATGGCCATATTAGTATTGCTGAAATATTACAGGTAAGAAAAATTAGAAGTACACACACATATATATAATTACATATCTAACACAGGAACCTGGCGATAACTAGGTTGGGGGACTACGGTGAGAATTTTCATAGGGGGTTGCTGTCTTGGTTGGCTCATCGTCAAGCTCAGTCCCTGAGGTAACTTGTCATGGGGTGGGAAAGGGGCCTCCATGTCAATCCCTAGTGGCGGGGGGAGGGTGCTTTTCAATTTGAAGGAAAGAAATTTCGTCTTTCAAAAATTCTAAGCTCACGACTACAGAATACAGCTATAAACATCACCTCATTGCTAAAGTACATGTAAGCGTGATCATTATTAATTCGTGTAATTTTTAAAAAAAGAAAGATCGCCTTGTTGTTGTTTTTTAATTCTTTATCAACAAAAATTTGTTTTAAACGTCTCGTTTGCTAATATTTCTGGAATTAGCCTGAAGTTTTCTACATGTATTGCATGCTGAAACACTTTTTAATAACGTTTAATGCAGGATGAATATAAAAAAAAACGAAACATTAGTATAAGGTTTCTATTGATTAAGAAATTTTACAAAGTTTTTGAAGCCCGTCAATGACATCGCAGTTTGTGTTTATCAAATCTAAAATACCAATGCGCTAACTATGAAGTGAAAAGCTTACTTACCTGAGGACATGGAATTTGTCGAAGGTGAAGAGGCTATTATTCATCAAATGAAGAGAAAAAGAAAGATAGATAGTTATGAGATCTACGAATATGTGGCAATGATTGAACAGACCAGTACAAACAACAAAAGACAACGTGCTGGGAACGTCGAAATTGTAAGTGTTATAATTTATCACTGAAAAATGAAAATAAAAGAATTGAAATAAAATATGTTTCCATAGAAAGGTTTATATATTTTATGGACATACGAGTAACGTTTACCTCATTTTCAAGGCGAAAATAATTGTCAGAAATGAGTTAACTAAGAATAGGGAGAGCATCCCGTTTTTTTAAAGCTTTTCAATTAACTCTCAGCTGTCGGCTGTTTAAAAGTCTGAAACCTACCTCTGACCTTCTGCTAAAACATTTCACGTCAATTGTTACAAATATCATTCTATATAATTATATAGTTCCTCAAAAAGAATGCAAGTAAGTTTAAACAAGTTAAATTGCATAAACTCGCAAATACCTCGAGTAGGAGATACTGAACTTGCTGAGGGTATAGGAATTGAATTGTCTGTAGAAACAAATACAAATCTGTAGGATTATCTATTTCTCAACACTCCAGGCCACATGGCCGAATGTTTTAGGGAACGGGAGTGCAACACGGTCTTCCCGAACACCATCGCTCTTGCCACCAGCTGGGGCGGTAGTTATCAGTTGTTTCCTGAGTTCATCTCCTCAGCCCCACCGGGGGACTTCCATATAAAAGTGACGGGTATCCCCCGTCAAAAAGAAGCCCAAAATGGACGTGGCTCGTGATTTATTTGACCCCCATAGTAGATTACACTAAGCACAAACCTAAGTGATGTCATTATGGATAAAAATGTTCATAGCTTTCGAATGAATACCCCAAGCAAGATCGACCAAATGCAACAGCATCTACCCCTAAGCGAGTCGCAAACTTTCCCGATACATTCATATAGAGTTCCCCAAGCCGCAGCTCTTCGGTAGTGCTTGTAAATTAGTTAACTGATTTGCCTTCAGCCACTTGCTATTTTTTCTTGAGTTTTTTTTTTCTGCTCTCATTTGTAGGCCACAATATAAACTACTGGGCTATCAGGGTCTATCAGAAATTCTTTTTAAATTTTAAAGCTTGTCCGCAATTAGCCATACATAGCAAAACATATCAAAAGTTTAGCTTACCATAACATTATTTAATTTTAGAATACAATTTGCAATTGGAAAAGGAGAAAATAAAGACACCAAGAGCAAAACGTAGTATATTTTAAATGGGAACCAGGTATGCTTGAGTCACTTTATTGGATCTACTGTAGAATTCTCTGAAATTCTGTTAAAAGGTGAAATTCTCCATATTTGGACATTTTATTTTCGCTCATTTTTGGTACCAGTCGATGCAACTTAAAGACCCAAATTAGATGATTATATCATCATACGGATAAAGAAAAATAAATCTCTCTTGCACTGCCCTGATATCTGCCAGTTCTGCACTTACGTTTACTTATTAAAACTTAAAATTCAACTGTTCAACGCAGAGCGGTGTTGAGGCTCACAGTACTTAGGGACGGACCATTATTTTTCTGGAGGGGGGATGAGAAATATGGAAAAAAATTGTTTGCAGGGTCTGAAAAGACAAAATAAAGTGTTTGCAAACACGATATGTATATGAAAAATGTTTGCAGGGAAGTCAGATAAGCCGTCAAAAATTTTAGTTTCAAAACTGACTCAAATAATAACTGAAAGTAACACTGAATTGAAACAAGGACAAAAAGATATGGAGCTGGGTACATCAAAGTGGTCATTTTATAACATTGAAATAAATGATAAAGTAAAAAAAAGCTGATTCTTTGTGCCTATTTATTCTCAACATTATTTGTTAACATTTTGCCCTATTAAACTTCACAGAGTTTTCTCAAAACTATATGAAACAAAATAATATAATTCTTCAAACTCGGCTATACTCATCGCTGCTATTCCCATAATTATTTCAGAAGCCAATCAAAAAATTCTGAAGAGAAATTGCTGAGAAAGCTCTGTACATGTGTATGTGTATCTGACAAAAATATTCTGTGGTGTTCATGAAATAATCCTCTATAACTAATAAAATTTTAAAAAATGACAGTAAACGATTCAAGTAGCTACACCTTGACATTCATTGCATGTTATCTGACATCTGAAACTTTTTCGTTGTAGCAGAGAAATCCTGACCCGGAACAAGTGTTATTTTTTCTTGAATTTCTGTAAACGTTTTAAAAAATTTTTCAACTCCCTGAAGACGTCTTCGTTGGTTAGACGAAAGGAGGAGGGAAAACACGTTTTACAGCTACAGTTCGCAGAGTGCTGCTCACCAGTCTTAAATTAGTTTAAAAAAATTGAAAAACTTGCGACTCCCTTTGCCTTCAACTTCCTGTATTTGCGCCAGTGGCTGACAGAGAAGACGAATAAAGAAAGCACAAACTATAAATTACTAGGATCTTATATGGACAAAATAAGTTGCTAGCGCACTTTTGATAGTTTTTAGCACCAAAGAAAAACAATGGTTTGTAAGAAGGTGAATTTTTGGGGAAAAAAAACTATTGCAGAGGGGCAGATATGAAAAAATATTTTACTTGCAGAAGAAAATTCCTTATTCCCTCAGTCCAGAAAAATAATGGTCCGTCCCTTAGAGGATTATCTAAGCATTTTAAAAATCGCTGTTACCAACCATATGCAGCTATCACTGGTCTTGATATGAAAAGTAGCATACACGTTCAGGACAAAACTATTCTACCGCAGGCTCAACCGTTCATTTATTAATTATGATATCATACTTACTTGAGCAAATCACTGATGCATCTTCCCTGTGATCACAGTTATGAACACCCCATGGACGGGACCCGCGACAATGCCTAATGTGATTTTCATTTCCCTGACATTCAACATTGTCCAGCCAAATTCTGCCACTTCCTCGACCGAAACGGGCATATAACGGAGCACTAACAGCAGAAGGATACCCAAGTTGACGACAGACAACCTGCGCATCATTTATATCCCACAAATCGTCGCACACCGTTCCCCAGGAACTGTTGTAATAGATCTCCACTCTGCCCTCTCCAGACCAGCTTCCTCCAACCAATCTCAAATCTGATGGTGAATAAAAACTTACCTTCATCAACTAAGTTGATGACGTACGTTTACCGGCGCCTTTTAAAAGACTTCTATCCACGGTGATAAATTTACTTTTAATTCTAAACTTTATTGATAAAACCTCTCACAACGACGCAGCGCCACAAGTTAGCTGAAAATTCATGATCAGATTTTGAAATAAAAATTACACCCCATAGAGTATTACACAGACAATTACAAGTCGATTCTCGTGAAATGTTTAAACCTCAATCGCAAATTAGTACGTACTGAAATGGTGACACAGAAATATATTTCCTGTTCTGTATTTGTGAAATGTTGAGGCTCTAAATTTCTAGGAGGGGTTGTAAACCAGCGTCCTCAATACACATGTTTGGTTTGTACGCTTTGTTTTTCCAATTTAGGTCATTTGATAATACCCTACAAAACTGTTTGCTGTTCAACGTTTGTGTTGTTATCGTGCACGTGCAGGCATAATCTACATGTATGAAAAGAAAAAGGACAGATTCCCTTAAAATCATTTCACACACTATACTTTACTTTCATACTCATCATTTTGTCATCTCCGCCCGCAAATAGCAAAAGCTAGACGAAGCGGGCGGAGAGATAGAGGATATTACATGGCCGCTTGGAGATACGAAATTTCTCTTCGAGTGTGGAAAATATTTCACTCGTTCGCTGCGCTCACTCGTGAAATATTTTTTCAACACGAGAAGAGAAATTTCGTATCTCCAAGCGGCCATGTAATGTTCTATTTATTATATAAACACCAATGAACTACCAAATCATTTCACTTCAATAGCTTTTTGGTGTGAAAGGCGCGATCTATTATGTAGCCATAGCAACGGTGATATTTTCACACTTGAAAATATCAAGTTTTCGCGCGAAAGCTCACCTGGTATTTCATAGGTGTGTTTATATAATAAGAAAGGTTATCACATGACCTGCACTGGAAAAGAAAACAACAAAAAGCGATATGCAAGGTCTGTTAGTACTTGTGTGTCAAATTTATCGACACTCATATATAGCATGTTATTTATTTACAAAAATAAATTAACATGAATGTGATTGTGACTTTTTCAGAACTAGCACAAGTGAGCATGCTCGCAGGCTAATGTACAATTTCCGGTTTGTGCTAATGTTTGGGTGCTTTACAGCTTACACATTCTTCCACAGGTTTGCGAAAAGCACATACAAACTGGATTTTCTCTTTGACATGTTTGCTTTTGTAGTAATACACAGTCAGAAATTAATGTTACGTCATGTTTCAATGTTACATGTACCTAACTAAGACGGAACTACGGTTTCGCTTGTTGAAGTATGCTTCTGACGTCATCGCCCCAATTCTAACTGGTTTGATCAATAAATCTTTCACTGATGGAGTATTTCCAGGGGTCTGGAAGTTTGCAAAAGTCAGTGCATTATTTAAAGATGGAGATAAGTCATTAAAGGATAATTACCGACGGATATCAATGTTACCAACTATAAGCAAGATCATAGAGAGATCAGCAAATATTCAGTTAAGTTCCTTTTTGGAAGAAAACAGATTATTATCACAATAACAGTTTGGCTTCCGATTAAAGCGTTCAACTTCCACTGCCTTAATCGCCTTCACAGATCAAGTCCTAGAAAGTATGGACAAAGGATGCGTGACGGGAACAGTGGTCCTGGACTTTCGCAACGCGTTTGACACCGTTGATCATCTGCTCCTCATCAAACTCAAGTCACTAGGAGTAGCAGGGAAAAGCTTGGAACGGTTCTGCTTATATCTCTCTGGTGGAGTTCATCAAACGATGTGTGTTAATGCATTGTCTCCCCCAGCAATACTCACCATGGGAGTACCACAGGGCAGCATTTTGGGACCATTGTTATTCTAGGTGTATATTAATAGCATTCAATCTGAACTGTAGCACTCAAAGATGACGATGTTTGCTGATGACATGGCTTTTTATTGTCATGAGAACTCGCCAACCGATTTGCAATCAAAGCTCAATGCAGACTTGGCAACTTTTACATCTTGGTTACATGACAATAAGCTGACACTAAACGTTATCAAGTCGAAGTTTATGGTCAGTGGAGGACGTAACGAACTAAGTCAATTTAATGACTTTGCTCTTATAGCCGACAATGATCAATTGGAAAGCGTTACCAAATTCAAGTATCTTGGAGTGATCATTATATAAACCAGCATCTTACTTGGCACGACCACAGTGAACAACTACAAAGTAAAATAGCAAATGGGGAGACTATACTTAGCTGTCTTAAAACGAATCAAGCATCTTCTCCTAGTTTATGCAAGAATGATCTATGTGTCAACAATACTCATTCCTATTCTTGAATATGCGAGTATCGTATGGGGTGACAAAAATAACAAAGTTTTAATGGATTCTATCCAAGTTCTTCAGAATAAAGCAACCAAGCTAGTTCTGAATCGAGCGACGCATTCTTCTTCAACTCAAGCACTGCTAGATCTGAACTGGATGAATCTATCAACCAGAAGATTAACTCAACGGTGTTTTTTTATGCATAATTTTTTTTAATGACAGTGAAAGAAACAGTATGATTACTCGAGCCTCAGACTATCATAGCCATAACACCCGCAACAAGGAAGCTATTAGATCTATTAGATCAAACTCGAAATGGGGTCTACTCAGACCCTTTAATAGTGCATTGACAGACTGGAATTCCCTTCCAGAAGACATGAGATGCCTACCTTATAATGCTTTTAACATTTCATTACTTAAACATTTTAAATCTCAATAAGTTGACCGCTTAGTGTTTACTTTAAAACTCACCGTCAACTTCGGTGATTTCAAACCTCAGCCTATCCTCCCCAGCCTCGTTATTCACAATGCACATGTATTTGCCTTTATCTGCCTTTGTAATACCAGTAATTGTCCATTCTTCTTCTGTTGGATGGGAGTACCGGCTGTCATATTGAGAATCGACCTTCTTCAATCTATCGACCCATCCAAAGTACCAAGTGACAGTTGGTTTTGGGGTACCTTTCTTAATATCACAGTGAAATGTGTTGTTGTAACCTAGAGTGAGTCTGCGATTTACAGGATCACCTTCATACTTGTTGATTTGGGGGCTCTCTGTTGTAGAAAAAAAAGACACTGCTTCAATCAGACAATCTTATTAGCTTTGTCAAAGTTTTAAGAGTTAAGGTGTTAACAGCTGCATGGGCGCAAGGAAAACCATGATATTTGTCACAAAGTGCAAGAAGTCAATCAAGTCAACTCATTACCCTGTCACTAATCAATGATTATTATAGTGGCCACTCACTGACAATAAGATGCCGGAGAAGAATCTTGTCAGAAAATATACTGTAGTTTCAAGTTCACCATGACCGCTGAATACAAGCAGGGCTAACGTCCATTTGAAGTGAATATATTCACAAATTTCAGCGACTGGAGAGGAAGATCTGTTTCCAAAACTGTCCACTTTTTATTTTCAAATTGTACTTTACGTACAGGCTAACGTAACGCTGTATCAATGTGTCATCATTGCTTTTGTACATTGGTAATTTTTAATTCAATATGTAATTTTCCACTATGCTAATTTTATAGAAAACAAGAGTAAAGTATTATACACCGATTAATTGGTGAACTGCGGTATTTCCTCCGAAGATACAAATATCGATAATTTCTTCTCATGCTTTAAGTTTTGACTTAATATTCAAAATGGTGGACGATGGCTGATGATATCATGATCTGTATTCTCTCGTGGAGCAAAAGCCTCACAGTGTACCTTACCTATGACTACAGCAGAGATAGGGTCAAATGTGTGACCACCAAGTTTAGCTGAAAATACTTGACATGTGTAGTTTCCTTCATCAATCTTTTGTACAGGTTTGAAAGTGATTGATCCAGTCTGTGGATTGAGGGTTAAGCGTCCACCAAATCTTACATTTAAATACTGTCCATCCTTTGTCCAAGCGTATGTAAGTGGTGGATAAGCTGACACACCGAATACCAGCGTTTGTGTTTGGCCAAGGAGTAGGGTTTGCTTTAAGTTGACATCAGTTACTCTATCTATAGCAAAAAAGATAAAATTTGTCACAATTGGCCGTTTTCTCAAGTCTTCATAACAACTAATCCTTTCACCCCTAGAACCCGTCATGGCAAGATTTTTTGTAACTCTAACGGCTTTAAATCTGTGGACAAAGTCCTGTTTGTAACCATTCGAGTGAATCATCTTTGGGAGAACCGGTTTGCATATTTAGTACTGTTTATCTAAATTGTATTTCACTTGTGTTTGCGGGGGAGTATTTACTGTAGACCACTCTATGATTTACAAACTAGGGGGTTTTGTTACTTAGCACCACAACGAGCTAAGAGATCAGGCCCCAGTTGTTCAAACGTTGGATAGCACTATCCACTAGATAAATCACTATCCAGCGGATAAGTATTTGGGAAACCAATTGTACTATCCACTGGATAGAGATTTATCCACCGGATAGCGCTATCCACCTTTTGAACAACTGGGGCCAGGATCTCGAACTTCTAAGAACACTGACATTAACAATGAAACTGTAGAAAATGACATTTAGGAGATATGAGGTTTTATTTTTTATTACTGTTACTAGACTTTTTTATACCAAAAAGGAGAATTTTTTTAATTATTATCATGTAGACAAGTTGATTGTTGAGACCAAGCTTTCTCACTTACGAAAGTAATCTGCTATGGCATTTCTGATGTACATTAGTTGTTTGTAAGTTTTATTTGAGTTTATAGAAATTAGTAAGTACATTGTAAATAGATGAATGAAGGTTGCTTTCTGTCATAGTACACTGGACAAAACTGTTCTGGATTGACGTTTCACGATACAAAACTCTGTCGAAAAGCAATTTTTTTTCTCAATTTTAGCAAAAAATGATTTAATACAAGAAAATGTTGTCAGATGTTAATTTGCAAATATCGCAAAAAATAACAACAATACCAAATCTAGCAAAGATCAGTCTTGTAAAGGCAAACAAGGCCCAGAGGAATTCCTTAAATTTCGCAAAAATCGCAAAAGTAACAAGAATATTTTATTGCAACAAGAAAAACACGTTAACAAATATCGCAACAATAAAAGCAATAATAAATTTTGCAGACCTGCGAGTGAGCGCAGCAAACGAGTGAAATATCTTTTCATCACCAGAAGAGAAATTTCGTATCGCCAAGTGGTCATATAATGTTTTTTTTTTATTATATAAATATCAATGAAATAGAAAACCAGTTCAATTTAATAGTTTTTTGGTGTGAAAGGCGCGAAATATTACGTAGCCATAGCAACGGTAATTTTTCACGTGTATAAGATAAATAATATCATAGGTGACGAATTACTCCTTAATTTTGGCGCGAAATTTCAGCATTAATTTGTAATTTCACATGTGAAATTACAAAATTGCCATTGCAACCCTTCCGTACGTCTCAGTGTCAAGATGGCGACGAAGTTTTAAAATGCGGGGAATTAAGATGTCAGGGCACAAAAAGATGCTCTAGAAAACCTGAACACACAAGATAACATCAAGAAGGATTCTAACAGGTATTTTGCTGAAAAAGCCAAATTTAAGGTCTAAACATTTGAGAGAGTGGAGTTCTCGATCGATACGATCCGGGAACATGTCAAAAATCCAAGATTGCTAATGTAATTCGTCACCCATGATATTAATAGGTAATCAAATGGTATACTCGTGAAATTAGGGAATAATTTCACTTGCGTTTTGTCCAAATCCTTATAATTTCCCTCGCGTGAGGGCTGGGGAAATTATTAGGATTTGGACAAAACGCAAGTGAAATTATTCCCTAATTTCACTCGTCACCATTTGATAACACATACTAATATTTTCACATGTGAAGATATCATGTTTTCATCTGCTATATCATTGGTGTTTATGTTAATAATAATATTATTATCATTATTATTATTATTGTTATTATTAATTATGTAATTATTATCACAGATATCATTATTTCACTTACGTTTTACATGCAAGGGCTTAGACTAATTTAAGCTTAACACGCTACCTATTAAGTGTTTAAGTCAATTTTTAAGTTGAAACAATGACTTTTCTGCGGATATGGTATGTACTATGGAGAGAAGTAACACGACGAGACTGAATGTAACACAGTATTGAAGAAACTGCCCCTACAAAAAAACAAAATTTACTGTGGCATTCATTGTTTTGCTCATCAGAAATGTGCATATCCAGCTGATCTCTGAAATTTCCACATATTCATCATCTCACGTAAAACCCAAGGAGGGCTTCATATTAAATACGTAAGAGACTAGTGCTGGGGAACAACTTTAATTTATACTTTTGTGTACAAATATATGATAGTTAACTGAGCAGCGAGTCAACATTCATGTATAAGTAATAGTGAACTTAATTACTCTCTGACGTCTTTGAATTTGCAATATCGCGTGATCAGCAACATTGCTGGGGGACAGTTGAATTCTTGATTCCCTGTAAGGTCAAAATTTCGACGAGCGACATTGTCTTAAAACAGCGAAACAAGATTGATGAAATGGCGATAGACAACAAAAAGATAGGTTGAAACCGCGCCAGAGAAAAAAGGCAAATACAATAGTAAAAACCCGAAAGGGACATGGCTTACTCCTCAGTATGCGAAAACAAAGGGTACGTTCCTTTGAGATGATCCGGATCATGGTTGTTGGGGATAAGCACAGATTTCTTCAACTCAAACGGTAAAAACTAAAATAAAAATACAAAACTTGTAGGTAGAGAGCCCAATAGAACTGAAAAACGGACGAGATACTCACAAGTTCTGTCTGTAAAACAACGCAACAACTCTCACAGATCACGCTAGTCACATGGAAAAAGAGGTCACGTGACCAGCGCTCAGGTCCCTATCAAAAAACGTAACGGTTTTCGGATAATGTTCATGTCCGATGTTTAAATTAGATTTGTCCTGAACAATGGTAGATCAAATGAACCGATGAATCCACTCTGGACAAGGATTCATCGGTTCATTTGATGTACCATGATCCGAGTGATCTCGGATCACTGATCCTGATCTGGAGCAAGGGAACGCACCCTTTAAGGAGTTTCGAAATTCAGACATAAGACATATATATCTCCTCCCTCCTCTGAAGAGGACCTTATTGTTAGATGCCGTATTGCATGATTTTGAAGTAAGCAAAGAGATTGTATGCTATTGGGAAAACATCTCCAGCTACAGACTGAGCAATATTAATGATAATGTGATTTTGAAGTAAGCAAAGAGCGTGCATTGTATTGGGGAAACCCCTCCAGCTACACAGCAATATTAGTGATTGTCGCTTCAGATCTTTTGTATATAAACATTATCAATTTTATATTATTTATCAAAAAACTTGAACACTAGCTGGAACAGCACTGAATTACTGCTTGGAACAGTGTATTGCTACCCCTAACGGTAGGAGATACCCATTACCTTATAGACTATACATCGCAGTACACCCAGGGAGATACTTACAATTAATATTTAGAGTGAAACTTCTTGAATTAAACGAGCCTTGACATCGGTACTGGCCTCCATCTTGAGCAGATATGGAATGTATATTCAGTGTATATGTATCACTATTCACTGAAACTGTAATCCTCCCAATGCTTGATGTTGTGATTCTCTGACCCGAGGGAGTTATCCAAGAATCAAAGGTTTCTCCTATTACGATGCAAGGCACTCTTGAATTTCTTCCTGCCATATTTATTGTTTCTGTAAACGGCAATCTAACTGTTCCATCTACAAGAAAAGAAGAAAAAGATACCAAACCCCTCAGTATTTGATACTATTATTGTCATTATTATTATATTATTTATTATTATTATCATTATTATTGTTATTATTATTATTATTATTATTTTATATTTAGCAAGAATATCAAGTTTGGTGCCAATGTAAGTATTATGTTCAAGCCTAGCTTCACTCCCAGAATATTTAACAATGGAGTCTCATAAGGTGGTTATAACTTTTGAGTCTGTTCGAAATCCTATGGTGTCAAACCTGTTTGACAGTACTTTCAAATTTTCCACCAATAAGGTTTCTCATCATTTTGGAAACTTTGCTGAAAGGGTGGAAACCAGGCGGTGTGCGTCACGAGATTCGACCAATCAGAATGCGTTATTTGTAGAGTGATTTTCGCGCTTGGGAAGAGCCGTTTTCAGAGGTGTATATGGTAAAATTTTCGCGTTATTCCAAGCTTGTGTAGGTAATTTCTACCCTATACGGCCTTGGAAAGTTGTTCGAACACTTTATCTTGATAGTAGTTACGTTACCTTAAAATATTTTGCTTTCTTGAGCGTTTATGACAAGTTTGAATTGTTGGTCATGTACAAGCCGCCATGATGATTTGAGTGTTGTTTTTGCCGTTCTTCTTGGATTCATTGCTGGCTACTGTTAGCGGTTTTATTGGATTTTTTTGGTCATCGTGTTACTTCAACATTTCTTCTTTGCAAATTTCGGGTCTACCCGGTCTACCCCTGATAGCTTTCCCGTTATGATCCGTTGAAAGTGTCTTGGAATTAAGAGATCGTCTTAACCACGTTGCACAACTGCCGGGAAACAGACTGAGAAAACATGCCGACGCGGAAGCCGACGTGAAGCGAGAAACGCCAAATCTAGGAAGAGTTTGTTCCATTTTAAACCAGAAAAGGTAAATAAGTTTGAATATTGTAATGACCTTTGGAAAAAAAACATTTTTCAAAACCCAGTGCGGAAACTGAAAGCTTGACTTTAAAATAAGTTGTATGTAGTGTGTACCATGTGTATGTAAATCTTTATGTAAGCTTCATGTGAGGGATTAAATTGTCACGAATCTCTACTATACCAAAACACAAAACCATTATCGAACATCTAGCCAACATTAGCCGCTTTACGTTCCCTGCTTTCAGATAGTAGAGCGCGGCGGTAAGTGGGGAGCGAGTTAAAGGAACTGGTTCACGATAATGCGCACGCGCGCTGTTTGTCTCTTCAGAATAAAATTGTCGGGTCAACACTAAATTCGAAATCGCCATTACCGGTACAATCATTGAAAATCCTTCGTTTTATTCGGACATCCGTCGCTTTGGCTGGTCTAGTTATACTTTGGTAGTGGTGATTAACGTGTGGTTGTGTCGTTTGACTGGTTACGTTTTAAGGAGACGCAAAAAATAATGTTTTGATCATAGAGGTTCAGAAGAGCATCGTGGCCGACCGGCAACAGGACGTTCTCAAGAGTCTTTGGAGATAGAGAAGCTTAGCCTATCGATCTGGTATGGTTCTAGGAGTAGTGTGTGGCTTACGAAAAGTATACATGACACTTGGAAGGTGGTTAAAGGCATGAGTTCGTTCAACTTTGATTTGATTTTTGACTCCGACCTGTAGTTATACCGCAACAAGCGGCGCGATCTTCACCGATCTGGTACACTTGAAATGTTCCTTGTATCTTTGCTTTACGATCGTATATGTTTAAGAATTGATGTTTTTAAAATAAATTATTGCCTGAATATTCTGTTTATAATCTAGTTTCTTTATGTGTGCTACTCGATAACATTTGTTTTGCGGAACACTGACCCGATGCAACGCGAATGAATTTGTTCATTTGCTGATAAGCATTTGAAATTTATGCTCAATTAAGGATAATCTTTATACTCATACGTTCTGCGTTTTTGTCACCGGTCAGGTGCTATTTGTAGGTATTTCTGGATTTATATAAGGCGAACTGAGAGAACAGTAATAAGATGTTTGTTTACAGATTTTGTTTGCCGATCGGTGACTGCTTTGTTAGCGTGGGTACGACCTCGTAAAAATACACGTTGGTAAATGTTTGTTTCAAAGCAGGACAGGGCTGTAAATCTTATTCTTAGCGGCTGCAACATATATCTGAGGAGTTGCAAAAAATAAACTTGAATTATGGGGATAAATAAAATCAAACCAAATGCCCGGAAATACTCTCGCGTCGCGAACAATTAATTTGAATTTTGTAAATTTACTTGCATGCATCTAACTCGCTTCCGATTGGTTGAAAAACAATCAGCTACTGTCAGAACTCACACATGCGCATTATCGTGAACCAGTCCCTTTAAGTTGTACACAGGGAAAATTGGGAAGGGGGGGAACGGGGGGGAGGGGTGGCGAGAGCGAGAGAACGCCTGTAAACTTTGTTAACAAAGGGTCGTTCTGGTATACTCGAGTCCAGTATACCCTCTTATTGGTCGATTATGACACCTTCTGTTAACACTCGAGCACTGGTGACATTGATGAGGAATGCAATATGGACGGAGAAAGACATCTGTTATCGAATCACGCGGACATCGAAGCTACTATAAACAAAGCAATCGAGCATTTCCTGTATGAGGAATCTTTTCATGCATGAAGAGCAGAAAATTTGCTTGAATCTCGTTCGCCGAGGCCAGGACGTTTTCGCGATTCTTCCAACGGGCTCTTGGAGACAATTGGGCTCTTGGCGAGTCAATTTCCACGATCATCATCGTTGCGCCTGTCGTAGTCATAGTGAAAAAAAGCTCAAGCGATTTGGAATAACAGCAACAACAGCCATAGGCTGGGGACAGGAGATAGGCATGGACGAAGACACGGCAATGTGAAAGGAAGGTGTGCTTTCCCCCTCTAGTCTCCCTCGTTTTTTTTTCTTCGTGAATTTTTCTCCCGCGCCCTACTATCCGAACGCCTAGAACAGGCTAAGCCAACATTCAGGATTTTAAAAACTGAGACGAGAGACGAAGAGAGACGATTTCCCACCTTGCTGTTTGCTCGCGCTCCCACTCCTTGGCGGTAATAAAGTCCATCAAATATATAAACACTACTAATGGACGAATTTTTCTTAGTTAAGCAAATCCAGGTATGAACTACAGATCTCTTCCACTCTGAGATAAAAAATATACATATAAACCAAACAGTACATATTAAAATCTTCTGAGAAGCAGGAAATCGTCGCTTAAAATCGGCTAGATCGCACCTTCGATTGTCTCCGAATCGCGATAAACTTATTGAAATTACCTTATGAATGAAGCTAACAGCAAGCATCTAAGGCCACTATGAGATCTTGAAAATTCTCCAAATCGCGCTCTTCCGTAATGTTTTTCAGAAAAGGAAGCAGTGTTTTGATCCCTGGGTTTGATTCATCTCTCTCACGAGATGCGAACTAGTTCGAACTCGACCGTGTTACGATTGAAATGAGGCACCGCAACAATTTTACTCATGAACCTTTGTGGGTCATGACGCACACCGCCTGGGGGCAAACATAGCCTCTCTCGCAGCCATTTTAGTGTCGTCACGCACGTAACGCTCCTACAAATGTTAAGTGGTCCTTAAAAAGCCTTGAGGCTGTAGCCGTGACTTAAGCTTTTCAGTTATGACAAACTTTTTTGTTTCTTCTTCTATTGTAAACTGTCTATGTTTGATTCATGTGACATGTGAGATCTCAGTTAACTTAGATAAGGGACCTCTAATTTGTCGTGCACCCCTTCTTTGTTCATTTGTTACAGTTGTCTGGATGGTTTTGATCCAATTTAAAAATGTCAGGGAAACGTGTTTAGTGAGTCTTTAAGTCTCCGTTTTGTGCGCTTCTTTCCATTTGGGAGTCTTGAATTTTTTCCCTATTAAGGCTCAGCGTTACTCCAGTTTGTGGTCATGGCGGGACTGAGACTGAGACCTAACACTCTGCCTTTCACTCTAGACGATATAAATCAATGAAAATCAATCATTGATTTCAATCAACATTATTAATAAAAATCTATTGATTGATATTGATTGGCTTAGCCAATCAATAAAAATACTATATAATCACTCACCGATGCGTCTAAGCTTTATTGATTTTCATTGATTGCTATTGATAATCAATAGCTGATTGTGAAACAATAAAAACCGGGTTAGGCGTTTGCTTAAACGTGGTCGCAAACGCAACAACGCTGCTATGTCTGTGGAAATTTCTATATCCGGTGTAGACAAAGGGTATCACCACTGCCCTTTTTAAGGAAGGGGAAGTGTTTTCCATTTCCAAGAAGAAGAGAGAACGCGGTAACGCATTCAAAGTTTTCAGTGAGGGAGGCCAACTGGGCCATCTCCCAGCGGAGTTTGTCAGCTCACTCTAATTTTTCTAATACATTCAGCTACGAATTCGATAAAAATGTACTACCTTATGCTCAGTTAAACGTTATGGACCGCTCGTATGCATCTGTACATTGCAGTTACGGTTTCTACCTGTTGTCAATACAGGAAGATAATAGATTGTGGTTTGACTTACTGTTGTTTCTGTTGTACTGTTTTAATTTCTTAGCTTATCGTAGATCGGACCATGAAAACTTAATTGGGTTTAATTTCTAAGCCGTGTGTCGTGTTATAAATAGATCAAAGACATGTTAGTTTTCATTAAAAATCAATGAAATCAATGTAAATCAATGAAAATAGAAAATCACTCAAGACTGCGGGTTTGATTTTTACCGGCTTTCAAAATCAAGCAATTAATTGCTATTGATGTTTATTTATTATTATTGATGCTATTGATTATTGATTATGATTGAATGGTATCGTCTGGTTTCACTTAATGAAGCGATGGTTAAAGTCTATACCACGAGTGCCCGCTTTCGCCGTCGGTGTCGGTGAAAAGTTTATTGTAATTAAAGAAGAAAAGGTGAGATAGGTGTCCAGCTCTGAAGGTAACTGACGATGACCGTGGCCCACTTGGAAATTTGCAACGCGAACTGGTGTCTTTGCTTTGGCTACTGACCGACAAAGTTGAAGTGTAAGTCTTATGCTCTTTTACCCTACCGATAGCACTAGACATGGGTAAAACTAGGAGTTTAAATTTCAAAGTAAGCTAAGTGCTGAGGGCTAGAGCTGGAGACAATACAGAGAATACAGTTTGAAAACAAAGACAGTAAAGTGACGAAAATGAAAATGCCCCCTGGGAGTTAGGGTGGGTAAGCCTTGTAAATGGAAATTGCCGTGTATTTGTGATTCATAAAAAAGGGGAGAGCCCTTCGAGTCAATTTCTAGAGTATAACCAA
Source organism: Porites lutea (assembly GCF_958299795.1). Lineage (NCBI taxonomy): Eukaryota > Metazoa > Cnidaria > Anthozoa > Scleractinia > Poritidae > Porites > Porites lutea. The sequence continues at coordinate 24,244,640 of NC_133210.1, read as the reverse complement.
GCAGATGACAAACGAGGCTTTAGTTTTTAGTAATTGCTTGTTTAGGGTTTTTTAGATTTCTTTATTTGCCTAAGGAAATAATTTCATCGAGGTCACGAACGGTTAAGTGATGAATCTGATCTTACATCCGACAAATTTTTTGCTTTTTCCCGCTATTTTAGGGAATATTGTGCTGGCTGGCGAAAGGCTCGCCAGCAATAAACAGCTAAAGTAGGTTGAGTTTGACCGTCCGGGTGAACGTAGTCCTAAATAGTACTGTTGTTGGTGACAGTGACTGCCGTTTCGACGACCTGTGCCTTACCTTACCTTCAGAGTCAAAGTGAGTTGTATCACGTCAGTTCATGGTATTATACCGGGGTTATTGATCTGATTGGTCAATTACGTCGCGATGTTATTGGTCGTCTGTCAGTTAGGTCGTGATGTTATTGGCTATGAAGACTCGTAATCAGTAATTGGTGCGTTTCGATCCGTCTAATGTCACAGTTAAACAGTCGTCTATTGTTAGTCAAATTGTCAGTTCTCCAGTCGTTCTCTCATAGTTAGTTTTGCTTGATCTCGTCAATAAGTCGTTTGTACGGCGCTGGTAACTGTTGGCTACGAGTCAGTGGCGTTTGTTCTAAGTTAGTAAACCAGCTTTCTAAAGTAAGACATTAATAGAAGTCTGTAGAATACGTTATACATGTTGCAGAGTCCCAGTCAATTTGATGTTTCGTCTGTAAATAGTGCTCAGCAATGTGATTGTTGACGTCACCATTCCTCGTCGCTCGTTTGTGTTCGGTCAGTCGCATCCTTAGGTTTCTGTCGGTTTCACCAATTTAAGAAGCCTGACAGTCGCAGCATTTGATCTTGTATACTAGTACTGCTCCCTCCTCGGTTTGTCTTTGTCAGCTTTTGTCCTTGACATTAGTAAACAGTCGCTTAACGTGGTTATCGGGTTGTGTGCAACACGTATATTGTAAGGTTGTAATATACGTGAAATAGTTTCAGAGGTGCCTCTGAAGTACGGTATAGTCGCTTTCGTAACAGGGCCAGAGTTGGTCTGAGTGTTGGAATCAGCGTTACTGTGAGTGTTCCGTCTAGTAACAAAGTCCGTGTTGTAATTGTTGTTACTAAAACGTTGTTAAGATTATCAGTCCCGTCTTGTAGGCTGTTAAGCGAGTCGCAAACTAGTTGCGCTCGTCTCGTCAGAGTCCGGATAGTAGTAGCCTTTGTGAGAGGTCGGGTTGTACGAAGACTGGTCTAGTAATCGGTCGGTATGTGTCGGTTTTCTCTAAATAGTCGTTAATAGTTTGTTGTTGTCGCGAGTGACCCAAGCAGTCTAGAAAAGGTATCTTACCATTTTCTTCGATCTGCTTTGTGAACTGTATGTCTGCGTTCTGTGTTCAAACCTTTCACAAGAATCAGCTAGCTACTGCATTTTTCTTCTTATGTATTAACTAAAGATGTCCATCGGAAAAGGCAGAAAATGGTATTTCCGAGACCCTAGATTCAAACATTTTCTGGGTGTGCATTAACCACCCAGACAGAGCTCCCTAGTGCGTAAACCTTCAAACTCTCACGCTACGCCCCGGATTATTATCACTTCTTTTGGGTATTATGGTGCATCTTGCGAGCTAAAATGGAGAATTTGAAAAGAGGGCAGAGCTGAACAACGTCTGCGCATGTGCAAAAACGAGGGAGGTCTGGGGGCTAAGCTAGACAGCATAGTTTGCAAATGGATTTTCAAAACATCCTCCCATTGTGCCGATTTTTTAAGATGGTTTCCGAATATTTAAGGTTCCCATTTAAGCTAAAGGTAGATTATTTCATATTTTATTCAGTTCTCTTTTCCGTCTCCGTAATTTTTCATCCCTTTTTTGCTATGAACAAAAGAAGATGAACGTACGAAGCCGAGAACAGTTCTTTCATTCGAATGTGTACATGTCCAAGCGTAAACACGCAGAAATGAAAGACAGACTATCAGCATGTTATCAGTTCTAAGAAATCGTTCGGACATCTCCTATCATAGCCAGCATTAAAGGTGCATTTTGATATTTATCTTTATTTTTCCTCTTACGCTTTAAGCCCTTAGAGTGGTCAGCATATTTCTCCTTATTATATAACTGCTTTAGAAAACAGAGTGGTCATGAGGATTGAGTGCATGATCAGGGAAGATAAGCTAGTCTCACTAATATTTTAACAAATTCTCCCCACTACTTCTGTTGAAAAAGTATAGGGACAGTAAATGAGAATCCCAATTTTGATATCAGGGTTTAAAGGGTTAATGATCGCCTTTAAGTTATTTCTCTTGTTATAATTACGTCTCCCTAGGTTTCACTATACCAACTGTAAGAACACAAAACAATATCTGAGGTTTCGAATTCCCTTCTTTCTTTCAAACTTATTTCCCTTTATGAGGAAGCAACCTTTATCAGGCTACCGCAGTCAGTTTCACTAACAAAGTACATGCTAGATTACAAAGTTAGGCCACCAAATTTTGCTTTCTTAATCTAAATCAAAAATCTTAATTAAGTCTTGCTCTGGTGCATTGAGGTCTGGAAAAATCCCCTTTTCTCTCTGAACAACAGAATAACCTAACCTGCCGTTTTAAAAAACCAGAAACTCATTTGTGAAATTGAAGTTTGTCAATCCGTCTTTTTTAGTATGTTACAGCCAAACTTGTAATCCACCAATCAGTTGGGCATATTCATGTGACTTTTGAGGGAAGCGCTAAGTGATTTTAGAGTGAAACATCTTGCATCGAGTTGATAGCCTTAAATGTACACCCAAAAAATAGCAATCAGCTTCGATCACATTCAATGACACATTCATTTTTGGGTTCGACAAGTTTACTTTACAAAATCTTGCCAACAACAGGGGTGGGTAAACCAACCTTTTATACTTTTTATACATCACATCTGAGGTGAAACAGTACTAAGGCGCTGTATTTATCGTACAGACCTCGGACAGAATGCAGTATTTCTATTCACAGTTTTTCAAGACAAATTGCACCCAGCCAATACTCAGGACGATAAATCGTGGGCTTTTACCGAAACCGTTCAAAACATTTCCAAACTCACCTATACGGCCAGCAGGTTCTCACTTTTGACAAGCGCCAAATTTGCAGTGCGAGCCGTGTCTAGTGTTTGAGTAAACATTAATAGAGTTTGGCTTCAACATTATAAAGAGTTTATTATGTTTTTTTTATTCAATAGTTTTATAGCCGAGCTCTGGCGCGCGAAGCTCGCCTGCGGAGTACCATGGGTAAGTAAATCTACCCATCCCGGTGACCGTTCACCGCCCGCCCGTCCGTCCGCACCACAGGGTGCCAAATTTCCAAGGAAACCAATGTTAAATCTCACACTTTCTACCTAAATTGGGAGCACAGGAAGACTGATATTGCGCACATATTGCTCATCAATGTTGTGATCAATTGACAGCTGTCAAAACAGGGTATCCGCTGATCATTATCACCTGACCATATCGCGGGCTCGTGTGTCGACCCATAGAGGTCGAGTATCTTTTTGAAGTTATCCGCTGACAAGTTACTAGCTTTCAAATGATTGCAGGCTCAATTTTAATATTTTTTTAATTCATATGAAATATATGGTGTTTTGTATGTGCCGCACAATTAAAATTTTGATTTCAAACTGACCTCGGAAGATAAAATTCAGCCAGTATTTACAGGCAGGGACGACATGCCAGTTGCTTTTAACTTTTCTCACCAAGGTCACGCGTTGCTCACGCTCTACGTCCAATTTTTATACTCTGATTGGTCAAAATTTGACAGGTGAGTTCATGCGGAAAATTTATGCAGCATCTTAAATCTTGTTTACTTTGACAGCTGAAGCTGGCAGAGTTTTGTGTCAACTTGTGATGTTTTTAACTGTCTTTTTCCACTAAATGTACAAAGTGAAATTCAGCTGCTATCAAGAGTCTTCTGTTATTCATGGCTGGTTTGTTTATTGGGTTTACTGGTTGAGAAATACGTCGTTTTGGCAGGTCGGAAATCCGATTTCGGATGGCATCGTTTTCGTTTTTCATCCTGCTAGATGCGTAAGACGGTTGAAAAGTCTGAAGCGATTCTGGTCTTACTTGATAGTTTTCAGTGCATCTCGAATGGTAAGCCTGAGTAATTATTGTATTTGACGTTTGTTTTTTATATCTAATTTAATGAAGTCGAGCGTAGTTTATGCGGCTATTTGGTTTATGCACGAGACAATCATCTGACCGAGTATCAGGTTTGATTATAAGCTTATAGAACTTTAAAAAGCCTTCACCGCAAATAGATAGGAAACGTTCCAAAGAACATTTAGTTATAATTCTGGCCGTATTCTTTTCGTCGTCTTTTCACTAAATTAAATGTAAACACGGTTGTTTGTACAGAGCACAATCTGACTTTCACTTGAAAATATTACTTTTTTCCAGTAGTCGTCTACTGTTCGACCTCTTCGCTCTTTACACCACTTGACTGGCTTTTTTCGATTCGCTTCCCGAACCACCTGCATTTTCTTAATCGCTAACCTTATTTTACATCCTTCCGAATGCAACACTTTTTGCACGGTTTTCTGGCTAAAAGTCTTTGTTTTGCACTCGTTCAGCTTGGCAGTAATATAATGCCCTGTAAGGTGAGTCGATCGTCTGTTACTTTTAACCAAACTATAGTGATGTCATAAAAATGAAATTTCTGAAATTATGGGATTTGTCAGGATATTCTGTCAGGATATCCTTAGAAAACTCCATACAAACCCTTCTAAATTTTTTTGGGGTCGGCCCAAAAAAGCATAACTGGGCTATCTCAGAGACAATTTGCCCCGAAATGCTCATTTTTGGCAGGTAGGCCTCTTGGACATTGTTCTTTCAGAATATCCTGACAAATTCCATAATTTCAGAAATTTCATTTTTATGACGTCATCACTTTAGCACTCTATTTAAAGCATTTCTGTCTCTCCCCCAACTGTGCCAGTTCGGTACTTAGAACGCTCGTGATAGTCGTTCTTGGGATGTTCAACATTCTTGACAGTTCCGCTTTGTTTTTCACGAATTCCGACAAAGTAATAATTAATTCTTCTCTGTGGACAGTTCAGCGCCTTTTCGACTCATGAGAGCTGAAAATAAATTCTCAGAAGCAAACAAAAAAAATATGACCATTTTTTAGCGACGTAACGTTGAACGTAATGTTGAATGACTTAATAAACAAGGTGTCAAAACACAAACAGCTCTTATTTCTCTTCTTTCGGGAACTGTGCAATTTTTTTTCGAGCTCTTGGTCAGATGTTTGTTTGTTTCTATTTTTGCTAATTTGTCCCGCCTTCGATTGACCAAACGCGTTCCCTGCATCAGGTTTTCCTGTTGATAGTGTGCACAACGGGGGTAAAAATTCCCCGCATCTTTTTTGAAAGTGACGAATACTTATGTCCCTTGATTGTAGCATACAGTGAAAAGATAAGAGAGGGCAATACAGAGTTTATCAGAGGAAGTCTGAGTATCAGGCGTTTCTGGGGGAAAAGGGGAAAGATGAAAGCGAAAAAGGGAGAGAGCTGAAAGAGAGAAACGCCTGACACAGATGCTTTTACTGGAGCCCTCCACCCCCACACAGCATGATTCGATACCATCCAATCAAAATCACTTCCGGTCATTGCGTTGTCAGCTTCACGTGTCAAAAAGCTCTCCTAAAATAAATCTCACCTTAAGGTCTGGCCGACCTCCAATGCTTGTGTTGCTACGATTTCGCTTTTTTCTGAAACCTCCAATGAGGAGTTTTCGAATACTTGTAATGGAAAACCTGCCGTTTTCGAGGAATTATAACATATGTTTTAGGAATTGTGCTAGTGAAAGATCGCCAACGCTCGGTTTGTAAATAAACATGCGTCCGGAAAAATTGTAAATTGCTTTTGTCTGGAACCTAAAAAGCTGATGTCGATCAGGCCGAGAATCGTCCGAGGGAAAGCGAAGTATTATTACGCCCGCTTGAGCTTAAGACATTTCAAAAGTGAAAAAAATTTTGGAAGAGGAAGCGAAGGAATTCCAATCACGTACGCTATGGACGCTATCGTAACCGGCACAAGCAAAGTCAAGCTAAAGCCTTGGTGCTGTCGGCTATTCTCAATACATGGCTAAGCTTGGCTACCTCGCTCTAATTTTATTTACGGTAACAATACACCTTTAACGGCAGGATGTTGTAAATCAGAACTTAATAGATATCTGAAGCACTGATATTGTCTTCTTTGTCCTGGTCTTGTGAAACCAATACTCATACTCCGACATAGTTTCGGCAGAAGCTGGTGTATGAGGCTTTTCCATACTCCGAGAACATCGTTCCTTTTAACTACGCGCCTTTGAAAACACAATTCTTGCTCGGGTTTTTATTTTTATTCCAGGAAAGAACTTTAGAGCGCCTTCTAGAGCCTTTTCGAATTCCTCTCTACGTCTCTGTCCATATGAAATCCAAATAGCTATGAAAAATTTCAATGGCTTCTCCTTGGCGATCGCTGTGCTAGTATTTACTTGCAGTCGGTGACGTCAGGGGGTATTGTGTGTTATCCAATCACTGCCAGATCCAGATTTTGGATGTGTGACACGATTTGCTGAATGGTTCTGTGTCGGGCCTTCCTTTCTCTTCTCCCCCCTGCCCCCTTCCCCCTCCCCCATCTAAAATCTCCTCTACCCCAGCCCCTTAAGGAGGCCTGATACTCAGGCTATATCAGAGGTGCAATACCTCTTTACTCTCCAGTAAATTTAAGTCATCCTTTATGATTTTGGACTTTTGAAAGCTCGATTCACTCTTAGCTCAGGTAACAAGAGCCATTAATATATAATTTTATATATAACAACTGACAAAATTAACGTTGAAAAGAGTAAATGGGAAAGAGTTTAAGTCGCAGATTGCAAGTGTACTCACGGGACTAAGTTAAATGCACTTGAGGTGACTTGTTTGGTTTGTTAGTCTGAAGCAATTTATTTATCCTTTGAAAAAGCTCGCGATATATTTCTCCAAGATTTTAAGAGATCTATGTACTAAAAATTTAATCGGGGAAAGTTGTCTAGGAAAATATAAGGCAACAGAAAAATAGAAATTTCAGTATTTTAAAAATCGAGCTCGCCTAGTCAAATTTTTTTAAAACGAGAACATCCTGTCGCCGTCTTTTCGAGAACTTTTTACCTTCTATACGCAAACACAAAAAACCGTCAAGATCTCCTAAATTTAATCTCGCAAGAAGTTAAATATTCTGACTGTTTTATTTTAAGTTGAAAAAAAGAAAAAAGCCATTTTTTTAAGTCAGCGAATCTGCATTTTTCCTATTTATGAAACATTTGCATATTAAAAGCAGCATGCAACGGAAACAATTTTGGTTGGCTGATTCGGCAAATGTCAATCAATCAAAAAAGTGGGCGTCAGACGTTTCGTAGGAGGTTTTTTATCAGGTTCTTTTTTCGTTTCGCCTTGCCTGCCGGAATGTTATTTACTAAGAGAAACGAAAATAGAGCCTGATCTCACGTTATCAATATTCTTATCAGCGCATCTTTCTACGAAGCGAAAGGAATATTACAAAGTATTCTCTTTTAGTAGCCAACCTGAGATCGAGCAAAGTAAATATTGTAAAAAAGTGTGATACGTGTGGTAAGATGCACCTCGTCTCTGAATTCCCCCTTTTTCTAATTCCTTTTCAGTGTGTAGTTATGTACTCTCTGTTACTTATAACAGTGTGATTGGATAAAATAAATGAAAAGGATTTAAGAACAAGACCGCATGTGGTAATGTGTTCGCCCTTGTGTGAATGACTCAACAGTTTTCAAAACGCAATGGGAAGAAGGGCAAATTCTGCTGTGCACCACTTTACAGAATGCACATTCTCTTACAATACAAAGCCTTCCTGGTACGTTGATGTTTACAATTTTACTGTACTTGAACGTTCGTTCGTTAGGCGCAAAAGGACGACTTTAGAAAAGCGTCCTCTTAAGCTCCCGTTAACACCCAACACTCAATTCCGCGATAAGCGCGCATTAGTCCTTTGGTAAAAATTTTTGGTCTCAGATTTCAGAGTATGGTCGAGAACATAGGGGTTGTTCATGTCGGTTATCATTTATATATATAGCACAAAACAAAGCTGACATATGAATATTCAACGTCACAAGAAAATGGTATAAACAACATTTGAACCTTACAAAGGTGTGGCGACAAAATCGCTGCGCTCACATCATCTGCGAGGTCTAAAGCATAAATCTTTTGGAAATTTGACGCCAGTAATGGGCGCGACCAAGTAATCAAAACAGCGAAAGAAGCCAAGAGAATTGAGAAGACTCTATAGTCGCCACTCTTATTGCATTACAACGTGTTAACACGTGAGTCACACTTACCTGAGCGACCAACGGTCATCACAAGTAAAGCCACCATCATAAGTATCAGTTTCGCCATTGTTGTTCTTTTACGTAGCAGGAATCTGCACAAAATAACACTTCGTTTAGAGCGCCAAATAGGTGTTAAACGAGTTACAGCTGCAACACTGGGTCACGAGAGCACGTTATTCCTGCGGAGCGCTCTGTACCCTGCACAGAAAACGATTAAACCCAACGGGCGCACTATCACGCGATGTCAGTGCGCACGCGTTCTTTCAGCAGACGCGAACCTCGCAAATATTAGTTTCTTTACTATTTACGCTTGGGAATATTGTTTCTCTCCACTGCAGTGAGATCTGTACAGACATGCTAATTTGCAGTTAAAACGGTTACCAGTATATAAAGGATTTGTTTTATTGACTGGAAAGACAATGGTAACTTTCATATTAACTTTCCCCTATAATGTCTAAACACATTTCGTAATATACATTTGCAAGTAGAATCTGCATTCTGTTTAACTCTGCAAAGAAGCGTTCGTAAACACTTGAGTTCGCAATCTTTCAATCTTTCTTTATTTCACAACTATATAAGGCATTTACACAAGTGTACGTAAGTAGGAGAACAAAGTAGCTGATAAATAATCATTAACTAAAAGGCTTTAAGTTCATACATTGTCCAATATAGCAATAGCTTTCTTGTTAGACGCCGTCATGTTCAGATAATCGGCAGCAGCAAAGAGAGGAAATAAAATCTCAAATAATATTAGTGATAGAACATATAAGCAAGGTTAAGATCAGATTAGATTGATTAGAAGATAGGACTTCCATTCTTTCTTAAACTTATGATATGGCAGACACCGTTGAAGCCGAGCGGTATAGTCTCCAAGAATTTTGGAGCGGAGAATTTAAAGGACTTCTTACCTAAGTTGGTGGATACTCTTGGCCTAAAATGATTCAGTTTACTGACAAATCTTGTATTTTAATCGCGTATACGCGATGCTGGAGTCAGGACATCAAGGAAGTTCCTGATCTGCAATGCTATCAGTTTCATTTCTCATTCTATGTATAAGGCAATGAGATGCCGTACGGTACGAAACTAAATAATAGTAATTAAAAATGCCAAGTCAAATTTCAGGTTGACACCAGATCATAACCTTGATTATTTTTGATATTATAACATATATCTTATCTAATTTAAGGATAGTTAGGAGTTTAAAATATGAGCAGCTCTCTCTTTAGGATGTGCAAAGAAGATGGTTCGGAGGTGCTGGCACATTAGAGCATACCAAATTTGTTTCAGTATATTCAGATCTATGTAAAATCTTAGTTTTGAAGGGATTCCTAAATTTTTAGCTTATTTATTATTTACATGTTGTATCTGTGGTTGCCAATTGAGATGTTTATCTATATAAACTCCCAAATACTTTATGTAATCTTTCTGTTCAATACAGGCCAGTGATATTTATCTTTGGGTGGCATCTAGATGATGAGACTAACATATAGTTGGTATTTGCAGTGTAAATAGATAACTTATTTAGAGTACACTAGTTATAAATTTGTTTAAGCTCTTTATTCGTTAAGGATTCACGTTGTTTTAAGTTGTCGCTAGAGAAAAATAAATTGGTATCATCAGCAAAGCTCCGACCCGAAAGTTTGTCGACACAAGTTTGGTAAGTCGTTCACATAAAGCGACAGTCGAGCCTTAGCGTATACCCCAGGTAATATTTTCATAGCTAGATTTAGTAGAGTCAATTTTAACATATTGTCATCGTATGCGCAAATAACTTTCCAACCAAGTATATGGTGTACCCCGAATTCCATATAGATAGAGTTTAGAGTTTTTGAGCCGATAGTTGCTAGGGTCTGTAGCATCACCACCCTTTAATATACAATAGGGAAATTTATGAGACTTTTAAAATATCAGGAACAATTCCAGTTTCAAGAGGCTGGTTATAGATATATGTTAAAGGTATTGACAATGGCTGGGCAGCTATTTTGATTAATTTATTAGGAATATCTAAGGATGACTTATGATCATTTAAACATTTACATAAATAGTTAACATATTTGGGTTCAGTAATATAGGACATAACAAAGCTAGTTACTGGAGTCGATCTTGTGAATTAAGTCGGACTTCCTCCACAATTTTCAATTCTTTTGGCCAGGTTTTGACCCACATTGACAAAATGCTTATTAAATCGATCAGCGATCTCAGCCTTATTAGTGTAGGCTCTATTGTTACGTTTAATTTTCGAGACACGGGGATTTGTCCCTTTGGATTGTGCTTAACTATAGCATGGCATATGATAAAACATGGACTGGACTGAACTGGATTGGTAAAACATGGACTGGATTGATATTGAACATGGGTTAATAAAAAATGGAGTCTCTTCTAGAGTATTGTTAGACTTGGTCGATTGCACAATCAATTCTGCAGACTGTCTATTCCACAAACTGTTAGTTCGCTCGGCCAAGCTGCAGGCGATCTTTGTCAGCTCGGCATGCTTTTTCCCCAGCGTGTTTGTCGTTTCGTTCAAAAACTTGAGCGTTTTTAGAACAGACTCGTACTTTTCGATATAAAGGACTGTGATTTCTCTATCCCGTCAACACGTGCTGTCAAGGTCTTAATGCTTGTTCTGAACGCTTCGAGTTCGCTTTTCAATTCACGCTTGATAATTGGCAGAAATTCTTCCTTCCAAATTTTCCTTAAATCATCGCCTGAATCATTGACATTCACGGGACGAAAAAACGGATTTACCGAACGTCAAAGGTGAAGTCAAACGCGCGATTAAGGCCACCTTTGCACACCTTTGTACAACTTTGACGCGCGACAAATGTTTACCTTTGCCCGCGGTCAAAGGCGCGTCTTCAGGCGATAAAGGCCGTTTTTGCCACGCCTTTAACCCCTACCTTTGACGCGCGTCAAAGGTATATTTCATTAGCATTTGTACCCCTATCAAAGGCGTCGTCAAATATGTCTGAGATTCAGGCCAAAGGTGTGACAAAAGCGCGGCAAAGTTATGTCTGTGATTAAAGTCAAAGGCTTGTGAAAAGTGTCGTCAAATGTGTCTGAGCCTCAGGTCAAATGTGTGACAAAGTTGTCGTCAAATGCGTGTGAGATTTAAGTCAAAGGTTTAACAAAGGTGTTGCCAAATATGTTTTTTTTTTTTCCTCCCCTCGCATCGCGCCTCTCGCTCGTCTCGCGCTTCGCGTGAGTTCCTCGTTCTCCTCGCGTTTCGCGCGAATGCCGCGTTATTGCCTCGCTAGTCATAAGCGCTTGATTACAGGCTAGAATCCAACTTGAGATTTTCAGTCAAATTCAATTGCGAACTGGATACCGTTTAAAAAGGTGGACAGATAAGAGATTGAGTTATTAATCTTGTACTTTATTGTCCTAAAACCTCACTAGATGATTAGAAAGCTGAATAATTCCGATTAAAACTTTTTTAAACGCATAAAAATGGTTTTTTAAAACATTTTCACGATTTATTGTCCAAAGTACTCAATGCAGTTTGTCAATGGACAATCATAATGACTGCCGCAAATTTTTGAAGCACTATAAATGTTCCAGATTCACGCTGTTGTCACGGACGGCAACCTGCAAAATAGTTTAAAACACTCTTTCACGAAAGCCAGTGCTAAAATCATGGTAAGTAAGAAATGTTCTTGATCAGGAGCCTATCTGTCTTGATGTTATCTTTGCGAAGATTTTCATTCTAGAGTGCTTTTGACTCTTGATGTAAGTGAAAGACAAACGCCATGTATCTAACTTCAATCTTCCTCTGTTGTGTGCTTTTTTTTTTTCCCACTGGAGACTTATCACTTTGCCTTGCTTCTTTTATCTGTGAAATAATTGTAAAAAAAATATAGAAATTTGAGATAAAAAACTCAGTCACAGTGTTTTAAATAAATTTTTTGGCCCCACTCCCTTTTTACTATCGCTCCTTTTCTTCAGAAAATCCCCCTTTCTCTTTACCTTTATCAAAACTTAAAGACCCTGTTAAAAATGTGTAGCGAACCTAATGCTTTTGAATGGAAACATTACATTTCGTGTACATCAAGAGACTATAAAGGGGACAGAGAGGGCATCCCCATATACACCCTATTCCATAGGTTATTCGTCTCGAGTTATTTTTAACACCACAGATCTCAAGGGGGATTAGACAACAGCCAATCACATAGCGCGAATGTGTTCCGCGTGGATGACCCACGCTGAGAGCCACGCGTCCTTCACGAAATGACGCAGAACAAAATGGGGGAAGACGCGGAGAGCGATTTTCCTATTCCTTTTGTCGACGAAAACGACTACAGTGAGATTTCTGCGAAAGCTGTGTCAGCGAAACCGAAATTAAAAAAGAATCGCCCTTCCTCTCTTGTATAGAGCTAACAGTAGAGCAGGGAAATCCTTAACACATGCACACTGAATATTCTCTCAGGATCTTTTATAATTTACAGTTTGAAGAGAGCAATTTCTGGTTTGATGTTTATTTTTTTCTGTCTTTATAGCGATTATTCCTACCCACTTACTTTGTCAATTGTAGGCGAACCCTCCTAAAGCTGAATTTCAAGGGACCATATTCAAGCTCAGAAAGAGAAATAAAATTTCATCGTTGCTTATTTACGTCCTCCATAAAACGTGAAATTTGGCATTTTCACGTCGTAGTCGTGCAAAAACGGGAAAGAAATGAACAAAAACGTGTGTTGCACGTGCGAAGTTGTTGTTTTGCTAATTAAACCTATTGTTTTTTTGACGTTCTAGTTGTCGTCCGCGTCGTTGGATCTTAAATTCCCTAAATTGTACAAACGACCGGTTTCAATAGACCGGCGAAATTTCTCATTTTATTAAAGCACTGAGGTTACGACAACTTCGAGTTAAACTGATTTCACGGGTTGTCAAAGAGTCCAGCGATTCCTTTTTCCCAGGTGAGCGCAGACTCATTTCGCTTCAATATTCAGGAATGCTCTCGATCGTTTTACGCTTTCATTGCCTCTCGCGCGACATGTTTTGCACGGCGTTTGGTCATGCGAAACCTCCACGAAACATCCACGCCTTGCGCGAGGTAACTTTATCCCGATTCTAAAAATAATTCGAGACGAATTACCTATGGAATAGGGTGTATATGGGGGATGCCCTCTCTGTCCCCTTTATAGTCTCTTGGTGTACATGTATTGTCATTAAGTTCGTCACCTGTGAAATTTGACGTTTGAATCGAGCCTTATTATCACATAATAAAGTCCAGGAAAATTCAATCAAAATTTCCCTCTATGCCCAAAGCTTAAAATTAAACTAAAGAAACACTTTATATTATACCTAGCCTGCATAACAACCGTTTCCAATCGAGTTATTGCGCGAGTTAGCCCCTCCCGGCCCCTCCTTCCTCTTTTTTTGCCCTCTTGTACCAAAACTCGCGCGGAAAAGCTTGCTACGCGGCTATTTTTCTACCTTTTTAACCCCCAAAGTTATTGTCCAGTAACAATAATGAAGGGACAGCTCGGTATGTTTGAATGATTGTTATTAAATTTTGAAACATACCCAGCTGCCACTGTAGTGGTAAAAAAATCAATGGAATATTTTAAAAATTAATTATGCAGTATAAGCCCCATCACGTATAGAACCCAGAAAAATCAATAGAAAGAGATACTCACGTTCGCAAAACATCCGAAGTCTTCAAATAATCACACTTCTTTGTTTGATAAACTGCACTGAATCCTGTTCAAATAAGCTTATGTACTTGCTTCAGTAATATGCCCATCAAAGTTTGGTACAGGCATTTTTATTGAAGTACACTGTCAATGAAAAAAGATATATGTAAGTCTTATATTATTTCATTACCTGAGTAGTTCTCGCAGATAAATATAAACTGTTAGAAAAACCAGAGTTGGTTAATCTTGATGTTAGTAGGTTCTCGCATGAAGTTTTGAGTTGAATTGCATTGTGAAATATAAGCCAGGCATTACTTTTACAGAAATGCATTAACCCTATTAAGAAAAAGGGCTTGATCTAATGTAAACTCTACTGTGATACAGAAAGATTTTTATAGTTTACTGAACCAGATTTAACGATCAGAAAAGCTCCCAAACACGATATACACGCCTGTTCGGAGTTGGTTTCTGTAAGCTTAACATAGTAAAACAACTATGAAGTTTGAAGAAGAACTATTGCATTCACACATAGAAAAGAATGACACGTACCTTTTGAACAAGTTTGTAGTCTAAACTCTATCAGAGATAAGGGCGAAAATATTTCTTAAAAAAAAGCTGGACTGCTTCGTACAAAAAAGCAGCTTTTGTTTTCTTCAGATCTGCGTAGTTTGTTTGTTTGCGCGGGCGGAGAGAGTTTGCAGCCGCGACAATTTCGCGCCAAAAACAGGGTGTCTTGCTTGGGTTCAGTCTTCCATCGTCCAGTTGTTGAGTCATTGTTTTGCTTCGCTATCATTTATTCATCGTATATTAATCGATCAAGGGGAAAATGATCCACTCAAGATAAGACAAAAACAAAACTCACTTAATTCACCTCGAAAAGTACATATTCCAGAACATTTTCAAAAATAATTATAAACACCAATTACAATGATTACCAGCCCGTGTTCGGTATTTGTCGTATAAATATCTTTAAAACAGTATTCAAATACAGCTTTTTAATTTCCTTTCTTAAAATCAGTTTCGACATAAGTGTTTGTAGAAGTAATTCATTTCATATTTGCTCTCACCCTTGACACCATTCAAAAGTGTTGTAAAAGTGTAGCGGTCGTATTTGACTTCATTTTTGACTAGTATCAAAGGTGTGGTCACAGCCACTACTCTTTTGACTTTATCTTTGACGTGCGTCAAAGGTAAAGTCAAAGTTACCAGCATATTTGACAACGCCTTTGACAAGGGTTAAAGGAATAGCAAAGCATTGATGCATTTGACTTGATCTTTGACGCACGTCAAAGGAGAAGTCAAAGTTGTTACCAATTTGACTTCACCTTTACCGAGGTCAAAGGAGTAAGCACAGAGGTTATATATTTGGCGACATCTTTGACGCGCGTCAAAGGTGACGTCAAAGCCAATACCATATTTGATTTAACTTTTAACGCGTGTCAAAAGTGTCGTAAATCCAATTTTTCGTCCCGTGATTCAGATAACCTTTCGCATCCATCACTATGAATTAACTCGAAAATTAAGTGGTTATGACAGTTGCAATTCACTTTAATGCTCACAACCAATTCGCCAAGCTGCCGCCATTCATCGATATCAGTAAAATTTACAATTTAATTCGTTTCAGCTTCAAGTAAAAATTATACGCTTTTCTAACAGCCTAAAGATGAGGCTGTAACTTTCCGGGTAGAGACAGACAAGGCTCTGAATGCCCCCACACTTACTAGTAAAATTAATTGCTCTCTGAAAGTAAAAAACACACATGCAAGTGCTGTATAATGCGCAATAATGCGCAAATGTTCGTTTTTATATGAAGTAAAAAGATCACACCTGTTTTATTCAAAGTGCGTTGTCGAGCAAGGAGGGTACCAGTGCCCGATCCAGACCTTGAGATGAGGAGGGGGCCCAGTCATCCAGACCCTGACCCCTCCAAAAATTTTTTTCGGCGCTTCAGGTCTCAGTTTGGTCTAAAAATAAGGGGGACTGGGCCCCCATGGCCCTCCCCTAGCTCCGCCACTGGATGCCGGTTGTTTGAGAACGTATTCTCGGCCGCTTGGATAACTATGACTTAAAGCTTTGACGCAGCAACGACATAAAAGTATCGGGAGAAGTCTACGCACGCAAGTGTTCTAATGCAGGAAATAAAAGCAATGATGGAACTAAAATATCAAGGTTATGGTTCGCTGCCTTACAGATTAACAATTTGTGGACGTCTTTACTGCATATGAAAATGCTTCTTCTAGAAGAATAGGTCTCTATAGCTCCTTTGACTATTCCCGTCGGTACCCTAGTGAAATTTCATTCTTCACAGATCAATACTTCCCAACCTCTGTGGTACACAAGTTTGTCAAGCCGCTCTGGAAAGAAGTCACCTGGGACAAAAGAAGTATTGTTTTAGGTTTGATGGGCAAATTCAGATCGGTAGAATAGACCATTTCTATTGTATGGCCATATATATCTCGATGTTAATAGTCCATTTTCGAGTTCGTCATATTAAAGAAGTGAAGACGCATTTTTTACAGCCTTAGCCTCAATCTGGGCTCTTGTTCTGAAGTAATATATTCACAAATTCCAACGAGAAAAAGACCTGTTTGTTGCTCTGTCTATTGTGTATATTCAAATTTCAAACAATTACTTGCCAGAATTCCTGAATATTATTTACGTCGAGGCTAACCCTGTAATTAACCCTGTATGAATGTGTCGTTAATGTTTATATTCAGCGGTAATTTTTAATTCGAAACTGGACTATTAATCTACTATTTAATTGTATATTTAATAATTGTTTGGAATGTTGTGCAAAGCCCCTAGAGCAGGATTGGGTAGGCGCTATACAAATTTTAATAATAATAATAATTAATATTATTTTTAAAATAGTCGCTAATTTTTACGTATATGAATAAGTCATTGTGGGGCACCCTTCAAGCATGGTGCACCATGAAAACGGACTTGTTTGGCGTAACAGTGTGATTAAAATCGTTATTTTGGAACATAAAAAGATGATTTCTTTAATACTATAGAGTGGATTCTTAAAGTTGAAGGAGTAATCTATCATTCTAGATCAATGATAATTGAAATAAACGAAAATTAAGTGCAGACTTTTGACATTGAAAATCAAGCTTTTTGAAGTATCTGAAGTATGGAAAACGACCCTTGTCAAAGTTAGATATCGATTTTCTTCCAAAATAAGCACAAATCTTATGACAATGATGTGTTTATTACTTCAGCTGTTTTTAACATCTTCCAAAATCAAAATTACTACAGTCTAGAACTAGAACAGCTCCCTCCAGAGTTAATTATTGCTACAATTTGCCTCTTAAATTACTTTATTACTGCTGATGGTTATCATACCGTCAAAACACCTGCGAAAAAAAAAGAACAGGTTTGAAAATTATCAAAGATTGCGTAATATGTAGATTTAGCCAGGGCTAAAAGCGAGGCTCCCATTAACAAATTTATAATTTTAAATCAAGCAATAAACTTGTATTCCACAATTCAGTTAACTTTCATGTGACTTTTGAGGGAAAGGCTAACTGATTTTAGAGAAAAATAATTTGCAAACAGCCCAGGATAGCCTCATATGTACACCCCAAAATAGCAATCATCTTCGATCACATTTAAGAGCCATAATGGCTCTTGATCACCCTAGATTAATTAGGCCCAGAAAAAAAATCAGGCCGAATTTTTTGCGTTCGACAAGTTTACTTTACAAAATCTTTCCAACAAATCTGGGTGCGTGTAAACCAAACTTTTAAACCATTTAAACAACACATCAGAGGTGAAACAGTACTATGAGGCACTGTTTTTATCATACCGACCTCGGACAGAATGCAGTTTTCAGGCACAATTTTGCAATACAAAGTGCACTCA
>NC_133210.1:24199318-24224318 GCF_958299795.1 Porites lutea | reverse complement strand
AATAATTATGGGCTTTTAATGAAAACGATAAAAAAATTCCCAAAATCACTTTTCGGCCAGCCGGACGGATCTCACTTTTGACAGGCACCAAATTTGCAGTGCGATTAATGGAGTTACCATTTACGGTTCAACATGACAGATAAATTGTTATGTTTAGGTTTTATTTCCCTTATTAAACTGTGTATGGTTTTGTTATGTGTAATCTTTAAAAGCGAGTAATATCTACGCGCGGCGTTTTGAGTATTCCTGCATGCGATGTTTATGTTCGACTGGAAACAACTGGTGCTGCGATAAAAATTGCGAGAGAGACTACTAAAAATCAATAAAATAAATATAATTCGGTGAAACATGTACAGAGACAATAATTTTCATTCACGAAGAGAAGTATTGAGAGTAAAGTGTCTCTGAAAATCATGAGTCAGGTAAGCATATTCAGCTTATTTATGTTTTAAGCCGGCTTCCCGGTGTTGGCTCTTTTTCAAGATGAATTCGAGGCAAGAAAATCGCTCAGAGCTTTCTGTTTGCAGCCAAAATCATAACTAAACAATCTTCGGAACCTTTTCTTTGAATTTGCGATCAAAAAATGTCTAAAGGCTTTTTAAACCTGATACTATTGTAGGTTAGATCATTGCTCGTGTATAAACTTAAGCCGCATAAACTATACGCTCGACTTCAGGAAACCGGAAAAAAAAACACACATCAAAGACAATAATTGCTCAGGCTTACCAGTCGAGATGCTGCTTCTGAAGGTCATCAAGTGTTCCAGAATCGCTTGAGACTTTTCAACCGTCTTACGCCTCAAGCAAGGGCAAGTGAGTAAGCTCATTTGTAAAAACGATGCCATTTGAAATCGGATTTCCAATGAGCTTCCAGTGACTTTGACAAGCGGTGCATTTGTCCACAAAAAGCGCAATAAACAAACCAGCCATGAATTACAGAACAATCTTGATAGCAGCTGTATTTCATTTTGTACACCAAGTGCAAAAAGATAGTTTAAAACATCAGAAGATGACACAAAACTCTGTCAGCTCCAGCTATCAGTAAAGCTCAGTAAGCAAGTTTCCAGACGCTGCATAAATTTTCCGCATAAACTCACCTGTCAAATTTTGACCAATCAGAACATAGAAATTGGACGTAGAGCGTGATCAACGCGTGACAGTGAGAAAAGTCAAAAGTGATTGCATTCCCTGCATGTAAATGTAAAAGCCGGATGAATTTTCGCGTCCGAGGTCAGTTCAAAATCAACATTTTAAAAGTGGGGCTCATGAACACGACTTATTTCATATGCATTTAAAAAAAATTGAACTTGAGCCTGCGATAATTGAAAAGTAGCAACTTGTCAGCGGATACCCTCAAAAAAACACTCGAACTCTGTAGGTCGATACCTGAGCCCGCGATAGGGTTAGGCGATACTGGTCCCCAGATCCCAGAAGCACTATTTTGACAGCTGTCAATTAATCAAAACATGGATGTACAATATCAGGTTGCAGGCTCCCAAACTAGCTAGAAAGTGTGAGATTAAACATTGGTATGCCTGTGGTGCGGACGGACTGAAGGTCAGGTGGTCGGTGTACGGTCACGTGATTGCCGAATTTTCTAAGATGGATAGATTTTCTAAGCTATGGGGCTTCGAATTGAGCCCGTGATCAAATAAAATATCAGCGCAAAACTTTAAACACTACGTGACCTCAATGGATAGACAAATGAGCCCGCGATACACTGGTCAGCGTATCCTCTAGTTTGACTGTTGTCAATTAACCTTCATTAGAATGGCGAATATTCGAATTAACAGACTACGAGTGTGAGTAAGACATATCCGTCCGGCATGTAGTGGAAAATGCCAGATCGTGTACCTGAGCAAACCTGAGCCCACGTTATTAGTTTTCTGATAGTGGTCTGCACACGTCCCATTTTAACAGCTGTCAATTGAACTTAATTTGGCTTGCAAATATAACTTTAAACGACTGTTAGCCAACAGCTTTGCCCGGCGTAGTTTCGTTTTTATGTTGAATTGGTTAGTGTGACATATTATATCAGCTTATATGTAGGGGCAAAACGACTGGTCTTTCATCTGAGCCCGCAAGATGGTCATGTGATAATTGTCAGCGGATGTCTGATTTTGACAGCAGTCAATCTAATCGTACTCATACGGATGGCTTACCTAACTACTTGCTAGTTGTGCAAGATCTATTGTGACATTTGACATCCCCTTACATGAAGGATGTGTACGGGTGGGCGGGCGGGCGGGCGGGCGTTCGCTACGTCATAATCAAATTTTCTCGGATGGATAGTTTACCAAATTTTCTTACCCATGGTGCTCCGCTGCATGCGCGCTTCGCGCGCGAGGAGCTCCGCTAATAATAGAGAAATGGGGGCTTGTTTGAGGCCAAGGAGAGTGATTAAAATCGTTATTTTGGAACATAAAAGATGATTTCTTTAATACTTTAGAGTGGATTCTTAAAGTTGAAGGAGTTATTCTAGATAAATTTTGATTGAAATAAACGAGAAGTAGGTGCAGACTTTTGAAATTGAAAATCAAGCTTTTTGAAGCATCTGAAGTATGGAAAGCGACCCTTGTCAAAGTTAGATATCGATTTTCTTCCAAAAGAAGCACAAATCTTATGAAAATGATGTGTTTATTGCTTCAGCTATATCTAACATCTTTCAAAATTATAATTTTTGCAGTTTAGAAATGGAACAGCTCTCGACAAACATAAGTATTGCTAAAATTTGCCTCTTAAATTACTTTATTAACTGCTGATGGTTACCATACCGTCAAAATACCTACGAAAAGAAAAGGAAAACAAATTTGAAAATTATCGAGGATTGTGTATAACGTATGACGTGAAGGTCATTTTCATCCCTGAATTAAAATCATTTCGATAATAAATCAGGAGAGGGCTTAATACTATAACCGCAAAGAAGATTAGTATACGAAACTCTATCATCGCAAGGAGGACTTGAATAAGATATCCAACCGACCACAAGGGCTAGTGGCAGCGCCCCTTGTCCCCGGGCCCTTCCCCCGAAATCAAGGATAACAGATTGGTCAGCGTTTTAGATTTCGCGCGGTTTTGCGCAGTTTTAGCTCTTATTTCGCTTTTGTTTTCCTGTAACCATCCCCGGAGACCCAGGGGCAGTCAGTCAGGTCGCGAGAAAAAGAACTCAGGAGAAACAGTTCGCCGATTGGGCACAATAATACAAGAAAGCATTTTTTGTGCCCAATCAGGAGCCGGCATCCGCTTGAATTTTCGGAAATAGTTCGGTGAGAGTTGGTACCCAGGGACTCTTTCGCCTGTACTTGAAAACTTTCGTCGCGCCCTTTCTCCCGATCCGACTGACTGCCCCTGGGTCTCCGAGAATGCCTGTGTCTAAGACTGACGTCCAAAACAGTGAAACGGCGGCCATTGTGATTTACCAATGCATCGTTCGCTTATTTTTATCACCAATAAAAATTCAAAGCTGTTTACTAAGAGGGTGATAAAATTTCTGTAGCTTTGTAGAAGCTTTTGAGGTAACAATCCTTGAAGAAATTAAAAGCTATAGTAACTAAACGAATTAACTTTTGTTAACTTGTTTACGTAATTGATTTCCTTTGTTCTCTATGAATTAGTTTCTCTTCAACAAGGAGAAAACCCAGGACAGAAAAATAACCATGCGGTTCGAACATGTTTAGTTAATAATTGCTAAATCACAGTGTATCCATAATTTCTTACCTTAGTTATGATTATCGAGTAGCTTAAAACAGTTACCAAATCGGCTGTAAACGCAATTGAACGGAAACACGGACAATGACTTCTTTTCAACATATCCAGAGGGTACCACCACCTTGTTATGGAAGAACATTTTGCACCCGATGTTCCTGGTCAAACATGCAAGAGAAAAATTCAGAGCTCCATCGAATAAAGATGATAAGAAAAAATCTGCTTTACATGGAGGACGTGGGTAAAAATTGCGTATCGCTAATTTAAGTAATTTCACAATCGAAATCAGGTTTTTTAATTTTGGTTTCAAAACATTAAGGGATGTCAACTGCCGAACCTCCAGAGGCAAGCTGTTCCACAACTCACTTCCGCTATATATTACAAAGGCTCTTTAATTTATAAAATTCAGTGCGGGTTTGTGGAATAGCGCGCGTGTATTCATTCTCTCTTAGGTTATAAGTAGTTAAATCGCAGCGACCGAACATTAACGTATTACAGTCATTTGACGTAACAGTTGATCGTTAACGTAACATTCTTAGTCTAAGCAACAGATGGTCCTTTACATCGACGACATTTTTGCTGCCTTCGCCCTCATTTTTCGGCTAAAAATATGGAGATAATATGATATCAGTGCTCTCTTTAACACGGAGCATTGTTGTCCTTTTCGCTTGATTCATAATTTGTGTAAGCTTACTTACTCGTTGTTGAAGGCCGAGGAGGATGCATTGCTGAAAAAAAAACGAGAAAGTAAAACTGAATTAAGGTGGGTTTCAAAACCAAAAAAAACTATTGTCATAAACACAAACGTCAGTGTTATCAGCACACAGGATTTTATTTGCAGGGCTTTCGGGCGTAATTACCGCTAAAGGTCCTTAACGCGAGCCCCAACCCTTAAATGACCTTAAGTCTACCGTAAGCTTCAGCATTGTTGTCCTTTTTGCTTGATTGATAATTTGTGTAAGCTTACTTACCCGTTGTTGAAGGCCGAGGAGGATGCATTGCTGAAAAAAAACGAGAAAGTAAAACTGAATTAAAAGTTGGTTTCAAAACCAAAAAAAACTATTGTAATAAACACAAACGTCAGTGTTATCAGCACACAGGATTTTATTTGCAGGGCTTTCGGGCGTGATTACCGCTAAAGGTCCTTAACGCGAGCCCCAACCCTTAAATGACCTTAAGTCTACCGTAAGCTTCAGCATTGTTGTCCTTTTTGCTTGATTGATAATTTGTGTAAGCTTACTTACTCGTTGTTGAAGGCCGAGGAGGATGCATTGCTGAAAAAATACGAGAAAGTAGAAGTGTATTACATTTGGTTTCAAAACAATAAACCTATTGTAATAAACACAAACGTCAGTGTTATCAGCACACAGGATTTTATTTGCAGGGCTTTCGGGCGTGACGTAACGGCTAAAGGTCCTTAACCCGAGCCCCAACCCTTAAATCTACCGTAAACTACCGATTTATAAACCCCCCCACTTATAAGCTCCGCTATTTACAGGTCCACCTAAATGTAAACAAAAGAATACATTCTGTTACAAGCCCCCTCCCCCTCCGAATATAAGCCCCCGGCCCCCGGCTAGCATGTATCGAAATGAATTCGACTTTTTACGACGTTTTGAAGCTTAAAAAGCGATAAAACTCAAAACGTATTTTAATGAGCACTGCTATGTAGCTTGTTTTGCAACACTTTTGTTAGTCCGGTTATAAGCCCCTCACGTCCCCCCCCCCCCCCCTCCCCCGTTTATCAGCCCTCGTAAAACCCCTTACGAAGTTGTATAAGCCCAGGGCTTATAATAGAAAGTTTAAGGTGGATCGAAACGTTTATAAATTATGGTCACGTGACATACCAAGTGACCAAAAATTTAAAATGAAGGAAATAGGCTAACTGGTGGCGAATTTACTTTCTTTGGATAAATAAATTGGCGTTTGTCGTAAAAGATAACCATACTTTACTTTCTTATAAAAAATTATTTAAACTTAAATTTTGGCATTCAAAATGATGTTTGCTCTCATAATGTTTTATTGAAGTGCGATGGACAATCATTCCAGCCGTGAAGTGTTAAATATTACATATGAAAAATGTGTTTGATTTCTTTTCTTAAACCCCGCACCAATTTGTCAATTATTTAAGATTTTACGAAAAATGGTCACTTGACATAACACGTGACTTACCAGCACAATATTTGTACTTTAAAATGTTAATGACCATGAGTTCTTTATGTTTACCAAATTTTAATTCATTTGCCGAAGATTTAGCCAAATTGAATATAAATTATTTTCCACAGGTAAATCCATCTAGGCTGTTCACAGCCCCCTATTTTTTCCGTCATACCGTCGCAAACGAGCGCATTGCGTTACTGGCTGCCATCTTGCATGAGTGTCAGAACTACTTACTTTAGGGTAATCCCAGACGCCCGCCCCCTCGGTACACTTGAAAATCAAGATGAACAGGCTAAAACCCATCAAACCCAGGCCTTAAACTACTTGATCCACGTCCCTTGTTACCCGCACTACACTTGCATTAGGGAAATATATACAAGAGAGTCATCAGTTTGACATTTAAAAATCTTAATTCTATATAAATCCAATGTGTTGAGATAATACATGCAATTGTCAGATGAGTTTAATTTTGCCTAAGAGCTAGTAAGGAATAATCTTCTTCATTTTTTTTGTTCGCTTACAAATTTGTGTTCAATAGCCAATCTAAGAAAAGTAAATGTAAGTATGGCCCGGCATCCGTTCTTTCTCATGTTGTCTCCTTCTCTGCCGTTTCTCACCAAACTTTATCCTTTTCAGTATTTCGTTTCTTTTCTAGGGAAAGTTCTCTCGCTGATCGAGTTTTATATTTTTGAGGCAAACTTAACAACTTAAAACAAATGATTATCCTTGCCGCTGGCAGGTGTGGCCGGTTTTATTCTACTAATATAACTGCACTTTCTTTTAAAAGAAGGATAATGGATAGTAACACATTACTTTATAAAAAGAAACGCAGACATATTGCGCGAAATTGACGGTTTTTACATGCAGCTGATAAAAACTTTCCCTACAATGATAGAACCTGACCAGATAAACTGTAAGAAATGCGGATAAGGAATCAACTCAAGATAATACAACGTTGAAATTGCCATTATTTTGCGGACAGAGTTAAGCCTATCATTCTTTCCTTTTTTGTTTTGCATATATTTAAATTTCATTGCATAAATCTCTAGGCTCACTGATTTCTCTTTCTTTGGTAAATTTGAAACTATGAGCATACTTACTCCAAGGTGAAGGCCGATGGGTCGATGGCCACGTTGGTGTAGCTGAAAAATTACAGGTGAGAAAAATTAGACACACACATATGTATCCAGCCGAATTTTTGTTTGAAAACGTGCCTAAAAAAGGCCCAGAATATTCGCACAGGCACCTGTCGATAGCCAGGTTTCTGGTGACTGCTGTGAGAATTTTCATTGGGGCTTGCAGTCTTGGTTGGTCTTATCTTCAAGCTCAGTCCCTAAGCTAACTTGCCATGGGGAGGGAACGGGCCTCCATGTCAATCCCTAGGAGGGGAAGGTTCTGCAAAAGCGTGGTATGGTCCGTTAGTCCCTCTAGAGACTCAGTTAATTGATCATGTGCCTGCTCTCAGTTTGTCATGCCAAATTCTTTAAATGTTTCAGACCGATTTGCCAATGAAAGGATTTCCCTCACCCACGTGCTCGGCTGCGAGGCCGTGTCGGGTCTGGGGCGTAATGTGGCCTTGAATGCTCTACTTAGGGCTAGCTTAAGTCTTAAGCTGCCTCTGTCGTGTAGGTCCAGCTTAAAGCAGCTAGAGATAGCTAGGTTGAGAATGTCTTTTTGATGAAGATCAATATTTATTTGCTAATCAGGAACGAAGAGTAGAGTCACCTTAGAAAGCTTATGGGCAAGATCCGAGTTTCTTTACAATATTTACTTTATTTAAGTCAAGTTAAGGTGTGTGGGTTCGAGTTGCCTGCTGGTGCGCTAAAAGATGTCATTGAATGATGACGGGTGAGCAGAAATGAGGCGAGACTGGGTCCGGAGGGGCCTCCTTCCTTGAAAACACAGGATTTCTGGCCAACATTGTTTGCAAAGAATTCTAGTAATCTTTCAAAATGTTCTATTTTCAAGTGGCAAACGACCGCCTTTGAGGCCATTTGGCATCATTGCTGCTTATTTCCCAGAATTTCCTGCCTCCAGCAGCGCCACCACCCCTAAAATATACCTCATCCTGTTAAGACGGTATTCCAATCGTTTGCGGGATTCCTGTTTCCTTCAGCTGTATTCCGAATTGCAAGATTCCTGGATTCCAAGCCAAAAATTGCTGGATTCCCAATTCCACAAGCTAAAATTTCCCGGATTCGGGAATCCAAATTCCCTTATATGGGACGATAATGAATGCTAGTAAGCTTTGCCAAAAGTAATAACACAAAAATGGGCTAATAAATGTCTTTCAACTATACGTTTAATTCAATGCCTCTGTATCAGATGAAAAGATAGAATTGTATCTGATCCACGCTGAACTGAATAACGTGGCTCATGAGTTTTTTAAGAACCAGTTTTGCCACATTCATGAATGACGGAGGCAAATGTCGTGGTTAGGGCAAACTTTTATCACAGTTCCAAACTACTACATTCAATACATTTTAGCCTATCACGATAATTGTTCACAAGAAAATAACAACGCAACTGTACCTTCTGATAGAATCTTGAACGAATCGATCGCATGAATGCACAGTACTTATTACTTCAATTGCATAGCTTACTTTTAATGTTAAAAACTGAAAATAAAAAGTACGTACATGCAATGTTAACCACGGCAGTGCGAAAGGCCTCTCCGACTTTATTTTTTGCTGTGCATTTGTAAGATCCAACATCCTCCCTCGTTATGTTAACGAGATGCAGAACTGGGCCAGTAACATTAAAAAGCCTCAGCGCTTGGCCCACTTTGCTCCATGTGACTTCTGGGAGTGGGTCACCAGATGCAATGCACGTCAGCGTCAAATTTTGTCCAACGCTGACTTCAGACTCTCTCTCTGGCTCCGTTGTAATTCTTGGAGGCACTGTCGAAAACAAAAAAACGCAGATATAACACTATCGAAGGCAGAATTTAAAAATAAGGTCAGGGCTAAAGCATCTTTAAATCTTTGTTCTAAAATATCCCCCGGCACTAAAAAGCCACGAAAAAAAACGTAACCCAGCGGTAAAGTTCGTGCTTGAGATTTCTTTCTTTCTTGTTAAGCCGTGCATATACATGTACATATAGTTTATGTCATAGAAAGTGCGGCGTAAGAGGCTATATTCACGAGTTGTTTGTATTTTTGCACTGAGAAACTTCAAATCATATACAGCATTCATATATTGTGTACACGACGAAAAATGACACAGCACTCAATATTAACATTCAGTCGTGCCGGTGATTCTGTATGCAAATCATTCCATGATTCACCATACCTATAATTCCTACGCATTTCAGAACTAAATCGTAAACTTTGAAAACAATTTGCCTAATACATTTTAAAATAATTAGGCGACAGCGACAATTTACCTTTACGTTGTTTATTTTACGTTTTTCGTGAAATAGCGTGAATATTTCATCTCTACGCGACCAATATAATCTTAATTATCGTTAATCGTTTTCGCAAGGCCCCAAATTTATTTTTTTAAAATAATCGCTCTATCTAAAGAGTCCTTTTATGGTTGGTTAATTTACGCAAAGAGGGAACCTTTGCTCTGTTATAATTACAACTGGATGTATAATTTACAGCATGATTGAAAGTATTTTACTCAAAACTAAACCGCGTGAGGAAAACGGGTTTTAAAATATTAATTGATATTTATGTCTGTAGTTTGTAGTGTCGTGAAAAATGATGGATTTGTGATGCAATAAACTATGAATATACTCAGTATTTTCAAACTTTACCTTAAAGTCAGCTAACCATAACATAGAATGAGGCTTTTGAAACATTATGGCACGTGCAGAAATTGTAAAAA
This sequence comes from Porites lutea, assembly GCF_958299795.1. Taxonomy (NCBI): domain Eukaryota; kingdom Metazoa; phylum Cnidaria; class Anthozoa; order Scleractinia; family Poritidae; genus Porites; species Porites lutea. The sequence goes on along the minus strand of NC_133210.1, from coordinate 24,214,623 downwards.
AGGCAATTTCGTTAATTTCAAATTAAAGTCGGGCACGCAAGAACGAACTCACGTTCCATTGAGGAAGTAACTGATGCGAAGCTTACCACAACAGTACTTTTGAAAAAGGGACTGTCAAAAATACATAAGCCGCCATTCAAAGACTTTTCACAAGAGTTTCAGGATGACGTAAAGTAAATTTGGTTTCATAAATCTCTCTCACACTCAATAAAGGGAAATGTGTTTTGAAAGACGCCTTAGCATGAAAATGTTAAAAATAACTGAAAAACGTAGAAGTAAAGAGATACTTTACTTACCAAACACTATTAACTGTACTTGGTCCGTAAGACTTGGCTCAGGAAGGTTATTTTTGGAGAGCGATACCACGATAGAATATATGAACTCGTCGTCGTTGGTCACGGGATTTCTCAAAATCAGTGTAGCTAGAGGGCTTGCACTGTAGTTTGAAATAAATTTCGCAAAAACATTAAACGCTCCTCCTTCTTTGTTGCTTGCAATATCTTCCCGTGGATCAGCATCATCTCTTCGCCTTTGAAATGTGACTCTATCAATGATTTCGGATGGCTCCGTAACGAAATTCCAGACGAGTTTCAGACTCTCCCCAGTGTTGTTTACTCCTTCAACCAGAATTGTTGGTTTGTCAGGCTGTTTGTCCCATCTTATTGCCTCTAAGATAACCCAAGGAGAAACAATGCATCATTTACGTATTATTTGGTCGGCAATGACTGTAACAAAATGGACATGTATAGAATTTGCTCACTAGAGACCTTTGGCATCAGGTTTTTCTTGTCACGTGACCACGGTCTTGCGGTCGCGTTTGCAGTTTGCAGTTCAGGTTTGACCGCTAGGAAGGGCTTCCAGGAGTAAGTGACTTACGGCAAGGTTTTTTGCCACAAAAATTGTACAGCCTCGCGTTTAAAGGCACGAAATAGCTTTTTATATCCGTCGACGATGTAGCCTGCGTTGCAAGCGTTTCCGTTTGGTTTCGGAGCAAAGAAAGACCGAGGAACGAGATTCTCGGTTTTGGCCGCGCGAGAAATGAAACAAGAGCCAAAAAATGAAAGTGGGGGGAGGGGAAGGGGAACCAACCCCTCCCCGCTCATTTACTTGCGCCATTTTTCGCACGGTCTTTGACCCTCGTTCCTCGTTCTTTGCTCCTAAACCACACGGAAACGCTTGCTACGCAGGCTAACTGCGATGTGTTTGTTGGATTTTTGTTCTCGAATCAATGAATTATTACTGTTTTTTAGGCAATAAAAGTAATGCACTTCAACTTGATGAAAAATAAACAACATCGGAACGCGCAGTTCAAATCGATTTTATATTCCTTTCTGCCGTCCTAACATAAGAAAGTTTCCTGTTCCAGTCCAGAGTTAATTTTTTTTTCTATCTGCTTGTTACTGAATTCATAACTTAACTCAGTCTCTGTTTAGTTCCTATTTTTAACGTTCGGTATCACTCCGCGAATTTCATTTTATTTCATATAAGCCTTCCGGTTTCTTCTAGGCTCCCTTGCCAACTTACAATTCCTGTATGTATTCTTGTATTGTATTATATTTTGGCTAAATAAAAATGAACTGAACTGAACGCCTTGCTAAAATTTGAACTCCCGGAAACTTCAAACGCGTAACGGCAAACTGCAGTTTGCAGTTTGCGGTTTCTCATGAAAAACTTGATGCTAAAGGTCTTTACTGACTTACCAGATTGATGCAACTCGCCCCAAGTAAGGGAATCCGTATTCGAGCATCTGGCAAATTTTTGCATGTGGAATCGGGAATCCGGGACCTTGGAATCCAGAATGCCACTGACAATTGGAATCCGGAATCCAAGTTTCATTGAAAAAGATCTGGAATCTAGTAATTGGAATCCTGAATCCACGGCGTGGAATTCAGACTCCAAGAATGTCTTGGATTCCCTTACATAAGGCGATGCAACGACGCGAAAATCAGTATGGTGGCAGAAACCCAGCGAGTAACCCGCTTTCCGTGACTTGTATTCATACTAACTGAAATAACTAACGTGGTATTTGAGAAATTCAAGAAAAAGTCTCTAGTTTAATAGAATGGTACGGAGTTATTCTTCTGTGGAACAATAAGTTGTTTTGTTGATGGCAAGAAATTGGTTATACACCAGGCTCACTGGTTGTGCGGAAGACTAGTGAAATATTTCAGCAATGATAAGGACACTAATTTGGTTAGATCGCTAAAAACAAAATTAAACACGCACGCCATTTAGTGGTTTGTAGTTATCTTAAAGTTTATAGTCGGAATGATTCACTTTAGAAAGCTGGTTTACTAACTTAGAAAAAAAAGCCACTGAAACGTAGTCAACAGTAGACTGCTTGCAGTCCACCTTTTCTCTTAAAATCCGTCTATTTCTTATCTCGGCCAGCGCGATTGCAAACAACGACGTTACGTTACAATAAGGGATTAGGACCAGACGAGAAAAGACGGACTGCGGACTCTTTTGTAGTAATAAACAAACCCTCCGTCAGCCCAGAAACGGAGTAACCGATTGGTCAATTTTACAGCTGTTGACTGGTCTGTGGGGGAAATGCAAGCGATAAAAATAGTCACGCGTCACAACCAACTGCGAACAATTACGAACCTAGCGGTAATCGCTTGTAAACTAAAATGTTAAGGATATCTTACAGAAGGAAACTGATGTAATTTCATCAAGAGAAAGGAAATCAAGGCAATCTTACCGGATTTTAAAAAAGTACAAATTTTCAGTTGTTTATGTTCTAGCTATTTATAAATCGTTTCAAGTTACTCGGGTTTAATTGGTTAAATAAACTACCTTGACAGCTTCGTTGTCCCCAGACAGAACAAAAGAGTCAGCAGTCTCTTATGTTTTCTTCTCGGGCTTACGCCCTCCTTTATCGTGGCTCGCGGCTTCGCCGCTGGCGGCATGCTTGGGTTTTTTCGGGCAGTAACTTTGCAAAGAAAAATAAGAAACTGCTCGCAGTCTAAGTCAACAGTTACCGGCACCGTACAAACGACTTCACAGTATTGACGGACTCAAGCAAACCGAACAACGACAGAATCACTGGACAGCCGAGAATTTGACTAACAATAAACGACTGTTTAACTGTGACAATAGAACGATCGAAACGCACCAATGACATTACGAGTCTTCATAGCCAATAACATCACGGCTTAACTGACAGGCGACCAAGAACATGGCGAACTGACACTGAAGTCAATAACCAGAGATTAGTGCCATCAACTGACGTGATACAACTCACTTTGACTCTAAAGATATTACTACCGCACAGGTTGTCGAAATGTCAGTCACTGTCAACAACAGTCCTATTGAGTACTGGGTATGCTCAACCTACTTTCTTTTTAATTTTAAACAGGTTTTGATTTAATATGCACTTGGGGTTGTGAGATTTGTATTGAGGTACAGGTAGTCAGGCAGGTAGACTACTTCTCCCAAAACCGACGGGCTAGAGACAATTTTGCGTACATGTAGCTGAAACGAATAGTTTGCTTGAATGTGTCACTCTTGTTCTCAGTAATAAAGTGAAAACCAACCAGAGCATTCTTGTCATGCTTCAGTTGTTTCCATCGCGAGAAGCCTCAATGGACATTGCTTTTTTCGAAAGAAAAAAAAGCACTCATCTTCGGAAACTTAATCCTTCTACTTATTTGATGACAGTTCCATCAATGAATTCTTTTCAGCGCATCTTTCTACGAAGCGAAAGGAATATGACAAAGTACGTGATGAAAGAAGCCAACAGCAAATATTGTATAAAGTAATTATACGTGTTGTAAGAAGCACTTCGTCTCTTCCCTCTTTTCCTAACTTCCTGTTAAAATGACTTATGCACTTTATGTAACTTATAACAGTGTGATATGATTGGATAAAATAAATTTTCCGACACCTTTACTCCTAGGCCGCAACCTAAATCCTAAGAATTTAATTATTTTCTTAGAAAATCCTAGGAATTCCTAGCAATTCTTAGCGTCATTTCGAAAGGGAAGTGACATTTAAATGAATTTTGTTTTTGTCTTTTTCAAGAGATACCCGTGTATCTTTAGTTCTTTTTAACTTGTCTAGCGCGGTTTTCAGAAACTAGACGAGTTCGCCCTTGTGTTAAATTGATCAAAATTCGTTTTTCTCTGAATGACTCAACAGTTTTCAAAACATAGTGGAAAGAAGGGCAAAAATATTTTTTTCCACTGTGCACCGCTGTACAGAATATACATTCCCTTACAATACAAAGCCTTCCTGGTAGATTGATGTTTACAATTTTAATTGGTGTAGTTGAACGTTCGCTTGGTAGGCGCAAAGGTCGACTTTAGAAACGCGTACTCGAGCTCCTGTTAAACGCCAACACTAAATTTCGCGTAACCTGCAAATACAGCCGTTTCTCCCTGGTTCTCGCTGCTAAGAACGGCCAGGAGGAATATCTACAACTCAGCTACAGAAATTCAATACTCGGTGATGATGTAAAATCTGTCCGGAATCTGGTTAGGAGCTCTGATTGGTCGACGTAGTGGTTATATTGTTTTACCTATATTGTTTACGAATGACACCCAAAAGGCCACAAAGGTCAAATTTAAACGTGATGAATCTGCTTCAAAAACAGTCAATATTCCTAGAATATATTCTTCTTTAGAAAAAGCATCTGCGTTTTGCTGGAGCTCGTTCGCAAAAGATCACAAAACTTTACCATAATCGACCAGGAGAAACATAAAATCAAACAAATTTACATTTGGAACTGCATGACTACCGCATTTGTTAAGTAAACATTAATTTACGTCGTCAGTATGGAATTTCTGTCACTGAGTCGCAAACGTTCCTCCTGGCAAGACGTCCCTGGCGGCAAGGAGCTAGGAAAAAAGGCTGCATTCGTAGGCTAAATTTCGCGATGAACGTGCTCATTAATCGTTTGGGGAAAGTTTTTGGTTTCAGGTTTTAGGCTATGGTAGAGAACATTAAGGGTTGTTTATGTCGATTATCGTTTATATATATAGCACAAAAACAAAGCTGAAATATGAATGCTCAACGTCGCAAGTAAAAAGTATAAACAACATTTGAACCTTACAAACAATTAATGAAAGGTGTGGCGACAAAATCGCTGCGCTCACGTCATCTGCACAGTCTAAAGCACAAATCATTTGGAAATTTGACACCAGTCAGATTGGGTCACGACCAGGCAATGAAAAAAAAGAAGCCAAGAGAACTGAGGAGACTCTATAGTCGCCACTCTTATTTAAAATGTGTTAGCACGTACTAGTCACACTTACCTGAGCGACCAACGGTCATCACAAGTAAAGCCACCACCATAGGTATCAGCTTCGCCATAGTTGTTCTTTAGACGTAGCAGGGATCTACACAAAATAACACTTCGGTTAGAGCGCCAAATAGGTACCAAACGAGTTACAGCTGTAACACTGGGTCCCGATAGCACGTTATTCCTGCGGAGCGCTCTGCACCCTTTCACAGAAAACGATTAAACTCAACGAGCTCACACGCGATGTCAGTGCGCATGACGCGTTCTTTCAGCAGACGCAAATCTCACAAATATTAGCTTCCTTACTTTTTACGCTTGTGAGTATTGTATCTCTCCTGTGTGCAGTGAGGCCTGTACAGGAATGCTAATTTGCTGTTAAAACGGTTACCTAAGGATCGGTTTCATTGACCGGAAAGACTCAATGGTATCATTGATATTAACTTTCCCCTATAACGTCTAAACACATTTCTTAATGAACATTGGCAGGTAGAATCAGCATCCTGGTTAATTCTGCAAAGAAGCGTTCGTAAACACTTGAATTCGCGTTATTTTAATGATCATTCCTCTCAATTTCAGTCAGCGACTGAAATATGCGGATCATGTTATCCTTTAATATTTGCCCAACTTTTTACATGCCATGACGTTCGGCACGTTTCATTTGTCTTATGTGATAGCTTCAGAGATAGCAAGCCCAATGCCAATAGAAATGATGAACTCTTGAACTTCTGTTCACCTTCGTCTATACTATTTGAGTGCAAATGAGCAAACGGCTAAAAAGATTGTAACATATATAACTTTCGCCATCGGCGACATTTCCTGATAACTTTTACAGTAGAGAAATTCATTGCATTCATATGTCTGACTTGTTTAAGCTTTTTACATACAGTCAAACCTCGCTTTACGCGCTTAATAAGGACTCCTCATTAAAGGCCATTTGCGATGGCGTCATTTTACTACTACGACCAGAATCCTTTACGTTTTTCCTTTCATATTTAAATTTGGTAATCCCAGCGAGGATTAAATGACAAAACCCCTAATTTGCACAAGCAAGCTAAACCCCGAAGGATTCTGGAAGTAGTAGTAAAATGGCGTCATCGTGTAAGTGGCCTATTACGGAAAGTTTTCTTTGTCCCTGGGGAAAGAAAGCCGTTTAATACGAACACCCCGTTAATATGGATACTTTCTATGACCCCCTCAGTGTCCGTATTAACGGGTTTGACTCTCTATCCCGCTTTACGGACACCCCATTATTACGGACAGTTTGCTTTGTCCCTGAGGAAAGAAAGCCCTTACAATTTTTATATCACTTATGCATGCCAAGTTCAATTTTTTTAAAAAAATGTTTCTTTCTCGTTTTACTCTTCACCCTTCACTCTTTTCGTTCCTAATTCCTCGCAATGATAGCTTTATGAAGGTTATAGATGTAAAATTTGACGATACTATTGTCCTCTTTTTAAAACAAAAAAAGTCTGAATTTTTCACTTAAAAAAACATGACCCGCTTAATACGGAAACTTTCTATAGCTATATATTTAACAATTATCCCTCGAGCCCGAATGGGCTCTGAGTCAATAGCCGATGAGGCCAAGGGCTATAGTAAAATCCAACTAGTTGGTCAAAAACATCGACTGGACAAAACAACTTTAGCTAACAAAACGTGATTTAGCCCCCCACTGTTTTGGTTTTCAAAGCTGGCGCTTTTCGCTACTAGTGGGCTATAACATAAAGCCTAGTAGAAGCTCAACCAATCAGAATGCAGCATTGATAATAGACCACTAGTTGGATTTTACTAAATATATATAGCCCCTTCGGTGTCAGTATTCAAGGACTTGGACTCTTTTAACAGTACTCTTTTTCAGACGCAGGAGACCGTCGAATGCAACTCATATCCGTGGCTTTGAAATCAACGACAACTTGGCCAAATCTTCTTTATCAATATTATAATCTCGAGTAATACGAATGGGACAGATTAGATGATCGAACACAAATGAGCTGAATATAAACTGTCAACTCATATAAAGAAAATAAATTAGAATTAGAATCAGAATTAGGGTTAATATCTTAGCGACTATTCGCGCCAGTCCCTTGCAACGCGAGTATAAATAAAAGCTCCGCATCTCATTTCTGCCCAATTCGCGTAAGAATCCATTCGCTCTGTTAACCGATTCTCGTTTTATTAAGAAGGCTGACGAACCTGTCCCGCCCCGGCCAATGTTAAACAAGCTCCAGCTCTGCTTCAAACAGCCCAATTGCCAGTACAGTGCCGATGACTTACTTTCCCTCGCCCGTGTTTTGCTGGCGCTATACTCCCACTTTTGTTTACTGCCCTTCCCTTGGCTCCCGTAAGGTTTTTACACGTTAATGTTTTGCTTTTGTATTATCCAGTAGCGGTGTTATTCGTACTTTCCCTTGCTATCTGCAGTTTGTGCAGTGTGCCTCCCTCGGCCCCCGTAAAGTTTTAGTGCTTTCCCTTCAGCTCCCGTAATTGTTGAACGCTTTAGTTGTTAGTAATTTATGTTTTGCGTGTTTTGCCTCACAAACACCGCGTTTGTGCAGTGCTATTCCCTCGGCTCCCATAAAGTTTGTTGCACGCTTGTGTTGTATTTTGCTTTATTCAGTAATTTTTTGTTTTGCGTGCTCTGCCTCACAAACATCGGGTTTGTGCAGTGCTTTTCCTTCGGCTCATGTAAAGTCAGTTACACGCTTTTGTTACTCAGGCCACTCAAGGCATGACTATCTAATTAAATATGCATATTTTGATAGAATGCTATTTAGAACGGTTTCCTAGTTCTATAAAGGATCCTGAAAACTGAACTACAAATGACGCTTAATGGCCTTAGCCATATGAGTGCATTTTAGAGGCTCAAATTTTCGTCATGTGACTGATAATTGAGAATTAACGATCAAAATATTTACTCTAAAATAGGGAAAGGATAATGAAAGAGCAACAAGTTCTTTTAGGTCCATCTCAGAGGCTATTGAAAAGGTTCTTATAAATTCGCCTTGTATGTGTGTTTACGTTATATAGGAATCGCTAAATAAAGGGAAAAGGGTCACGTCACTTATTAATCAGTTAAATAGCTAATAGGATAAATAACATTTCCAATCATACACGGCGAATTTACGATTTACACTGTTTATGTAACATTTTGGTAGTGACAATTCCTAACATTAAGGTTTGCAACCCTTCTCCGTTTAGGAAAACGTGTTTTGCGACGTCATTGACGATTTAATGTCACCTGTTATTTGAAATCATGTTCCACGTATTTTTTCCTTGAGGCACATTCGTAGTTCAGTTTTCAGGAGCACCGATGAAAGCAAACCGTTCTAAATAGCATTTACTAAAATATGCATATTTAATTAGGTAGTCATGCCTTAAGGTGGCTGGACTGGATTTTTTGGGGTTGATACCTCCCAAGTTTGAGCACTAACTACGTCGGCATGAATAACGATATGGAAAAAAGGTTACAACAACTGTATTATACAACGATGAAAATTTCTTACGATCAGGGCCCAGTTGTTAGAAGGCCGATTAGCACTTAACCCACGGTTAAATTTAACCCTGCTCTCTTTTTCTTGTGTTCAAAAGCATTTTCTTGGATAATTTTCTCTGTTATTTTTAGAGCTTCCAATCATCAACTTGTAGACAAAAACAATGCTTTAGTCCAATTGTATGACAAGATCTCAAATGCACTTGATAATAAAAGGGTAACTTTAGGCCTTTTCATTGACTTATCTAAGGCCTTTGATACAGTAAATCATGAAATTTTGCTCGACAAATTAGAACATTATGGAGTACGTGGTATTGCTTTATAATGGTTTAAAAGTTATCTATCTTGTCGAAAACAATTTGTGCAATATAACGGTTACAATTCTTCATCATTAGATATCACTTGCGGAGTCCCTCAGGGATCTATCTTAGGTCCCCTGTTATTCTTAGTATATATAAATGATCTATGTAATGTGTCAAAGGTCTTACAGCTGATACTATTTGCTGATGACACTAATATCTTCTATTCGCATACTGATGCTTCCTATCTTATGGAAGTTGTAAATTTAGAATTGAAAAAGATAACGTGTTGGTTTTATACAAATAAGCTATCTATTAATGTTAAGAAATCTAATTTTATCATATTCAGACCGAGACAAAACAGGCAAACACTTAATTTAGCTTTTAATATTAGTAATTATTCGATTGACCGTGTTAAGGAAGCTACTTTTCTTGGTGTAATTTTGGATGAACATTTAACATGGAAATCACATATACATGATGTTGCTAGGAAAGTGTCTAAAGCCATAGGTATAATTTATAAATCAAGTTTTTGCCTAAATAATTCCTCCTTACGAATGCTTTATTTTAGCCTTATCTACCCATACTTATTCTACTGTGTGAGCGTCTGGGCATCGACCTACCCATCAAACCTCAGAAGATTAATCACACTTCAAAAACGGGTCGTAAGAATAATGTCGAGGAGTGCTTTCGATGCTCACACTGACCCCCTATTTAAAAATTTAAAAATTCTGAATCTTGAGAGCATCTACAAACTTCAAATAGGAAAATTTATGTATCAATACAGATCTGGCTTACTTCCTTATAGCTTCAATAACATGTTTCTGGTGACACGCCAGGTGCATTCTTATGGCACTAGAAGTTCGGAGCATTTTTATTTACCGCAATGCAGGACTAATATAAGAAAGTTCTCCATCAGTTTCCAAGGTCCTAAATTTTTTAACTCTCTTAGTTTTGAAATTCGAAATGCAACAAGTACCGCTTCCTTTTGCTGTAAGCTGAAAGCATTCCTCTTATCATAAATAGTAATTTATATATATATATATATGTATTTTTTTTCTTCCTTTGCTTTTTTATTTTCATTTGTTTTGTTTTGTTTTTTCTTTTTGTCATTTCGCTTTTTTTAGCCTAGAACTATGATTAGTACGACTATCTAATATACTTATTTTAAGATTTACTGTAGCTCTGCCATTGATTTTCCCATGTGTAATTATGATAATATTTTGTTCTATTTATCTAACTGAGGGAGCCCATTCCTTATAAGCCCGGTGGCTTCTCTTGGGCTTCCTCGCCATGAGAGTTTAAGTAATTAGATTTCATTTGATTTGTATAATTTTTTGGCAAACAAAACAATAAACAATGAACAATAAACAATTAAACTGAATTTACTTTTTAAGCTTTCAAATCTGAATTCAAATTTCGCACTAACCCCAGGTTATCTTAACCCAGCTTTGAACAACCCGGCCCTGGGTTTTATTGCAATCGGAGTCGCCATGGCAACGTAATGACGCCATTACGTCTTTCATTTATCTTTGTGTTTTTCTGTACCAGGAGTTTTTTGAAGAAATCGCTTAGGGGAGTATGTACCGCCTGCCATAATTGCCTCCATTATGGCAAAGTTTGAACAAATTCTGTGAGAGCGCTTTCGAAATATTTTGAAATGCAGTTTTAAGAATCAATATAAAAACAGTGAAATAGCATGCAAGCCACACAATTCCCTAATATTTTATGAAAATGATAAGCTTTGGGTACGCAGCTTCATCTCATAGTGGTTTGGTTCCATTGAAAACTGCATACAAATAAAAGAGGGGAATTGCTCTGGGCGATCGCGAGTAAGAAGAATGTTATTAACTTGCATTCAGCTGCTTTTGATACAGTTTTTGACGTAATTTGGTCTATGCCTAAAAGTTTCGCATTTTTCCAAAAAACCGCTCGATAATTTTTTTTCATAAATTCGACAATCCCGAGATCAATCGTCAAGAAATATTCCCTGCAAGTTTCAAGAACATTGAAAACAGGGAAGGCTTTTAAATAGACCTCAAATATAACCAATTTTCCCCCAGATTTTGTGTTTACAAGTGAGCGTCCTCATTATTCACTGGCATTGTTTTCAAGTTTCATATGTACGTGGACAACTAGCAAAGATATAAAATTTGCATCAAAAAGAACTCTCGATTACTTTCCTGAAGAAATATCCGGAATATGCTAATAATTGGCTGGTCGTCACAGATAGCAGTGAGAGCCGAAACGGTGAACGTTACGGCTCATCGTGTAGGATGGAATACTTAATTATCTTACTCGGGTTATGACATCACAGAAACTCTCACAAAGAGTTGCTCTGATGTTATAATGTATCACTAATCTCTTTATCAGGTAATTAGCATATCCCGGAGATTTAACCGAGGGTCCTTTTTGATGCAAATTCTATCTTTTTGCTAAATCTGCACGTGTATATGAAACTTGAAAACAATGCCAGTGAATAATGAGGACGCTCACTTGTAAACACAAAGTCTGGGGGGAAAATTGGCTATATTTGAGGCCCTATTTAAAAGCCCTCCCTGTTTTCAACGTTCTTAAAACCCGCAGGGAATATTTCTTGACGACTGATCTCGGGATTGTTGAATTTATAAAAAAATTTATCGAGCGGTTTTTGGAAAAATGCGAAATTTTTAGGCATGGACCAAATTACGTCCAAAAACTGTATCAAAAGCAGCTGAATGCAAGTTAATAACATTCTTCTTACTCGCGATCGCCCAGGGCAATTCCCCTCTTTTTTTTGTATGCAGTTTTCAATGGAAACAAACCACAATGAGATGAAGCCTCGTTCCCAAAGCTTATCATTTTCTTAAAAGAAATTAGCGAATTGTGTGGCTAGCATGCTATTTCACCGTTTTTATTATTCTTAAAACTACATTTCAAAATATTTCGAAAACGCTCTCATAGAATTTGTTCAAACTTTGCCATAATGGAGGCAATTATAGCAGGTACATACTCCTTTACGCGATTTTTTCAAAAAACTCCTGGAACAGAGAAACACAAAGATAAATGGAAAACGTAATGGCGTCATTACGTTGCGATGGTGACTCCGATTGCAATAAAATCCAGATCATAAGAAATTTTCATCTTTATATAATACAGTTGTGGTAACCTTTTTCCAATATCTTTACTCACGCCGACGTAGTTAATGCTCAAACTTGGGAAGTTTCAACCCAAAAAAATCCAGTCCAGCCACCTTAAGTGGCCTGAGTACGCTTTAGTCAGAAATTTGTTTTGCGTGTTTTGCCTCCCAAACACTGGGTTTGTGCAGTGGTACTCCCTCGGCTCCCGTCAAGTTTGTTGCATGCTTGTGTTTATTTTGCTTTATTCAGTAATTTTTTGCTTTGCGTGTTTTGCCTCATCAACATCGGGCTTGTGCGATACTTTTCTCTTCGGCTCCCCTCAAGTTTACCCCCTTTTTGGATTTCTTTGTTTTATTCAGTTTGCTTTTGTTATGCCTGCTTTGCCCAACAAGCTCCGGTTTGTGCAGTGATTTTTCCCCGGCTCCCTTCGAAATTGCACGCTTTATTTTTTGCTATATATTATTCAGTTTTAAGTTTGTGTTCTGCGTTCTTTCCCTCACTAATTTAATTAATCTTCCTTCGATTCCCGTAAAGTTGGTTCACCACTTTTGTTGCATTTGTGCCTTATTTGGTCAATCTGTTCGGAGTGTTTTATTTTACACTGTTTACAGTGGTGTTATTTCCTCGGCCCCTGTAGATTTTGAATGATAATGTTTTCCTTTGCATTTTTCTGTAATTTGGTACGCGTGTTTCGCCACGCGGCCTCCAGTTCTGCGGGTTTACTCCCTTGTCCCAGTGTATTTGCTCCCTTGTGTTCCTAGTTGTTTTTCTATTCTTTTAGTTTATGTGTGTTATTCGTTCCTCGCCATTTCCGCCGTCATTTCATACGTTTTTCTTCCTGCGCTTCCATGGTAGCTTGAAAGGGTGTCTAATGCCCTAGTCGGATTACTGACGCTCATGCTGCCATCCCTTGGGTGGGTTTTTCTCCCGTCTTCTCTGCGCCTTAGGTTTCCTTTTTACCTTGGACCTTATCTCCAGTTTATTTGCTTGTTGCCACTCAAGGGTTGGCAGCCTATTCGTGTTTTATCACGCAGTCCTTTTGGTATTTCCTGAAAGACCTCCTTGCCCAGCTCTCAGCAAGTATCAGCAGTCTAGTTGTTTGACTATACGCTGAGTTTAAGCACAAATCTTATGAAAATGATGTGTTTATTGCTTCAGCTATTTCTAACATCTTTCAAAAGTATAATTATTGCAGTTTAGAAATGGAACAGCTCTCTTTAGACATAAGTATTGTTAAAATTTGCCTCTTAAATTACTTTATTAACTGCTGATGGTTATCATACCGTCAAAACATGCACCTACGAAAAAAAAAGGAAAACAGATTTGAAATTATCGAAGATTGTGTATAACGTGTACCTTGAAGGTCATTTTCACCTCTGAATTAAAATCCTTTCGATAATAAATCAGGAGAGGGCTTAATACTATAACCGCAAAGAAGAGTACAAAACTCTATCATCGCAAGGAAGGACTTTGACTAAGATATCCAACCGACCACAAGGGCTAGTGACAGAGCCCCTTCCCCCGAAATCAGGGATAACAGAGTGGAGAGTTTTAGATTTCGCGCGGTTTTGCGCGGTTTAAGCTCTTATTTCTCTTTCTTTTCATATTCGTGTTCCAAAACGATAAAAACGGCGGCCATTTTGATTTACCAATGCATCTTTTGATTATTTTTTATCACCAAGCTGTTTCCCAAGAGAGCGATAAAATCTCTGTAGCTTCGTAGAAGCCTTTGAGGAAACAATCCTTGAAGAAATTAAAAGCTATGGTGACTAAACGGATTATCTTTTGTTAAAGTGTTTACGGAATTGATTTCCTTTGTTCTCTATGAATTAGTTGCTCTTCATCAAGGAGAAAACCCAGCACAGAAAAAGAACCAGCACAGAAAAAGAACTAGAATTGCTAAATCACAGTGTATCCATCATTTCTTACCTTAGTTATGATTATGGAGTAGCTTAAAACAGTTCCTTACGGAAAGCCAAATCGGCTGTAAACGCACTTGAACGGAAACACGGACAATGACCTCTTTTGACCATATCCATAGGGTACCACCACCTTGTTATGGAAGAACATTTTGTACCCAATGTTCCTGGTCAAACATGGAAGAAAAAAAGTCAGAGCTCCATCGTTATCAACAGGAATCCGAGTTGAAAAGAAATAAAAAACAACAACAATTGTATTCCTCTCTCATCTGGACTTATTTTTACTAGAGAAAAACCGCCATTTTGTTACCTGCGCATAGTATCAATGAAAGCAACTAAACGTTTAGAAAAATATAAGCTTGGATTTCTGAAAGGCGAAAACCTCAGTGTTCTTTTGTACTTGTTTTCAAGGTTTTTGAACTATCATGTCCATCTATCGTATCATGAGTCCGTTCCCTCCTACTTAAAAATACGTCGTTCACGGTATTTAGCAAAACCAACCAGGCTTACAAAGCTTTTTCAGATGATACTTTGAACTAAGAGTCATTTCGACAAAATTTTAACTGTAATTTTCAAGTGTGGCTACTGTATTTAGATTCTAAAATAATAATTTCACGTATAATTACCCATCTAAAATTAAGCTGTAATAAATAGACCCCAGGCTCACCAACAGCTCCGTGGAAACCGCATCAGGCCTTGAGCCTACCAGAGAAGCATGGAAAGACCAGGCTAAAAGGCATTACTCGTTAAGATTTTACAGTCAAGGTTAAGGCTTGCCCATCCGTACCACAAAAGACTGGTAAAAACGGACTAGGCTTAAAAGGGTTAACCTGGCAGAGCAGGCTCCTGACAGGACTTTTGAAGCATTTAAGAGGTCCAAAATATATCTAACAATATAATATTGATTTTGATACCTAATACATTTAACAGCGCTGAAATGACGCGAGGACTTACTGCTCACTAATTACCAGATCATTTTAATGATACGTATTTCAGAGTTCACTTTTACCTCCGAACTGTTCCGCAGCCTTTCAGTGGAGCCTTTATAATAACACTCTTTTTGGTCACATAACTCACACCACAGCTGGGATCGTTAAGATGAAGAAGACTAACATCAGCTCCCGAGGGCAAACTGTCACGTGCTATGTGAGCCACCATGTAAGAGGGGAAGCATGAAATAGTAAAGGCAAACCTGGGTCCTATGAGTCAGAGTAATAAAAAGGAAAAAGTCAC
>NC_133210.1:24139318-24189318 GCF_958299795.1 Porites lutea | reverse complement strand
GGTATTTCCGTGCAATTTGAGGTGGAATTTATATTATGAGCCAGGTTGTAAGTTCCCCTGTAGTATCCCTATCACGTTTGTTTGTTTGTCAGCTTTGTTAAAAATAAACTAATGGTAACTACTGGATTGACTTGGAGCTTGACATACTTGTATTAAGGAGCCGTGTATCAACTCTGATATTCCGCCCCAATATGCCATCTTTGATAGCATCTTCCAAAGGCTTCAAGGGCTCGCTGATGTTTCTTTCAAATCGTAGGCGAACAATAGCAATGGTACTTCCTTCTCTGAAAATAAAATATATCTTAGGGCCCATTTACATGGGGTTGGGTGACCCCAGGTGGGTGAGGTAGCCAGCTCAGGTGGGGAAAAAAATAAAATTGCCATCCCTTGGTGCCTCTCTGAAGATTATTGAATGCTATCAGAGCACTTAAAAAAAAAAAAAAATGGTATGCAAACACCGTGTTTTCGCGGTAAATTCTCTTCTATTAGACAGCCTCTCCACACCTTTCATGTAAACATGATGAGACATTATTATCGTGAAGTGTCAGATATTTTCTTAACCTACTTTATATCATGAACTTGCCCAGAAGCTGGCAAATGAAGACGAGAACGTAGCATCGATCGCGGTTTAAGCTAGCCTGATTCTCAGACGTCCGTGGTCGTTCGCGGTCGAGAGGGAGAGGAGCGAAAGGGACCGAGAACGACCTCGGACGTCTGAGAATCAGGCTAGGTTTAAGCATGTTTAACTTGTTTTTAAAACAAAAATTTTTTGGAATGAATGATAAAACTGCTATTGGCATAGATAAGGCTTTCGTATGATCTGCGAAATTGTGCAGATCTCCCCTTTATCTCATCATTATCATACTAATGTCCATCCAGTAATTGCTAAATAAACTTCCATTTTTAACAAGGTTATGACCCGACTGTGATTAGTATATCACGGATGTAAATTAACAAATTAAAGATGAGTTTCAATTCTTTTCCAATGCCCTCCAGCTATCGTTTATTCGGATACAGTTTTCTTCTGTTTTTTTCTTTCTTTTCTTTTAACAATTACACGATTGCATGTCAACGATAAACTGCTACATATGTCATATATACCTGAATTCCACAATAGTTATACCATATAGTTGCTTTTCGCTATTTTGAGATTGGGAGTAGATTCTTGCAATCTGTTAAAGAAACAGGTGAAATTCCTTCAATACATTTGATAGCAGACTGATAAAAGACAGACACCCTGTTGAAGCCACAGATGTAATAAAACCCTTACATGTAAATCCTGGAAGTTCACAGTATTACTCAAATAGATATGTGCAGTTTTCCAGTCCTAAGTGTCGTTAATTAGCCGGGGTTTTTGGGTATTTTGTTTGGTGTGGGTTTCCCATCATTTCAGCTTGTAAGTAACCTAAAGAGCGAGGAATTATTCAGCCATTGCTTAATTCTGTATTTCTCGGTTATTGAGCAAATGAAAATGGAAAGTACAGACGACAAAAGGGTAATTGACTTACTTCTGATATGACGTTTGATTTCAAGGCTTTATATTCAATTGCATTGGAGTTGTTAAACGCTTGCATCCATCTGATGTTTGTAATTCTAATTCCAAATTCATGATCCTCACACTGGTTTTCTGAACCTGTCAAACGTAGACATAAATAGAGATAAGTAATTATATTTACTTAAAAAATTAGAAGCAAGACGGACGTACAAGGACGTACAAGGGGGAGGGGGTTGGATGCCCCTCCCCCCCCCCCCCCGCAATAAGATAAAACATCAGTACCTGACATTTTCAGTAGTTGTTCATTCATCCTTCGCGCACATTTTGAGAAAGTTTAGTGATGGTCAGTTGCTATGGTTACGAGATATGACGCCTTACGGCTAAAAACATGCAAAATGCTTATTTATAAGTTATTTTATGTAAAGCACAAAAACATTATCATTTCTCGCAGTTTTAACCTGATTTCTAATTCTTGGTAAAATCCAAGATGGCGGCCAGGATGGCAACCATTTTTGGTGACGTCACAGGCCTCCAGCAGCGCCAACATCCCTAAAATATACCTCATCTTGTTAAGACCATCAAAGGCTTTCCACTGAAGGTAAAATCGTTTCAAAATACTGCAACATATCAAAAACCCCGGGGAGGGGTTCCATCCACCCTCTCTCCTCCCCGCTTGTGCCACGGTGGGGGTATGAGTTTGCGTGTACGTCCGAGGGTCACGTCATTCTTTAAATATAAACCTGTATGTGATACTATAAACTGATAACAGCCCTCAAAGTATCTTTCTGCAGGTAACTGCAGGGCGTTTCAAAAATCGCCACACGTTTAAAAAGGAATTCCAAGACAGTCTTAGCTTCGACGATTCCCGATTCTAGGTACTGGATTTCGGATTCGTTGTCATTGGAAGTTGGATTCCGGATTCCAATCGTTGGCGGGTTTTCCTGTTTCCTTCAGCTGTATTCCGGATTCCAAATTGCAGGATTCCTGGATTCCAAGCCAAGAATTCCTGGATTCCCAATTCCACAAGCTAAAATTTCCTGGTTTCTGGAATAGAGAATCCCTTAAATGGGACGACAATGAATGCTGAGCTTTTCCAAAGGTAATAACGCAAAAATGGGCTAATAAATGTCTTTCAACTACACGTTTAATTCAATGCCTGCCCTCTGTCTCACATGAAAAGATAGAATAGTTTCTGATCCACGCTGAACTGAATAACGTGACTCATCAGTTTTTTTTAAGAACCAGTTTTGCCACACTCATCAATGACGGAGGCAAATGTCGTCGTTAGGGCAAACTTTTATCGAAGTTCCAAACTACTGCATTCAATAGATTTTAGCCTATCACGACAATTGTTCACAAGAAAATAACAACTTATTACTTCAATTGCATTGCTTACTTTTAATGTTAAAAACTGAAAATAAAAATTACTTACATGCTATGTTAACCAGGGCAGGGCGAGAGGCCTCTCCGACTTTATTTTTTGCTGTACATTTGTAAGATCCAACATCCTCCCTCGTTATGTTAACGAGATGCAGAACTGGGCCAGTAACATTAAAAAGCCTCAGCGTTTTGCCCTCTTTGCTCCATGTGACTTCTGGGAATGGGTCGCCAGATGCACTGCATGTCAGCATCAAATTTTCTCCAACGCTGACTTTAGACTCTCTCTCTGGCTCCGTTGTAATTCTTGGAGGCACTGTCCAAAACAAAAAACGCAGATATAACAACTGGCTTTCTTTCATGATTTTGGGCGTTATTAAAAAAATAAGCTGGAAATGATTACGTCAGCCACAGGAGCCATCAAGCTGCTTTTAATTAATAGACGAATCTTTGCTGACGTCATCGCCGTACAATTTTCCTCGTTAGCATACGACTTAACAAGGCTCCTGACTTAACTTAATTGGAAGCCGTGGTCATATAAAAGGCAAAAGTTGAAAGAGCTGATTAAGTTGAGCAATTTTTGCAATTTTCAGCTCTTTGCAAGCAATATTGAAGGAAATATCAGCCATCAAAAACTTTGAAATTGCTGGGTGGCAAAAAAGTTAATGAGCCATACATTCTCTGTAGAATTTCGAGTTTTTAGACAACAATTTCTCCGAAACCATTTGGTTTATTAGGCTCAAATTTTCAGAGATAACTGCAAACTGTTATGCCCTTTCAATATTCAGAGTTTTTATTTTATTAGCGTCATCAGATAGTGATAAGCATATGTTACTGAGGCAAAAAGTGTAAACAAAGATTCGCCTATTGCAGGTTACTCAGGTACAGAAGTCTTCAAATAGAAGTATCCTTTATTTTTAAACCCTGTAGAACATCCACTTCAAATTCAGTTAAAACATGTAAAGAGGAAACAGGGGGGGGGGGGGGGGGGGGCCGTAAATAATAATTCGAAAGGTCAGTCATGGCTAGATTTTAAGTTCGACCGTCTTAAAAAGGAAATTTTATTATGTAATATTTTTTCCAAAATTAGAATGATGTTGTTTTGGTCCTTCTTAGACTTCTTACCTGCAAATTCATCTAGAACATTCATACATACGTACAAACATCACTTTTATTTATCCTCAGATTTACAGTGTAGCTCTTAAAGCTAATATTTCCGAGACAGAAGAAAATAAAGAATTTATTAAAGTAAAAATAATAATAATACAGGGAAACCTCTATTAAGCGGACACCTTTGGGACCTTCCCAATTGTCCGCTTAATAGAGAGTGTATGATTAACAGAGGTTTGTAAGAATTGCGCAATGTTTCTTTGTTAACGATTAACATACAACGGTTACTCTGCACTGTGATAAAGTTCCTTAATGTGGTGAAAATCTAAGTAAATATACTCAGAGTAAATTACTCCGCGAGTAAATGCGGACTAGTATCATTGATACCTTTGCCAGAGGGAGTTAGAGTTGATAGAATAACTTTCTAAAATGGTGGTAATAGAGAATTCAGATTGGCGATTTATAAGTACAGTTGTAAAACTATGAATACACGTTGCTATTAAGTGTTCATCAAAAAAAATTGCGGGTGGAGATGGCAAAATGATGTGTATGCAATAAAGTATAGTGTGTGAGTGTGTGAGTGTATATTATTTTATTAAAAACTGAATCATTGGATAATGCAATCATAGAGCTCTGATTGGCTTAGCCACCATGGTATATGAGCCATTATACCATGCTCTCCAAACAAGGTTACTGTACGCGTCTGCTCAAAACTAAAAACAAGCTGAAAATCGGTTGTTTTTACAAATAAAGTCGGAAAGAATTTTCGCTATTTTGTGGGCGTTTTTAATAAAAGAATTATTCCACTTGCGCTTGATGGATATGAGATGATTGTAGCCAACTCATATCTAACGCGCACTCGTGCAATTATTGTTAAATATTTGTTCGTTCATTAGTTGTGTTTGTTATTTTGCACAGCCTTAGGGAGGCTTTTAATGGACTAAGTTTACAGGACGTTTTTAGGTCGCCGGAAGGATAAAACGTTGACTACGTTTTTTTTCTTTGATGTCAGTCTATACTGTACTGTCAGAGTCCACAATATAATGGTAGGAACTGTAAAACCATGTCAAAATTGAAGAGATCAATCGACAACTGATCTCTCGAAGCGCTTTTTACTGTTATCATGACTGTTTTTGGACGGAGAAACTTCAAATTATATACAGCATTCATATATTGTGTACAGGACGAAAAATGACACAGCACTCAATATTCAGTCTTGCCGGTGATTCTGTATGCAAATCATTCCATGATTCACCATACCTATAATTCCTACTCATTTCAGACCTAAATCGTAAACTTTGAAAACAAGTTGCCTAATACATTTTAAAATAATTAGGCGACGGCGACAATTTACTTTACGTTGCTTATTTTACGTTTTGCGTGAAATAGCGTGAATATTTCATCTCTACGCGACCAATATAATCTTAATTATCGTTAATCGTTTTCGCAAGGCCCGAAATTTCTTTTTTAAAAATAATCGCTCTACCTAAAGAGTCCTTTTATGGTTGGTTAATTTACGCAACGAAGGAACCTTTGCTCTGCTATAATTATAACTGGATGTATAATTTACAACATGATTGAAAGTATTTTACTCAAAACTAAACCGCATGAGGAAAACGAGTTTTAAAATATTAATTGATATTTATGTCTGTAGTTTGTAGTGTCGTGAAAAATGATGGGTTTGTGATGCAATAAACTATGAATATACTCAGAATTTTCAAACCATAACATAGAATAAGGCTTTTGAAACATTATGGCACGTGCAGAAATTGTAAAAAAGGCAATTTCGTTAATTTCAAATTAAAGCCGGGCACGCAAGAACGAACTCACGTTCCATTGAGGAAGTAACTGATGCGAAGCTTACCACAACAGTTCTTTTGAAAAAGGGACTGTCAAAAATACTTAAGCCGCCATTCAAAGACTTTTCACAAGAGTTTCAGGATGACGTAAAGTAAATTTGGTTTCATAAATCTCTCTCACACTCAATAAAGGGAAAGGCGTTTTGAAAGACGCCTTAGCCTGAAAATGTTAAAAATAACTGATCACGTAGAAGTAAAGAGATACTTTACTTACCAAACACTATTAACTGTACTTGGTCCGTAAGACTTGGCTCAGGAAGGTTATTTTTGGAGAGCGATACCACGATAGAATATATGAACTCGTCGTCGTTGGTCACGGGATTTCTCAAAATCAGTGTAGCTAGAGGGCTTGCACTGTAGTTTGAAATAAATTTCGAAAAAACATTAAACGCTCCTCCTTCTTTGTTGGTTGCAATATCTTCTGATGCATCAGCATCACCTCTTCGCCTTTGAAATGTGACTCTATCAATGATTTCGGATGGCTCCGTAACGAAAGTCCAGACGAGTTTCAGACTCTCCCCAGTGTTGTTTACTCCTTCAACCAGAATTGTTGGTTTGTCAGGCTGTTTGTCCCATCTTATTGCCTCTAAGATAACCCAAGGATAAACAATGCATCATTTAGGTATTATTTGGTCGGCAATGAGTGTAACAAAATGGACATGTATAGAATTTGCTCACTAGAGACCTTTAGCATCAGGTTTTTCTTGTCACGTGACCACGGTCTTGCGGTCGCGTTTGCAGTTTGCAGTTCACGTTTGACCGGTAGGAAGGGCTTCCAGGGGTAAGTGACTTACGGCAAGGTTTTTTGCCACTAAAAATTGTACAGCCTCGCGTTTAAAGGCACGAAATAGCTTTTTATGTCCGTCTGCGATGTAGCCTGCGTTGCAAGCGTTTCCGTTTGGTTTCGGAGCAAAGAAAGACCGAGGAACGGGATTCTCGGTTTTGGCCGCGCGAGAAATGAAACAAGAGCCAAAAAATGAAAGTGGGGGGAGGGGAAGGGAAACCAACCCCTCCCCGCTCTTTTACTTGCGCCATTTTTCGCACGGTCTTTGACCCTCGTTCCTCGTTCTTTGCTCCTAAACCACACGGAAACGCTTACTACGCAGGCTAACTGCGATGTGTTTGTTGGATTTTTGTTCTCGAATCAATGAATTATTACTGTTTTTTAGGCAATAAAAGTAATGCACTTCAACTTGATGAAAAATAAACAACATCGGAACGCGCAGTTCAAATCGATTTTATATTCCTTTCTGCCGTCCTAACATAAGAAAGTTTCCTGTTCCAGTCCAGAGTTAATTTTTTTTTTCTATCTGCTTGTTACTGAATTCATAACTTAACTCAGTCTCTGTTTAGTT
The DNA here is from genome assembly GCF_958299795.1 of Porites lutea. NCBI lineage: Eukaryota > Metazoa > Cnidaria > Anthozoa > Scleractinia > Poritidae > Porites > Porites lutea. The sequence continues at coordinate 24,182,122 of NC_133210.1, read as the reverse complement.
CCTACTTTTAACGTTCGGTATCACTCTGCGAATTTCATTTTATTTCATATAAGCCTTCTGGTTTCTTCTGGGCTCCCTTGCCAACTTACAATTCCTATATGTATTCTTGTATTGCATTATATTTTGGCTAAATAAAAATGAACCGAACTGAACGCCTTGCTAAAATTGGAACTCCCGGAAACTTCAAACGCGTAACGGCAAACTGCAGTTTGCAGTTTGCGGTTTCCCTTGAAAAACTTGATGCTAAAGGTCTTTACTGACTTACCAGATTGATGCAACTCGCCCCAAGTAAGGGAATCCGAATTCGAGCATCTGGCAAATTTTTGCAGGTGGAATCGGGAATCCGGGACCTTGGAATCCAGAATGCAACTGACAATTGGAATCCGGAATCCAAGTTTCATTGAAAAAGATCTGGAATCTAGTAATTGGAATCCTGAATCCACGGCGTGGAATTCAGACTCCAAGAATGTCTTGGATTTCCTTACATAAGGCGATGCAACGACGCGAAAATCAGTATGGTGGCAGAAACCCAGCGAGTAACCCGCTTTCCGTGACTTGTATTCATACTAACTGAAATAACTACCGTGGTATTTGAGAAATTCAAGAAAAAGTCTCTAGTTTAATAGAATGGTACGGAGTTATTCTTCTGTGGAACAATAAGTTGTTTTGTTGATGGCAAGAAATTGGTTATACACCAGGCTCACTGGTTGTGCGGAAGACTAGTGAAATATTTCAGCAATGATAAGGGCACTAATTTGGTTAGATCGCTAAAAACAAAATTAAACACGCACGCCATTTAGTGGTTTGTATTTATCCTAAAGTTTATAGTCGGAACGATTCACTTTAGAAAGCTGGTTTACTAACTTAGAAAAAATGCCACTGAAACGTAGTCAACAGTAGACTGCTTGCAGTCCACCTTTTCTCTTAAAATCCGTCTATTTCTTATCTCGGCCAGCGCGATTGCAAACAACGACGTTACGTTACAATAAGGGATTAGGACCAGACGAGAAAAGACGGACTGCGGACTCTTTTGTAGTAATAAACAAACCCTCCGTCAGCCCAGAAACGGAGTAACCGATTGGTCAATTTTACAGCTGTTGACTGGTCTGTGGGGGAGATGCAAGCGATAAAAATAGTCACGCGTCACAACCAACTGCGAACAATTACGAACCTAGCGGTAATCGCTTGTAAACTAAAATGTTAAGGATATCTTACAGAAGGAAACTGATGTAAATTTCATCAAGAGAAAGGAAATCAAGGCAATCTTACCGGATTTTAAAAAAAAGTACAAATTTTCAGTTGTTTATGTTCTATTTATAAAATGTTTCAAGTTACTCGGGTTTAATTGGTTAAATAAACTACCTTGACAGCTTCGTTGTCCCCAGACAGAACAAAAGAGTCAGCAGTCTCTTATTTTTTCTTCTCGGGCTTACGCCCTCCTTTATCGTGGCTCGCGGCTTCGCCGCTGGCGGCATGCTTAGGTTTTTTCGCGCAGTAACTTTGCAAAGAAAAATAAGAAACTGCTCGCAGTCTAAGTCAACAGTTACCGGCACCGTACAAACGACTTCACAGTATTGACGGACTCAAGCAAACCGAACAACGACAGAATCACTGGACAGCCGAGAATTTGACTAACAATAAACGACTGTTTAACTGTGACAATAGAACGATCGAAACGCACCAATGACATTACGAGTCTTCATAGCCATAACATCACGGCTTAACTGACAGGCGACCAAGAACATGGCGAACTGACACTGAAGTCAATAACCAGAGATTAGTGCCATCAACTGACGTGATACAACTCACTTTGACTCTAAAGATATTACTACCGCACAGGTTGTCGAAATGTCAGTCACTGTCAACAACAGTCCTATTGAGTACTGGGTATGCTCAACCTACTTCTAAACAGGTTTTGATTTAATATGCCCTTGGGGTTGTGAGATTTGTATTGAGGTACAGGTAGTCAGGCAGGTAGACTACTTCTCCCAAAAACCGACGGGCTAGAGACAATTTTGCGTACATGTAGCTAAAACGAATAGTTTGCTTGAATGTGTCACTCTTGTTCTCAGTAATAAAGTGAAAACCAACCAGAGCATTCTTGTCATGCTTCAGTTGTTTCCATCGCGAAAAGCCTCAATGGACATTGCTTTTTTCGAAAGAAAAAAAAGCACTCATCTTCGGAAACTTAATCCTTCTACTAAATTGATGACAGCTCCATCAATGAATTATTTTCAGCGCATCTTTCTACGAAGCGAAAGGAATATGACAAAGTACGTGATAAAAGAAGCCAACAGCAAATATTGTATAAAGTAATTATACGTGTTGTAAGAAGCACTTCGTCTCTTCCCTCTTTTCCTAACTTCCTGTTAAAATGACTTATGCACTTTATGTAACTTATAACAGTGTGATATGATTGGATAAAATAAATTTTCCGACACCTTTACTCCTAGGCCGCAACTTAAATCCTAAGAATTTAATTATTTTCTTAGAAAATCCTAGGAATTCCTAGCAATTCTTAGCGTCATTTCGAAAGGGAAGTGACATTTAAATGAACTTTGTTTTTTTTTCTTTTTCAAGAGATACCCGTGTATCTTTAGATCTTTTTAACTTGTCTAGCGCGGTTTTCAGAAACTAGACGAAAAAGGATTTAAGGACAAGACTGCGTGTTGTAATGTGTTCGCCCTTGTGTTAAATTGATCAAAATTCGTTTTTCTCTGAATGACTCAACAGTTTTCAAAACATAGTGGAAAGAAGGGCAAAAATAGTTTTTTCCACTGTGCACCGCTGTACAGAATGTACATTCCCTTACAATACAAAGCCTTCCTGGTAGATTGATGTTTACAATTTTAATTGGTGTAGTTGAACGTTCGCTTGGTATGCGCAAAGGTCGACTTTAGAAAAGCGTCCTCGAGCTCCTGTTAAACTCCAACACTCAATTTCGCGTAACCTGCGAATACAGCCGTTTCTCCTTGCTCCTCGCTGCTAAGAACGTTTCGCCAGGAAGAACGTCTACGACTCAGCGATAGAAATTCAATACTCGGTGATGACGTAAAATCTGTCCGGAATCTGGTTAGGAGCTCTGATTGGTCGACGTAGTGGTTATATTGTTTTACCTATATTGTTTACGAATGACACACAAAAGGCCACAAAGGTCAAATTTAAACGTGATGAATCTACTTCAAAAACAGTCAATATTCCTAGAATATATTCTTCTTTAGAAAAAGCATCTGAGTTTCGCTGGAGCTCGTTCGCAAAAGATCACAAAACTTTACCATAATCGACCAGGAGAAACATAAGATCAAACAAATTTACATTTGGAACCCCATGACAGCGGATTTGTTAAGTAAACATTGATTAACGTCGTCAGAATGGAATTTCTGTCACTGAGTCGCAAACGTTCCTCCTGGCAAGACGTCCCTGGCGGCGAGGAGCTAGGAGAAAAGGCTGCATTCGTAGGCTAAATTTCGCGATGAACGTGCTCATTAATCGTTTAAGGAAAATTTTTGGTTTCAGGTTTTAGGCTATGGTAGAGAACATTGAGGGTTGTTTACGTAGATTATCGTTTATATATATAGCACAAAAACAAAGCTGAAATATGAATGCTCAACGTCGCAAGTAAATAGTATGAACAACATTTGAACCTTACAAACAATTAATGAAAGGTGTGGCGACAAAATCGCTGCGCTCACGTCATCTGCACTGTCTAAAGCACAAATCTTTTGGAAATTTGACACCAGTCAGATTGGGTCACGACCAGGCAATGAAAAAAAAGAAGCCAAGAGAACTGAGGAGACTCTATAGTCGCCAATCTTATTTACAATGTGTTAGCACGTACTAGTCACACTTACCTGAGCGACCAACGGTCATCACAAGTAAAGCCACCATCTTTGGTATCAGCTTCGCCATAGTTGTTCTTTAGACGTAGCAGGGATCTACACAAAGTAACATTTCGGTTAGAGCGCCAAATAGGTGCCAAACGAGTTACAGCTGTAACACTGGGTCACGATAGCACGTTATTCCTGAGGAACGCTCTGCACCCTTTCACAGAAAACGATTAAACTCAACGAGCTCACACGCGATGTCAGTGCACATGACGCGTTCTTTCAGCAGACGCAAATCTCGCAAATATTAGCTTCCTTACTTTTTACGCTTGTGAATATTGTATCTCTCCTGTGTGCAGTGAGGCCTGTACAGGCATGCTAATTTGCTGTTAAAACGGTTACCTGAGGATCGGTTTCATTGACCGAAAAGACTCAATGGTATCATTGATATTAACTTTCCCCTATAACGTCTAAACACATTTCTTAATGAACATTGGCAGGTAGAATCAGCATCCTGGTTAATTCTGCAAAGAAGCGTTCGAAAACACTTGAATTCGCGTTATTTTAATGGTCATTCCTCTCAATTTCAGTCAGCGACTGAAAAAAAGACAATAGAATTTAACTAAGGAAAAATCGGAAAGAGTTACGAAACGTGCTTTCGCGAATCATGTATTCTTTAATATTGGCCCAACTTTTTACAAGCCATGATGTTCGGCACGTTTAATTTGTCTTATGTGACAGCTTCAGAGATAGCAAGCCCAATGCCAATAGAAGTGACGAACTCTTGAACTTCTGTTCACCTTCATCTATACTATTTGAGTGCAAATGAGCAAACGGCTAAAAAGATTGTAACATATATAACTTTCGCCATCGGCGACATTTTCTAATAACTCTTACAAGAAGAGAAATTCATTGCATTCATATGTCTGACTTGCTTAAGGTTTTTACATACAGTTAAACCTCGCTTTACGCGCGGACACTCGCTTAATAAGGACTCCTCATTAAAGGCCATTTGCGATGGCGTCATTTTACCACTACGACCGGAATCCTTTACGGTTTTCCTTTTATATTTAAATTTGGTAATCCCAGCGAGGATTAAATGCCAATCCCCTAATTTGCACAAGAAAGCTAAACCCCGAAGGATTCTGGTAGTAGTAGTAAAATGGCGTCAACGTGCAAGTGGCCTATTACGGAAAGTTTTCTTTGTCCCTTGGGAAAGAAAGCCGTTTAATGCAAACACCCCGTTAATATGGACACTTTCTATGGTCCCCTCAGTGTCCGTATTAAGGAGGTTTGACTATCTATCCCGCTTTACGGACACCCCATTATTACGGACAGTTTGCTTTGTCCCTGAGGAAAGAAAGCCCTTACAATTTTTACATCATTATGCATGCCAAGTTCATTTTTAAAAAAAATGTTTCTTTCTCATTTTACTCTTCACCCTTCACTCTTTTCGTTCCTAATTCCTCGCAATGATAGCTTTATGAAGGTTATAGATGTATAATTTGCCCTCTTTTTAAAACAAAAAAAGTCTGAATTTTTCACTTAAATAACATGACCCGCTTAATACGGAAACTTTCTATAGCTATATTTTTAACAATTATTCCTCGAGCCTGAATGGGCTCTGAGTCAAAAGCCCATGAGGCCAAGGGCTATAGTAAAATCCAACTAGTTGGTCAAAAACATCGACTGGACAAAACAACTTTAGCTAGCAAAACGCGATTTGTTTTCATTGTTTTCATTGTTTTGGTTTTCAAAGCTGGCGCTTTTCGCTACTAGTGGGCTATAACATAAAGCCTAGTAGAAGCTCAACCAATCAGAATGCAGCATTGATAATAGACCACTAGTTAGATTTTACTAAATATATATAGCCCCCTCGGTGTCAGCATTCAAGGACTTGGACTCTTTTAACAGTCCTCTTTTTCAGACGCAGGAGACCGTCGAATGCAACTCATATCCGTGGCTTTGAAATCAACGACAACTTGGCCAAATCTTCTTTATCAATATTATAATCTCGAGTAATACGAATGGGACAGATTAGATGATCGAACACAAATGAGCTGAATATAAACTGTCAAGTCATATAAAGAAAATAAATTAGAATTAGAATTAGGGTTAATATTTTAGCGACTATTCGCGCCAGTCCCTTGCAACGCGAGTATAAATAAGAGCTCCGCATCTCATTTCTGCCCAATTTGCGTAAGAATCCATTCGCTCTGTTAACCGATTCTTGTTTTATTAAGAAGGCTGACGAACCTGTCCCGCCCCGGCCAATGTTACACAAGCTCCAGCTCTGCTTCAAACAGCCCAATTGCCAGTACAGTGCCGATGACTTACTTTCCCTCGCCCGTGTTTCGCTGGCACTATACTCCCAGTTTGTTTACTGCCCTTCCCTTGGCTCCCGTAAGGTTTTACACGTTAATGTTTTGCTTTTGTATTATCCAGTAGCGGTGTTATTCGTACTTTCCCTCGCTATCTGCAGTTTGTGCAGTGTTCTTCCCTCGGCTCCCATAAAGTTTGTTGCACGCTTGTGTTGTATTTTGCTTTATTCAGTAATTTTTGTTTTGCGTGCTTAGCCTCACAAACATCGGGTTTGTGCAGTGCTTTTCCTTCGACTCCCGTAAAGTCAGTTACACGCTTTTGTTACTCAGGCCACTTAAGGCATGACTATCTAATTAAATATGCATATTTTGATAGAATGCTATTTAGAACGGTTTGCTAGTTCTATCAAGGATCCTGAAAACTGAACTACAAATGAAGCTTAATGGCCTTAGCAATATGAGTGCATTTTAGAAGCTTACATTTTCGTCATGTGACTGATAATTGAGAATTAACGGTCAAAATATTTACTCTAAAATGGGGAAAGGATAATGAAAGAGCAACAAGTTCTTTTAGGTACATTTCAGAGGCTATTGAAAAGGTTCTTATAAATTCGCCTTGTATGTGTGTTTACGTTATATAGGAATCGCTAAATAAAGGGAAAAGGGTCACGTGACTTATTAATTAGTTAAATAGCTAATAGGATAAATAACATTTTCAATCATACAAGGCGAATTTACGATTTACACTGTTTATGTAACATTTTGGTAGTGACAATTCCTAACATTAAGGTTTGCAACCCCTCCCCGTTTAGGAAAACGTGTTTTGTGACGTCCTTGACGATTTAACGTCACCTGTTATTTGAAATCACGTTCCACGTATTTTTTTCCTTGAGACACATTCGTAGTTCACTTTTCAGGAGCACTGATGGAAGCAAACCGTTCTAAATAGCATTTACTAAAATATGCATATTTAATTAGGTAGTCATGCCTTAAGGTGGCTCGACTGGATTTTTTGGGGTTGATACCTCCCAAGTTTGAGCATTAACTACGTCGGCATGACGTCGGCATAACGATATGGAAAAAAGGTTACCACAACCGTATTATACAACGATGAAAATTTCTTACGATCTGGGTTTTATCGCAATCGGAGTCGCCATGGCAACGTAATGACGCTATTACGTTTTTCATTTATCTTTGTGTTTCTCTGTACCAGGTTTTTTTTTTGAAGAAATCGCTTAAGGGACTATGTACCTGCCATAATTGCCCCCATTATGGCAAAGTTTGAACAAATTCTATGAGAGCGTTTTCGAAATATTTTGAAATGCAGTTTTAAGAATCATAAAAACAGTGAAATAGCATGCTAGCCACACAATTCGCTAATATTTTAAGAAAATGATAAGCTTTGGGAACGAGGCTTCATCTCATAGTGGTTTGTTTCCATTGAAAACTGCATACAAAAAAAAGAGGGGAATTGCTGTGCGCGATCGCGAGTAAGAAGAATTTTATTAACTTGCATTCAGCTGCTTTTGATACAGTTTTTGGCCGTAATTTGGTCCATGCCTAAAAGTTTCGCATTTTTCCAAAAACCGCTCGATAATTTTTTTTATAAATTCGACCATCCCGAGATGAATCGTCAAGAAATATTCCCTGCAAGTTTCAAGAACATTGAAAACAGGGAAGGCTTTTAAATAGGGCCTCAAATATAACCAATTTCCCCCCAGATTTTGTGTTTACAAGTGAGCGTCGATCCTCATTATTCACTGGCATTGTTTTCAAGTTTCATATGTACGTGCACAACTAGCAAAGATATAAATTTGCATCAAAAAGAACTCTTGATTACTTTCCGAAGAAATATCCGGAATATGCTAATAATTGGCTTGTCGTCACAGATAGCAGTGAGAGCCGAAACGGTGAACCTCACGGCTCATCGTGTAGGATGGAATACTTAATTATCTTACTCGGGTTATGACATCACAGAAACTCTCACAAAGAGTTGCTCTGATGTTATAATGTATCACTAATCTCTTTATCAGGTAATTAGCATATCCCGGAGATTTAAACGAGAGTCCTTTTTGATGCAAATTCTATCTTTTTGCTAAATCTGCACGTGTATATGAAACTTGAAAACAATGCCAGTGAATTGAAAATTGGCTATATTTGAGGCCCTATTTTAAAGCCTTCCTTGTTTTCAATGTTCTTAAAACCTGCAGGGAATATTTCTTGACGACTGATCTCGGGATTGTCGAATTTATAAAAAAATTTATCGAGCGGTTTTTGGAAAAATGCGAAATTTTTACGCTGACCAGTATCACTTGACCGTATCGCGGGCTCAGGTGTCGACCCGTCGAGGTCAAGTATTTTTTTGAAGTTATCCGCTGACAAGTTACTAGTTTTCAAGTGATCGCAGGCTCAAGTTCAAGTTTTTTCTAAACTCATAAATATGTTGTGTTAATGTTCCACACAATTAAAATTTTGATTGCAAACTGACCTCGGACGCGAAAATTCAGCCAGCTGTTACAGGCAGGGAAAACAGTTGCTTTTGACTTTTCTCACCATGGGCACGCGTTGGTCACGCTCTACGTCCAATTTTTATGCTCTGATTGGTCAAAATTTGACAGGTGAGTTCATGCGGAAAATTTATGCAGCATCTTGAATCTTGTTTACCTTGACAGCTGAAGCTGACAGAGTTTTGTGTCAACTTGTGATGTTTTTAACTGTCTTTTTCCACTGGATGTGCAAAATGAAATTCAGCTACCATCAGGAGTCCTCTGTTATTCATGGCTAGTTTGTTTATTGGGTTTTTGGTTGAGGAATACGTCGCTTGTCAAAGTCGGAAATCCGATTTCGGATGGCATCGTTTTCGTTTTCACCTTGCTTGATGCGTAAGAGGATTGCAAAGTCTGAAGCGATACTGGCTTTTCTTGGTACCTTTCAGGAACTGCATCTCGAATGGTAAGCCAGAGAAATTATTGTATTTGATGTTTGTTTTTTGGATCTAATTTAATGAAGTCGAGCGGAGTTTATGCGGTCATTTACTTTATGCACGTTTGTAAGATTTGAGACAATGATCTGACCGAGTATCAGGTTTGATATAAGCTTACAGAACTTTAAAAAGCCTTTAGACAGTTTCTCACCGCAAATAGAAAGAAAACGTTCCAAAGAATATTTAGTTATAATTCTGGCCGGAAAAGAAAGCTTTGAGCGATTTTCTTGCCTCGAGATCGTCTTTGAAAAAAGCAAACACCGGGAAGCCGGCTTAAAACATAAACTTAAGCTTGAAGCTTCAAGACTCAGGATTTTTAGGAATACTTTAATACTTGTCTTCCTGAATGAAAATTGTTGTTTCTGTATATGTTTCACCGAATTATATTTCTTTTATTGATTGTTAGTAGTCTCTCTTGTAATTTTAATCGCTGTGCCGATTGTTTTCAGTCGTTCAGTGAACATCGCTTGCAGGAGTACTCAAAATGCCGCGCGTTAATAAACCATTAAATAAAAAATAAACAGAATAAATTCTTTATAATGTTGGAGCGTAACTCTGTTAATGTTCATTCAAACACTCGCCACAGCTCGCACTACAAAAGTGAGAACCGGATGGCCGTATAGGTGATTTTGGAATTTTTTTTAACAGTTTATGAATATTGAATGAGTGCAATTAGTATTGTGAAATACTGCTTTCTGTCCGAGGTCTGCCGGTATGATAAAAACAGTGCCTCATACTACTGTTTCACCTCATATGTGATGTATAAATGGTATAAAAGGTTGGTTTACACGCACCCAGATTTGCTGACAAGATTTTGCAAAGTAAACTTGTCGAACGCAAAAAAGTTGGCCTGCTTTTTTCTCCCACTAATTAATCTACGGTGATCAAGAGCCATTATGGCTCTTAAATGTGATCGAGGATGATTACCAGTTTTTGGGTGTACATATGAGGCTATCAACTCGATGTAAGATTTGGTTCACTCTTGGGCTGTTTGCAAATTATTTTTCTCTAAAATCAGGTAGCCTTTCCCTCAAAAGTCACATAAATGTGCTCTAAAGTTAACTGAATTGTGGAATTCGAATACAAGTTTATTGTTTAATTTAAATTATAAATTTATTAATGGGAGCCTCGCTTTTAGCCCTGGCTAAATCTATATATTATTATTCTTAACACTACATTTCGAAATATTTCGAAAACGCTCTCATAGAATTTGTTCAAACTTTGCCATAATGGAGGCAATTATAGCAGGTACATACTCCCTTACGCGATTTTTTCAAAAAACTCCTGGTACAGAGAAACGCAAAGATAAATGAAAAACGTAATGGCGTCATTACGTTGCCATGGCGACTCCGATTGCGATAAAATCCAGATCATAAGAAATTTTCATCGTTGTATAATACAGTTGTGGTAACCTTTTTCCAATATCTTTACTCATGCCGACGTAGTTAATGCTCAAACTTGGGAGGTATCAACCCCAAAAAATCTAGTCGAGCCACCTTAAGTGGCCTGAGTACGCTTTAGTCAGAAATTTATTTGCGTGTTTTGCCTCGCAAACATCGGGTTTGTTCAATGCTACTCCCTCGGCTCCCGTCAAGTTTGTTGCATGCTTGTGTTTATTTTGCTTTATTCAGTAATTTTTTGCTTTGCGTGTTTTGCCTCATCAACATCGGGCTTGTGCAGTGCTTTTCTCTTCGGCTCCCCTCAAGTTTACACCCCTTTGGTTTTCTTTGTTTTATTCAGTTTGCTTTTTGTTATGCCTACTTTGCCCAACAAGCTCCGGTTTGTGCAGTGATTTTTTCCCGGCTCACTTCGAAATTGCACGCTTTATTTTTTGCTTTGTATTATTCAGTTTTAAGTTTGTGCTCTGCGTTCTTTCCCTCACTAATTTAATTAATCTTCCTTCGATTCCCGTAAAATTGGTTCACCACTTTTGTTGCATTTGTGCCTTATTTGGTCAATCTGTTTGGCGTGTTTTATTTTACACTGTTTACAGTGGTGCTATTTCCTCGGCCCCTGTAGATTTTGAATAATAATGTTTTCCTTTGCATTGTTCTGTAATTTGGTACGCGTGTTTCGCCACGCGGGCTCCAGTTCTGCGGGTTTACTCCCTTGTCCCACTGTATTTGCTCCCTTGTGTTCCTAGTTTTTTCTTCTATTCTTTTAGTTTATGTCTGCTATTCGTTCCTCGCCATTTCCGCCGTCATTTCATATGTTTTTTTTCCTGCACTTCCATGGTAGCCTGAAAGGGTGTCTAATACCCTAGTCGGATTACTGACGCTCATGCTGCCATCCCTTGGATGGGTTTTTCTCCCGTCTTCTCTGCGCCTTAGGTTTCCTTTTTACCTTGGACCTTATCTCCAGTTTATTTGCTTGTTGCCACTCAAGGATTGGCAGCCTATTCGTGTTTTATCACGCAGTCCTTTTGGTATTTCCTGAAAGACCTCCTTGCCCAGCTCTCAGCAAGTATCAGCAGTCTATTTGTTTCACTATACGCTGAGTTTAAGCACAAATCTTATGAAAATGATGTGTTTATTGCTTCAGCTATTTCTAACATCTTTCAAAAGTATAATTATTGCAGTTTAGAAATGGAACAGCTCTCTTTAGACATAAGTATTGCTAAAATTTGCCTCTTAAATTACTTTATTTACTGCTGATGGTTATCATACCGTCAAAACATGCACCTACGAAAAAAAAAGGAAAACAGATTTAAAATTATCGAAGATTGTGTATAACGTGTACCTTGAAGGTCATTTTCACCTCTGAATTAAAATCCTTTCGATAATAAATCAGGAGAGGGCTTAATACTATAACCGCAAAGAAGAGTACAAAACTCTATCATCGCAAGGAAGGACTTTGACTAAGATACCCAACCGACCACAAGGGCTAGTGACAGAGCCCCTTCCCCCGAAATCAGGGATAACAGAGTGGAGAGTTTTAGATTTCGCGCGGTTTTGCGCGGTTTAAGCTCTTATTTCTCTTTCTTTTTTCCCATGTCTAAGACTGACGTCACAGCGGCCATATTCGTGTTCCAAAACAATAAAAACGGCGGCCATTTTGATTTACCAATGCATCTTTTGATTATTTTTTACCACCAAGCTGTTTTCCAAGAGAGTGATAAAATCTCTGTAGCTTCGTAGAAGCCTTTGAGGAAACAATCCTTGAAGAAATTAAAAGCTATGGTGACTAAACGGATTATGTTTTGTTAAAGTGTTTAAGGAATTGATTTCCTTTGTTCTCTATGAATTAGTTGCTCTTCATCAAGGAGAAAACCCAGCACAGAAAAAGAACCAGCACAGAAAAAGAACTAGAATTGCTAAATCACAGTGTATCCATCATTTCTTACCTTAGTTATGATTATGGAGTAGCTTAAAACAGTTCCTTACGGAAAGCCAAATCGGCTGTAAACGCACTTGAACGGAAACACGGACAATGACCTCTTTTGACTATATCCAGAGGGTACCACCACCTTGTTATGGAAGAACATTTTGTACCCAATGTTCCTGGTCAAACATGGAAGAAAAAAAGTCAGAGCTCCATCGTTACCAACAGGAATCCGAGTTGTAAAGAAATAAAAAACAACAACAATTGTATTCCTCTCTCAACTGGACTTATTTTTACTAGAGAAAAACCGCCATTTTGTTACCTGCACATAGTATCAATGAAAGCAACTAAACGTTTAGAAAAATATAAACTTGGATTTCTGAAAGGCGAAAACCTCAGTGTTCTTTTGTACTTGTTTTCAAGGTTTTTGAACTATCATGTCCATCTATCGTATCATGAGTCCGTTCCCTCCTACTTAAAAATACGTCGTTCACGGTATTTAGCAAAACTAACCAGGCTTACAAAGCTTTTTCAGATGATACTTTGAACTAAGAGTCATTTCGACAAAATTTTAACTGTAATTTTCAAGTGTGGCTACTGTATTTAGATTCTAAAATAATAATTTCACGTATAATTACCCATCTAAAATTAAGCTGTAATAAATAGACCCCAGGCTCACCAACAGCTCCGTGGAAACCGAGCTTTTATATACGCATCAGGCCTTGAGCCTACCAGAGAAGCATGGAAAGACCAGGCTAACAAGGCATTACTCGTTAAGATTTTACAGTCAAGGTTAAGGCTCGCCCATCCGTACCACAAAAGACTGGTAAAAACAGACTAGGCATAAAAGGGTTAACCTGGCCGAGCAGGCTCCTGACAGGACTTTTGAAGCATTTAAGAGGTCCAAAATATATCTAACAATATAATATTGATTTTGATACCTAATACATTTAACAGCGCTGAATTATGACGCGAGGACTTACTGCTCACTAATTACCAGATCATTTTAATGATACGTATTTCAGAGTTCACTTTTACCTCCGAACTGTTCCGCAGCCTTTCAGTGGAGCCTTTATAATAACACTCTTTTTGGTCACATAACTCACACCACAGCTGGGATCGTTAAGATGAAGAAGACTAACATCAGCTCCCGAGGGCAAACTGTCACGTGCTATGTGAGCCACCATGTAAGAGGGGAAGCATGAAATAGTAAAGGCAAACCTGGGTCCTATGAGTCAGAGTAATAAAAAGGAAAAAGTCACCAATCGGAGACTACAGGCACTATTTATATCTAAAAATATTCTGGAAGAGTAAACTGTTATATTTTTGCTGAAACTGGGTATCTGTGGGATCAAAATTCAAAATGGCAGATCTATGACGTCATGTGACATCAGAACCCTCGGAGTAAGGTAAGGCTGACTTTATTTATACATATACATTTATATAGAAACTAACTGCCAAACTAAACTAGAACCTAAGATAAAAACTAGGAGTAATCGGAGCTTAGGGGAGTGCGTTCGATATGTTTGTAAGGCATACAGGTAGCACTTGAGGCGGAAGGGTAGTTGCGATATAGATAAATGCGATTATGACATATTTTGAACGTAAGGGTTGCGTACAGCGAAACCTCTATTTAACCTGTGTATCATTATAAGAACGTTTTCAAAAGATATCGTATGGTTCGGTGTCAAGTGCTTGTAATCGGAGGAGACATTGGCCAGAGTGCGTCGGGCGTGTAAATGGAGCGAGTTACAGGGCGCAGTTGATCAAAGGCCGTTTAGTGCTTAACGCGGGATTCTTTTTCTTTTTTCAAAAACATTTCCTCGGATAATTTTCTCTGTTATTTTTAAGAGCATCCAATCATCAACTTGTTGACTAAATGAATTACATTGAATTTACTGTTTTAAAAGCTTTCACATCTGAATTCACACTTCGCACTCACCCTGTCCATGCGTTCAATGGAACGTGTGTGCGGCTCACGTCAATAACTTTTCCAGTAATTTGTTCGAGCGTGTTGATTTCAGTGACTCGAGAGTGGCGCTACTGTGGGCTGGTTTATAAGTTTTTCCTAATAAATAACATAGAGTTAAAGTGTTCGTTTGTCCGGTGCCGAAAATACGACAAGTCATGATCAAATGGCGCCGCCGAGCTTCACATCTCGGTAGATTTACTTTCTGGCACAACGGCCGCCGGGCTACACAACTCGGTAGATTTACTTTGGGACACAACGGCCGGCGAGCAACACAACTCGGTAAATTTACTTTGTGGCACAACGGCCACCGAACTAAACCCGGTTTGATGCATGCACCAGGAGTCGCAGACATTTTCCAAAGACAGTGACGAACCATGCTGAAAAATATGAAGGGTTAATCCAAAGTAAAATTTAACAGCAAACTTCTGAAAGATGAACGCTTTGGACGATTCAGCAAACACAGATCGATGTACGCTTTACGAAGATTCAGCAAACTTTTTAAAAGATGAACGCTTTACGAAGACAGAATATCTGACCTCAGCAAACCTTTGAAAGATGAACGCCGAAGAAACAAGAATCACCACATGAGTTAGCGCTTCAAAGTGAGGCAAAACTTAAGCAAGCGCCTCAAAGCGAGGCAAATGTGTGTGGACGACGACGACGAAAAGGCAATGTCAAAAAACCTTCCTTGTTAATTGCACAGGACACCCAATTATGCACAAAACACCCAACACAAATTAGGGGTTGCGTTCTCGTACCTCGAACGCAATTATTAAACAAGAAAGATGATAAGAAAAAACCTGCTATACAAGGAAGACGTGTGTAAAAATTGCATATCGCTAATTTAAGTAATTTCGCAATCGAAATGAAGGTTTTTTAGTGTTGGTTTAAAAACATTAAGGGATGTTAATTGCCGAACCTCCAGAGGCAAGCTGTTCCGCAACACACTTCCGCTATATATTACAAAGGCTCTTTTATAAAACTCAGTGCAGGTTTGTGGAATGGCGAGCATGCATTCATTCTCTCTTAGGTTATAAGTAGTTAAATCGCAGTGACGAATATTAACGTATTACATTCGGTTGACGTAACAGTTGATCGTTAACGTAACATTGTTAGCCTAAGCAACAGATGGTCCTTTACATCGGCGACATTTTTTGCTGCCTTCGCCCCCACTTTTGCTAAAAGTGCCTAAGGGAGATAATATGCCCGGGGAGGGGGGGGGAGGTTAATTTTTGCTGGGTATGTGCCGCTGTCCTCTCAGAGCCCCTACCCCGTTATAGTCTATTCTGTGGCCAATTATAGACCCCATCTTAGAATATGTAATTTTCGCGATCCCAACTTAGTCACTTTCTAATTTTACGAACTTACCCATTTTTTAGATTGAATGAAGAACACTTTACTTTTCATCTACAGTACAAACATTCTGGTATGTCTGCTAACCGTAAATATGAAGAACTTTCTTACCCCCAAAAATCCGAAAATGTGCGACCTCATACTAGTAACTGCATTGAAAATGCGACACCATTATAGTCAGTCCAGTCGTGAAATAGACTACGAGCAGTCTCTCTTTTTTTTCTTGGTTTGTCGAGCAAAACGCCCTCGTTTCTCGCGCGTGGACTCCCCTTGCTAAATCTGAAGAAAAAGAGAGACTGCTCGCAGTCTAGTCGTGAAAATGCGGCCCCATCCAACGGCACATCCCCATTAGCCTCTTATAAGGAAGTACCCGGCGCCCCCCGGGATAATATGACATCAGTGCTCTAAAACACTGGGTATTGTTGTCCTTTTCGCTTGATTGATAATTTGTTTAAATTACTTACTCGTTGTTGAAGGCGGAGGAGGATGCATTGCTGAAAAAATACGAGAAAGTAAAACTGAATTGAAAGTTGGTTTCAAAACAATAAACCTATAGTAATAAACACAAACGTCAGTGTTATCAGCACAGGGTTTTATTCGCAGGGCTTTCGGGCGTGACTACCGCTAAAGCTCCTTAACGCCAGCCCCAACCCTTAAATGACCTTAAGTCTACTGTAAGCTTCAGCATTGTTTACCTGTTCGCTTGATTGATAATTTGTGTAAGCTTACTTACTCGTTGTTGAAAGCAGAGGAGGATGCATTGCTGAAAAAATAAGAGAAAGTAAAACTGAATTAAAATTTGGTTTCAAAACAATAAACCTATTGTAATAAACACAAACGTCAGTCTTGTTAGCACAGGATTTTATTTGCAGGGCTTTCGTGCGTGACTACCGCTAAGCATGTGTAATCAAATGGTGACGAGTGAAATTAGGGAATAATTTCCTTAATTTCACGAGTATTCAATTTGATTACCTATTAATATCATGGGTGACGAACTACGTTAGCAATCGTGAATTTTTGACATGTTTAGCCTGGATCGTATCGATCGAGAACTCCATTCTCTCAAATGTTTAGACCTTAAATTTGGCTTAAGTTCAGAATTTTCAAAATTTTCTAACAAAATACCTGTTAGAATCCTTCTTAATGCTCTCTTTCGTATGTTCAGGTTTTCTAAGGCGTCTTTTTGTGCCCTAACATCTTCATTCACGACATTTTAAAACTCCGTCGCCATCTTGACACTGAGACGTACGGAAGGATTAACGCTGAAATTTCGCGCCAAAATTAAGGAGAAATTCGTCACCTATGATATTGAGGTCCTTAACGCGTGCCCAAACCCTTTTAAATCTACCGTAAACTGCAGCATTGTTGTCCTTTTCGCCTGATTGTTAATTTGTGTAAATTACTTACTCGTTGTCGAAGGCGGAGGAGGATGCATTGCTGAAAAAAATACGAGAAAGTAAAACTGAATTAAAATTTGGTTTCAATACAATAAACCTGTTGTAATAAACACAAACGTCAGTGTTATCAGCACAGGATTTTATTTGCAGGGCTTTCGGGCGTGACTACCACTATAAAGGTCCTTAACTCGAGCCCCAACCCTTAAATCCACCGTAAACTTCCGATTTTTAAGCCCCTACCTATAAGCTCCCCCATTTATAAGGCCCAGCTGCTAGCTCTAAGCAAAAAAATACATCCTGTTTTTAGCCCTGTTATAAATTGGCAAATTGGTGTTAAATTTACTCTCTTTGGATAAATAAATTGGCGTTTGTGATAAAAGATAAACATACTTATTTGCTTACAAATAGTTATTTAAGCTTAGATTTTGGCATTTAAAATGATGTTTCCTCTCATAAATTTTTATTTAAGTGCGATGGACAGTCATTCCAGACGTGAAGTGTTAAATATTTCATATGAAATTGCATGATTTCTTTTCTTAAACCCGTCACCAATTTGTCAATTATTTAAGATTTTAAGAAAAATGTTCTCTCGATGATCGAGT
This sequence comes from Porites lutea, assembly GCF_958299795.1. Taxonomy (NCBI): domain Eukaryota; kingdom Metazoa; phylum Cnidaria; class Anthozoa; order Scleractinia; family Poritidae; genus Porites; species Porites lutea. Next base: position 24,164,349 of record NC_133210.1, on the reverse strand, counting down.
TTTATATTTTTGAGGCAAACTTAACAAGTTAAAACAAATGATTATCCTTGCCGTTGGCAGGTGTGGCCGGTTTTTTCTTCTACCAATATAACACTTCAATCTTCGAAAAGAAGGATCATGGAAAGTAGAAACAAACGCAGTCAGTATTGCGCGAAATTGACGGTTTTTACACCCGGCTGGTAGCAACTTCTCTGACAGTGAAAGAACCTGAGCAGATAAACTGTAAGAAATGCAGATAAGGAATGAAATCAAGATGATGTAACGTTGAAATTGCCATTATTTTCTGGTGACTGCGGTGAGAATTTTCATTGGGGTTGCTGTCTTGGTTGTCGTCAAGCTCAGTCTCTGAGTTAACTTGCCATGGGGAGGGAAGGAGCCTCCATGTCAATCCCTAGAAGGGGAGGGTGTTGGAAAAGCGTGGTATAATCCGTTAGTCTCTCTGGAGACTCAGTTCATTGATCATCTGTCAGCCGTCAGTTTGTCATCCCAAATTCTTGAAATGTTTCAGGCCGATTCGCCAGTGAAAGGTTTCCCCTCACCCACGTGCTCGGCTGCGAGGCCGTGTCAGGTCTGAGGGGTGACGTGGCCTTGAATGCTCTGCTTAGGGCTAGCTTAAGTCTTAAGCTGCCTCTGTCGAGTAGAGCCGGCTTAAAGCAGCTAGAGATGGCCGGGTTGAGAATATCTTTTTGATGGAGATGAATTCAATCTTTCTTTACTAGCCAGGAACCAAGAGTAGAGTCACCTTAAAAGGCTAATGGGTAAGAGCTGAGTTTCTTTACAATATTTACTTTATGTAAATCAAGTTAAGCTGTGTGGCCTAGAGTTTCCAGCTGGTGCGGCCGGAAGATGTCATTGAATGGTGACAGGAGAGAAGAAATGAGGCGAAACTGGGTCCGGAGGTGGCCTCCTTCTTCGAAAACACAGGATTTCTGGCCAACGTTGTTTGCAAAGAATTCTAGTAATCTTTCAAAATGTGCTATTTTCAAGTGGCAAACGACGTCTTTTCAGGAAATTTGTCATCAAAGAAAGCTGCTTATTTCCCAGAATATCCTAGCCGGATTTTTTAAAACGTTACCGTGAAATGGACCTTTTGCGTCCAACAGTTTTTTCAAAGGAGCAGTTATAGAAACTAAGAGCGTAACCATTTTTTTTTCTCTTCTCCTACTTTCTTCCTCCTCGCTCTTGCTTTTTCTCCTTTCCTTTTCATTCGTTAGTGTGATTTTTGAGCTTACAAGGCCCAAAAAAACTGCCTTTTGAAGCCTTTTCACTCAATGACGGCAAATTTCGTTAGGTTGGTTCTCAAAAAATAGGCTAGATATATCTGTCTGAGTTCCTTAAAACGTGGCCAGTAGGTTTTCGCTTGGTTCCGGGCGCAGCCCGGCTCTGGGCCACTTCGGTCTCCAAAAAGGTAGAGTTCTTGACGTCTTTGACGGCACGGGTGGACCCAGGGACTGCCTTAAAGGTGGATGGGTGGCTCAGGATTGAGGGCAAAACTAGAGGGGTAGTGAGGGGGCTATTTTAACACATTCCCTTGTAAAGAGCAGTGTTTACTAGGGGCTTTGACTGGCATCTTATGTTTACTTTGCCCGAGCCAGCTGAATCAGGCGTCTGCTGCGTCACCAGGGGAGAGGCGCAGGCAGTAACCCAATGTCCCTGGTGGGCAGGGTGAAATTCTTGGTACTTAGCAGAGGACCTGTAGACACTCACTGAAGCCATGTTCACATAAATTGTAACGTTGAAATTACAGGTAAAATCTTTATCATCATTACCGTAATCGTCATCGTCATCGTATTATTATTATTTTAGTGTACCAACTCTGAGGAGTTCATACTGTCTAAAATAGACCAATCTTATGCAGGAAAGTGAAACGAAATATCGAAGTTCTTTTGCCAAAGAGGAAGGTAAACCTGTTCGTTTTTTTTCTTGAACAAAATACACGTATCACTTTTTTTCCTTTCATATCACTTTGAAATATATACTATTAGTTTGCAAAGATGTCAAATTAAAAGATATAACTTGAAGTTTAATCTATCCAAAACATTTAAAATGGACTTTTCCTTTAAGTTAGAATCGCCAACTTCAGGTTTTAAACGGTTAACTGATTTTCAGTTTTGCACTTTGCACTGTCACTTGACATTTTCTTCAGTTAATTTGGAGTTTGCTTCCTCGGCCAATTCGTTGACATACTGACCGAGGTGGGCGAATTTTATGAAGGTATAATAAAAAAATAATAAATGATATTTTGATAACTCACTGTGAACTGGATATTAAATTACACTTGATAGACTGGTATTTCCGTGCAATTTGAGGTGGAATTTATATTATGAGCCAGGTTGTAAGTTCCCCTTAAGTATCCCTATCACGTTTGTTTGTTTGTCAGCTTTGTTAAAAATAAACTAATGGTAACTACTGGATTGACTTGGGGCTTGACATACTTGTATTAAGGAGCTGTGTATCAACTCTGATATTCCGCCCCAATATGCCATCTTTGATAGCATCTTCCAAAGGCTTTAAGGGGTCGCTGATGTTTCTTTCAAATCGTAGGCGAACAATAGCAATGGTGCTTCCTTCTCTGAAAATAAAATATATCTTAGGGCCCATTTACATGGGGTTGGGTGACCCCAGGTGGGTGAGGTAGCCAGCTCAGGTGGGGAAAAAAATAAAATTGCCATCCCTTGGTGCCTCTCTGAAGATTATTGAATGCTATCAGAGCACTTAAAAAAAAAAACAAAAATGGTATGCAAACACCGTGTTTTCGCGGTAAATTCTCTTCTATTAGACAGCCTCTCCACACCTTTCATGTAAACATGATGAGACATTATTATCGCGAAGTGTCGGATATTTTCTTAACCTACTTTATATCATGAACTTGCCCAGAAGCTGGCAAATGAAGACGAGAACGTAGCATCGATCGCGGTTTAAGCTAGCCTGATTCTCAGACGTCCGTGGTCGTTCGCGGTCGAGAGGGAGAGGAGCGAAAGGGACCGAGAACGACCTCGGACGTCTGAGAATCAGGCTAGGTTTAAGCATGTTTAACTTGTTTTTAAAACAAAAATTTTTTGGAATGAATGGTAAAACTGCTATTGGCATAGATAAGGCTTTCGTATGATCTGCGAAATTGTGCAGATCTCCCCTTTATCTCATCATTATCATACTAATGTCCATCCAGTAATTGCTAAATAAACTTCCATTTTTAACAAGGTTATGACCCGACTGTGATTAGTATATCACGGATGTAAATTAACAAATTAAAGATGAGTTTCAATTCTTTTCCAATGCCCTCCAGCTATCGTTTATTCGGATACAGTTTTCTTCTGTTTTTTTCTTTCTTTTCTTTTAACAATTACACGATTGCATGTCAACGATAAACTGCTACATATGTCATATATACCTGAATTCCACAATAGTTATACCATATAGTTGCTTTTCGCTATTTTGAGATTGGGAGTAGATTCTTGCAATCTGTTAAAGAAACAGGTGAAATTCCTTCAATACATTTGATAGCAGACTGATAAAAGACAGACACCCTGTTGAAGCCACAGATGAAATAAAACCCTTACATGTAAATCCTGGAAGTTCACAGTATTACTCAAATAGATATGTGCAGTTTTCCAGTCCTAAGTGTCGTTAATTAGCCGGGGTTTTTGGGTATTTTGTTTGGTGTGGGTTTCCCATCATTTCAGCTTGTAAGTAACCTAAAGAGCGAGGAATTATTCAGCCATTGCTTAATTCTGTATTTCTCGGTTATTGAGCAAATGAAAATGGAAAGTACAGACGACAAAAGGGTAATTGACTTACTTGTGATATGACGTTTGATTTCAAGGCTTTATATTCAATTGCATTGGAGTTGTTAAACGCTTGCATCCATCTGATGTTTGTAATTCTAATTCCAAATTCATGATCCTCACACTGGTTTTCTGGACCTGTCAAACGTAGACATAAATAGAGATAAGTAATTATATTTACTTAAAAAATTAGAAGCAAGACGGACGTACAAGGACGTACAAGGGGGAGGGGGTTGGATGCCCCTCCCCCCCCCCCCCCCGCAATAAGATAAAACATCAGTACCTGACATTTTCAGTAGTTGTTCATTCATCCTTCGCGCACATTTTGAGAAAGTTTAGTGATGGTCAGTTGCTATGGTTACGAGATATGACGCCTTACGGCTAAAAACATGCAAAATGCTTATTTATAAGTTATTTTATGTAAAGCACAAAAACATTATCATTTCTCGCAGTTTTAACCTGATTTCTAATTCTTGGTAAAATCCAAGATGGCGGCCAGGATGGCAACCATTTTTGGTGACGTCACAGGCCTCCAGCAGCGCCAACATCCCTCAAATATACCTCATCTTGTTAAGACCATCAAAGGCTTTCCACTAAAGGTAAAATCGTTTCAAAATACTGCAACATATCAAAAACCCCGGGGAGGGGTTCCATCCACCCTCTCTCCTCCCCGCTTGTGCCACGGTGGGGGTATGAGTTTGCGTGTACGTCCGAGGGTCACGTCATTCTTTAAATATAAACCTGTCTGTGATACTATAAACTGATAACAGCCCTCAAAGTATCTTTCTGCAGGTAACTGCAGGGCGTTTCAAAAATCGCCACACGTTTAAAAAGGAATTCCAAGACAGTCTTAGCTTCGACGATTCCCGATTCTAGGTACTGGATTTCGGATTCTTTGTCATCGGAAGTTGGATTCTGGATTCCAATCGTTGGCGGGTTTTCCTGTTTCCTTCAGCTGTATTCCGGATTCCAAATTGCAGGATTCCTGGATTCCAAGCCAAGAATTCCTGGATTCCCAATTCCACAAGCCAAAATTTCCTGGTTTCTGGAATAGAGAATCCCTTAAATGGGACGACAATGAATGCTGAGCTTTTCCAAAGGTAATAACGCAAAAATGGGCTAATAAATGTCTTTCAACTACACGTTTAATTCAATGCCTGCCCTCTGTCTCACATGAAAAGATAGAATAGTTTCTGATCCACGCTGAACTGAATAACGTGACTCATCAGTTCTTTTTAAGAACCAGTTTTGCCACACTCATCAATGACGGAGACAAATGTCGTCGTTAGGGCAAACTTTTATCGAAGTTCCAAACTACTGCATTCAATAGATTTTAGCCTATCACGACAATTGTTCACAAGAAAATAACAACTTATTACTTCAATTGCATTGCTTACTTTTAATGTTAAAAACTGAAAATAAAAATTACTTACATGCTATGTTAACCAGGGCAGGGCGAGAGGCCTCTCCGACTTTATTTTTTGCTGTGCATTTGTAAGATCCAACATCCTCCCTCGTTATGTTAACGAGATGCAGAACTGGGCCAGTAACATTAAAAAGCCTCAGCGTTTTGCCCTCTTTGCTCCATGTGACTTCTGGGAATGGGTCGCCAGATGCACTGCATGTCAGCATCAAATTTTCTCCAACGCTGACTTTAGACTCTCTCTCTGGCTCCGTTGTAATTCTTGGAGGCACTGTCCAAAACAAAAAACGCAGATATAACAACTGGCTTTCTTTCATGATTTTGGGCATTATTAAAAAAATAAGCTGGAAATGATTACGTCAGCCACAGGAGCCATCAAGCTGCTTTTAATTAATAGACGAATCTTTGCTGACGTCATCGCCGTTCAATTTTCCTCGTTAGCATACGACTTAACAAGGCTCCTGACTTAACTCAGTTGGAAGCCGTGGTCGTATAAAAGGCAAAAGTTGAAAGAGCCGATTAAGTTGAGCAATTTTTGCAATTTTCAGCTCTTTGCAAGCAATATTGAAGGAAATATCAGCCATCAAAAACTTTTAAATTGCTGGGTGGCAAAAAAGTTAATGAGCCATACATTCTCTGTAAAATTTCGAGTTTTTAGACAACAATTTCTCCGAAACCATTTGGTGTATTAGGCTCAAATTTTCAGAGATAACTGCAAACTGTTATGCCCTTTCAATATTCAGAGTTTTTATTTTATTAGCGTCATCAGATAGTGATAAGCATATGTTACTGAGGCAAAAAGTGTAAACAAAGATTCGCCTATTGCAGGTTACTCAGGTACAGAAGTCTTCAAATAGAAGCATCCTTTATTTTTAAACCCTGTAGAACATCCACTTCAAATTCAGTTAAAACATGTAAAGAGGAAACAGGGGGGGGGGGGAGCCGTAAATAATAATTCGAAAGGTCAGTCATGGCTAGATTTTAAGTTCGACCGTCTTAAAAAGGAAATTTTATTATTATGTAATATTTATTCCAAAATTAGAATGATGTTGTTTTGGTCCTTCTTAGACTTCTTACCTGCAAATTCATCTAGAACATTTACTCCGCGAGTAAATGCGGACTAGTATCATTGATACCTTTCCCAGAGGGAGTTAGAGTTGATAGAATAACTTTCTGAAATGGTAGTTTTAGAGAATTCAGATTGGCGATTTATAAGTACAGTTGTAAAACTATGAATACACGTTGCTATTAAGTGTTCATCAAAAAAATTTGCGGGTGGAGATGGCAAAATGATGTGCATGCAATAAAGTATAGTGTGTGAGTGTGTGAGTGTATATTATTTTATTAAAAACTGAATCATTGGATAATGCAATCATAGAGCTCTGATTGGCTTAGCCACCATGGTATATGAGCCATTATACCATGCTCTCCAAACAAGGTTACTGTAAGCGTCTGCTCAAAATTAAAAACCAGCTGAAAATCGGTTGTTTTTACAAATAAAGTCGGAAAGAATTTTCGCTATTTCGTGGGCGTTTTTAATAAAAGAATTATTCCACTTGCGCTTGATGGATATGAGATGATTGTAGCCAACTCATATCTAACGCGCACTCGTGCAATTATTGTTAAATATTTGTTCGTTCATTAGTTGTGTTTGTTATTTTGCACAGCCTTAGGGAGGCTTTTAATGGACTAAGTTTACAGGACGTTTTTCAGGTCGCCGGAAAGGATAAAACGTTGACTACGTTTTTTTTCTTTGATGTCAGTCTATACTGTACAGTCAGAGTCCACAATATAATGGTAGGAACTGTAAAACCATGTCGAAATTGAAGAGATCAATCGACAACTGATCTCTCGAAGCGCTTTTTACTGTTATCATGACTGTTTTTGCACGGAGAAACTTCAAATCATATACAGCATTCATATATTGTGTACACGACGAAAAATGACAAAGCACTCAATATTCAGTCTTGCCGGCGATTCTGTATGCAAATCATTTCACGATTCACCATACCTATGATTCCTACGAATTTCAGAACTAAATCGTAAACTTTGAAAACAATTTGCCTAATACATTTTAAAATAATTAGGCGACGGCGACAATTTACCTTTACGTTGTTTATTTTACGTTTTGCGTGAAATAGCGTGAATATTTCATCTCTACGCGACCAATATAATCTTAATTATGGTTAATTGTTTTCGGAAGGCCCGAAATTCATTTTTTAAAAATAATCGCTCTATCTAAAGAGTCCTTTTATGGTTAGTTAATTTACGCAACGAGGGAACCTTTGCTCTGCTATAATTATAAATGGATGTATAATTTACAGCATGATTGAAAGTATTTTACTCAAAACTAAACCGCGTGAGGAAAACGGGTTTTAAAATATTAATTGATAGTTATGTCTGTAGTTTGTAGTGTCGTGAAAAATGATGGATTTGTGATGCAATAAACTATGAATATACTCAGTATTTTCAAACTTTACCTTAAAGTCAGCTAACCATAACATAGAATGAGGCTTTTGAAACATTATGGCACGTGCAGAAATTGTAAAAAAGGCAATTTCGTTAATTTCAAATTAAGGCCGGGCACGCAAGAACGAACTCACGTTCCATTGAGGAAGTAACTGATGCGAAGCTTACCACAACAGTACTTTTGAAAAAGGGACTGTCAAAAATACATAAGCCGCCATTCAAAGACTTTTCACAAGAGTTTCAGGATGACGTAAAGTAAATTTGGTTTCATAAATCTCTCTCACACTCAATAAAGGGAAAGGTGTTTTGAAAGACGCCTTAGCCTGAAAATGTTAAAAATAACTGAAAAACGTAGAAGTAAAGAGATACTTTACTTACCAAACACTATTAACTGTACTTGGTCCGTAAGACTTGGCTCAGGAAGGTTATTTTTGGAGAGCGATACCACGATAGAATATATGAACTCGCCGTCGTTGGTCACGGGATTTCTCAAAATCAGTGTAGCTGGAATGCTTGCACTGTAGTTTGAAATAAATTTCGGAAAAACATTAAACGCTCCTCCTTCTTTGTTGGTTGCAATATCTTCTGATGGATCAGCATCATCTCTTCGCCTTTGAAATGTGACTCTATCAATGAATTCGGATGGCTCCGTAACGAAAGTCCAGACGAGTTTCAGACTCTCCCCAGTGTTGTTTACTCCTTCAACCAGAATTGTTGGTTTGTCAGGCTGTTTGTCCCATCTTATTGCCTCTAAGATAACCCAAGGAGAAACAATGCATCATTTAGGTATTATTTGGTCGGCAATGACTGTAACAAAATGGACATGTATAGAATTTGCTCACTAGAGACCTTTAGCATCAGGTTTTTCTTGTCACGTGACCACGGTCTTGCGGTCGCGTTTGCAGTTTGCAGTTCACGTTAGACCGGTAGGAAGGGCTTCCAGGGGTAAGTGACTTACGGCAAGGTTTTTTGCCACTAAAAAAAAGGAACAGCCTCGCGTTTAAAGGAACGAAATAGCTTTTTATGTCCGTCTACGATGTAGCCTGCGTTGCAAGCGTTTCCGTTTGGTTTCGGTTTGAGGCAAACTTAACAAGTTAAAACAAATGATTATCCTTGCCGTTGGCAGGTGTGGCCGGTTTTTTCTTCTACCAATATAACACTTCAATCTTCGAAAAGAAGGATCATGGAAAGTAGAAACAAACGCAGTCAGTATTGCGCGAAATTGACGGTTTTTACACCCGGCTGGTAGCAACTTCTCTGACAGTGAAAGAACCTGAGCAGATAAACTGTAAGAAATGCAGATAAGGAATGAAATCAAGATGATGTAACGTTGAAATTGCCATTATTTTCTGGTGACTGCGGTGAGAATTTTCATTGGGGTTGCTGTCTTGGTTGTCGTCAAGCTCAGTCTCTGAGTTAACTTGCCATGGGGAGGGAAGGAGCCTCCATGTCAATCCCTAGAAGGGGAGGGTGTTGGAAAAGCGTGGTATAATCCGTTAGTCTCTCTGGAGACTCAGTTCATTGATCATCTGTCAGCCGTCAGTTTGTCATCCCAAATTCTTGAAATGTTTCAGGCCGATTCGCCAGTGAAAGGTTTCCCCTCACCCACGTGCTCGGCTGCGAGGCCGTGTCAGGTCTGAGGGGTGACGTGGCCTTGAATGCTCTGCTTAGGGCTAGCTTAAGTCTTAAGCTGCCTCTGTCGAGTAGAGCCGGCTTAAAGCAGCTAGAGATGGCCGGGTTGAGAATATCTTTTTGATGGAGATGAATTCAATCTTTCTTTACTAGCCAGGAACCAAGAGTAGAGTCACCTTAAAAGGCTAATGGGTAAGAGCTGAGTTTCTTTACAATATTTACTTTATGTAAATCAAGTTAAGCTGTGTGGCCTAGAGTTTCCAGCTGGTGCGGCCGGAAGATGTCATTGAATGGTGACAGGAGAGAAGAAATGAGGCGAAACTGGGTCCGGAGGTGGCCTCCTTCTTCGAAAACACAGGATTTCTGGCCAACGTTGTTTGCAAAGAATTCTAGTAATCTTTCAAAATGTGCTATTTTCAAGTGGCAAACGACGTCTTTTCAGGAAATTTGTCATCAAAGAAAGCTGCTTATTTCCCAGAATATCCTAGCCGGATTTTTTAAAACGTTACCGTGAAATGGACCTTTTGCGTCCAACAGTTTTTTCAAAGGAGCAGTTATAGAAACTAAGAGCGTAACCATTTTTTTTTCTCTTCTCCTACTTTCTTCCTCCTCGCTCTTGCTTTTTCTCCTTTCCTTTTCATTCGTTAGTGTGATTTTTGAGCTTACAAGGCCCAAAAAAACTGCCTTTTGAAGCCTTTTCACTCAATGACGGCAAATTTCGTTAGGTTGGTTCTCAAAAAATAGGCTAGATATATCTGTCTGAGTTCCTTAAAACGTGGCCAGTAGGTTTTCGCTTGGTTCCGGGCGCAGCCCGGCTCTGGGCCACTTCGGTCTCCAAAAAGGTAGAGTTCTTGACGTCTTTGACGGCACGGGTGGACCCAGGGACTGCCTTAAAGGTGGATGGGTGGCTCAGGATTGAGGGCAAAACTAGAGGGGTAGTGAGGGGGCTATTTTAACACATTCCCTTGTAAAGAGCAGTGTTTACTAGGGGCTTTGACTGGCATCTTATGTTTACTTTGCCCGAGCCAGCTGAATCAGGCGTCTGCTGCGTCACCAGGGGAGAGGCGCAGGCAGTAACCCAATGTCCCTGGTGGGCAGGGTGAAATTCTTGGTACTTAGCAGAGGACCTGTAGACACTCACTGAAGCCATGTTCACATAAATTGTAACGTTGAAATTACAGGTAAAATCTTTATCATCATTACCGTAATCGTCATCGTCATCGTATTATTATTATTTTAGTGTACCAACTCTGAGGAGTTCATACTGTCTAAAATAGACCAATCTTATGCAGGAAAGTGAAACGAAATATCCAAGTTCTTTTGCCAAAGAGGAAGGTAAACCTGTTCGTTTTTTTTCTTGAACAAAATACACGTATCACTTTTTTTCCTTTCATATCACTTTGAAATATATACTATTAGTTTGCAAAGATGTCAAATTAAAAGATATAACTTGAAGTTTAATCTATCCAAAACATTTAAAATGGACTTTTCCTTTAAGTTAGAATCGCCAACTTCAGGTTTTAAACGGTTAACTGATTTTCAGTTTTGCACTTTGCACTGTCACTTGACATTTTCTTCAGTTAATTTGGAGTTTGCTTCCTCGGCCAATTCGTTGACATACTGACCGAGGTGGGCGAATTTTATGAAGGTATAATAAAAAAATAATAAATGATATTTTGATAACTCACTGTGAACTGGATATTAAATTACACTTGATAGACTGGTATTTCCGTGCAATTTGAGGTGGAATTTATATTATGAGCCAGGTTGTAAGTTCCCCTTAAGTATCCCTATCACGTTTGTTTGTTTGTCAGCTTTGTTAAAAATAAACTAATGGTAACTACTGGATTGACTTGGGGCTTGACATACTTGTATTAAGGAGCTGTGTATCAACTCTGATATTCCGCCCCAATATGCCATCTTTGATAGCATCTTCCAAAGGCTTTAAGGGGTCGCTGATGTTTCTTTCAAATCGTAGGCGAACAATAGCAATGGTGCTTCCTTCTCTGAAAATAAAATATATCTTAGGGCCCATTTACATGGGGTTGGGTGACCCCAGGTGGGTGAGGTAGCCAGCTCAGGTGGGGAAAAAAATAAAATTGCCATCCCTTGGTGCCTCTCTGAAGATTATTGAATGCTATCAGAGCACTTAAAAAAAAAAACAAAAATGGTATGCAAACACCGTGTTTTCGCGGTAAATTCTCTTCTATTAGACAGCCTCTCCACACCTTTCATGTAAACATGATGAGACATTATTATCGCGAAGTGTCGGATATTTTCTTAACCTACTTTATATCATGAACTTGCCCAGAAGCTGGCAAATGAAGACGAGAACGTAGCATCGATCGCGGTTTAAGCTAGCCTGATTCTCAGACGTCCGTGGTCGTTCGCGGTCGAGAGGGAGAGGAGCGAAAGGGACCGAGAACGACCTCGGACGTCTGAGAATCAGGCTAGGTTTAAGCATGTTTAACTTGTTTTTAAAACAAAAATTTTTTGGAATGAATGGTAAAACTGCTATTGGCATAGATAAGGCTTTCGTATGATCTGCGAAATTGTGCAGATCTCCCCTTTATCTCATCATTATCATACTAATGTCCATCCAGTAATTGCTAAATAAACTTCCATTTTTAACAAGGTTATGACCCGACTGTGATTAGTATATCACGGATGTAAATTAACAAATTAAAGATGAGTTTCAATTCTTTTCCAATGCCCTCCAGCTATCGTTTATTCGGATACAGTTTTCTTCTGTTTTTTTCTTTCTTTTCTTTTAACAATTACACGATTGCATGTCAACGATAAACTGCTACATATGTCATATATACCTGAATTCCACAATAGTTATACCATATAGTTGCTTTTCGCTATTTTGAGATTGGGAGTAGATTCTTGCAATCTGTTAAAGAAACAGGTGAAATTCCTTCAATACATTTGATAGCAGACTGATAAAAGACAGACACCCTGTTGAAGCCACAGATGAAATAAAACCCTTACATGTAAATCCTGGAAGTTCACAGTATTACTCAAATAGATATGTGCAGTTTTCCAGTCCTAAGTGTCGTTAATTAGCCGGGGTTTTTGGGTATTTTGTTTGGTGTGGGTTTCCCATCATTTCAGCTTGTAAGTAACCTAAAGAGCGAGGAATTATTCAGCCATTGCTTAATTCTGTATTTCTCGGTTATTGAGCAAATGAAAATGGAAAGTACAGACGACAAAAGGGTAATTGACTTACTTGTGATATGACGTTTGATTTCAAGGCTTTATATTCAATTGCATTGGAGTTGTTAAACGCTTGCATCCATCTGATGTTTGTAATTCTAATTCCAAATTCATGATCCTCACACTGGTTTTCTGGACCTGTCAAACGTAGACATAAATAGAGATAAGTAATTATATTTACTTAAAAAATTAGAAGCAAGACGGACGTACAAGGACGTACAAGGGGGAGGGGGTTGGATGCCCCTCCCCCCCCCCCCCGCAATAAGATAAAACATCAGTACCTGACATTTTCAGTAGTTGTTCATTCATCCTTCGCGCACATTTTGAGAAAGTTTAGTGATGGTCAGTTGCTATGGTTACGAGATATGACGCCTTACGGCTAAAAACATGCAAAATGCTTATTTATAAGTTATTTTATGTAAAGCACAAAAACATTATCATTTCTCGCAGTTTTAACCTGATTTCTAATTCTTGGTAAAATCCAAGATGGCGGCCAGGATGGCAACCATTTTTGGTGACGTCACAGGCCTCCAGCAGCGCCAACATCCCTCAAATATACCTCATCTTGTTAAGACCATCAAAGGCTTTCCACTAAAGGTAAAATCGTTTCAAAATACTGCAACATATCAAAAACCCCGGGGAGGGGTTCCATCCACCCTCTCTCCTCCCCGCTTGTGCCACGGTGGGGGTATGAGTTTGCGTGTACGTCCGAGGGTCACGTCATTCTTTAAATATAAACCTGTCTGTGATACTATAAACTGATAACAGCCCTCAAAGTATCTTTCTGCAGGTAACTGCAGGGCGTTTCAAAAATCGCCACACGTTTAAAAAGGAATTCCAAGACAGTCTTAGCTTCGACGATTCCCGATTCTAGGTACTGGATTTCGGATTCTTTGTCATCGGAAGTTGGATTCTGGATTCCAATCGTTGGCGGGTTTTCCTGTTTCCTTCAGCTGTATTCCGGATTCCAAATTGCAGGATTCCTGGATTCCAAGCCAAGAATTCCTGGATTCCCAATTCCACAAGCCAAAATTTCCTGGTTTCTGGAATAGAGAATCCCTTAAATGGGACGACAATGAATGCTGAGCTTTTCCAAAGGTAATAACGCAAAAATGGGCTAATAAATGTCTTTCAACTACACGTTTAATTCAATGCCTGCCCTCTGTCTCACATGAAAAGATAGAATAGTTTCTGATCCACGCTGAACTGAATAACGTGACTCATCAGTTCTTTTTAAGAACCAGTTTTGCCACACTCATCAATGACGGAGACAAATGTCGTCGTTAGGGCAAACTTTTATCGAAGTTCCAAACTACTGCATTCAATAGATTTTAGCCTATCACGACAATTGTTCACAAGAAAATAACAACTTATTACTTCAATTGCATTGCTTACTTTTAATGTTAAAAACTGAAAATAAAAATTACTTACATGCTATGTTAACCAGGGCAGGGCGAGAGGCCTCTCCGACTTTATTTTTTGCTGTGCATTTGTAAGATCCAACATCCTCCCTCGTTATGTTAACGAGATGCAGAACTGGGCCAGTAACATTAAAAAGCCTCAGCGTTTTGCCCTCTTTGCTCCATGTGACTTCTGGGAATGGGTCGCCAGATGCACTGCATGTCAGCATCAAATTTTCTCCAACGCTGACTTTAGACTCTCTCTCTGGCTCCGTTGTAATTCTTGGAGGCACTGTCCAAAACAAAAAACGCAGATATAACAACTGGCTTTCTTTCATGATTTTGGGCATTATTAAAAAAATAAGCTGGAAATGATTACGTCAGCCACAGGAGCCATCAAGCTGCTTTTAATTAATAGACGAATCTTTGCTGACGTCATCGCCGTTCAATTTTCCTCGTTAGCATACGACTTAACAAGGCTCCTGACTTAACTCAGTTGGAAGCCGTGGTCGTATAAAAGGCAAAAGTTGAAAGAGCCGATTAAGTTGAGCAATTTTTGCAATTTTCAGCTCTTTGCAAGCAATATTGAAGGAAATATCAGCCATCAAAAACTTTTAAATTGCTGGGTGGCAAAAAAGTTAATGAGCCATACATTCTCTGTAAAATTTCGAGTTTTTAGACAACAATTTCTCCGAAACCATTTGGTGTATTAGGCTCAAATTTTCAGAGATAACTGCAAACTGTTATGCCCTTTCAATATTCAGAGTTTTTATTTTATTAGCGTCATCAGATAGTGATAAGCATATGTTACTGAGGCAAAAAGTGTAAACAAAGATTCGCCTATTGCAGGTTACTCAGGTACAGAAGTCTTCAAATAGAAGCATCCTTTATTTTTAAACCCTGTAGAACATCCACTTCAAATTCAGTTAAAACATGTAAAGAGGAAACAGGGGGGGGGGGGGGGGGGGGAGCCGTAAATAATAATTCGAAAGGTCAGTCATGGCTAGATTTTAAGTTCGACCGTCTTAAAAAGGAAATTTTATTATTATGTAATATTTATTCCAAAATTAGAATGATGTTGTTTTGGTCCTTCTTAGACTTCTTACCTGCAAATTCATCTAGAACATTTACTCCGCGAGTAAATGCGGACTAGTATCATTGATACCTTTCCCAGAGGGAGTTAGAGTTGATAGAATAACTTTCTGAAATGGTAGTTTTAGAGAATTCAGATTGGCGATTTATAAGTACAGTTGTAAAACTATGAATACACGTTGCTATTAAGTGTTCATCAAAAAAATTTGCGGGTGGAGATGGCAAAATGATGTGCATGCAATAAAGTATAGTGTGTGAGTGTGTGAGTGTATATTATTTTATTAAAAACTGAATCATTGGATAATGCAATCATAGAGCTCTGATTGGCTTAGCCACCATGGTATATGAGCCATTATACCATGCTCTCCAAACAAGGTTACTGTAAGCGTCTGCTCAAAATTAAAAACCAGCTGAAAATCGGTTGTTTTTACAAATAAAGTCGGAAAGAATTTTCGCTATTTTGTGGGCGTTTTTAATAAAAGAATTATTCCACTTGCGCTTGATGGATATGAGATGATTGTAGCCAACTCATATCTAACGCGCACTCGTGCAATTATTGTTAAATATTTGTTCGTTCATTAGTTGTGTTTGTTATTTTGCACAGCCTTAGGGAGGCTTTTAATGGACTAAGTTTACAGGACGTTTTTCAGGTCGCCGGAAAGGATAAAACGTTGACTACGTTTTTTTTCTTTGATGTCAGTCTATACTGTACAGTCAGAGTCCACAATATAATGGTAGGAACTGTAAAACCATGTCGAAATTGAAGAGATCAATCGACAACTGATCTCTCGAAGCGCTTTTTACTGTTATCATGACTGTTTTTGCACGGAGAAACTTCAAATCATATACAGCATTCATATATTGTGTACACGACGAAAAATGACAAAGCACTCAATATTCAGTCTTGCCGGCGATTCTGTATGCAAATCATTTCACGATTCACCATACCTATGATTCCTACGAATTTCAGAACTAAATCGTAAACTTTGAAAACAATTTGCCTAATACATTTTAAAATAATTAGGCGACGGCGACAATTTACCTTTACGTTGTTTATTTTACGTTTTGCGTGAAATAGCGTGAATATTTCATCTCTACGCGACCAATATAATCTTAATTATGGTTAATTGTTTTCGGAAGGCCCGAAATTCATTTTTTAAAAATAATCGCTCTATCTAAAGAGTCCTTTTATGGTTAGTTAATTTACGCAACGAGGGAACCTTTGCTCTGCTATAATTATAAATGGATGTATAATTTACAGCATGATTGAAAGTATTTTACTCAAAACTAAACCGCGTGAGGAAAACGGGTTTTAAAATATTAATTGATAGTTATGTCTGTAGTTTGTAGTGTCGTGAAAAATGATGGATTTGTGATGCAATAAACTATGAATATACTCAGTATTTTCAAACTTTACCTTAAAGTCAGCTAACCATAACATAGAATGAGGCTTTTGAAACATTATGGCACGTGCAGAAATTGTAAAAAAGGCAATTTCGTTAATTTCAAATTAAGGCCGGGCACGCAAGAACGAACTCACGTTCCATTGAGGAAGTAACTGATGCGAAGCTTACCACAACAGTACTTTTGAAAAAGGGACTGTCAAAAATACATAAGCCGCCATTCAAAGACTTTTCACAAGAGTTTCAGGATGACGTAAAGTAAATTTGGTTTCATAAATCTCTCTCACACTCAATAAAGGGAAAGGTGTTTTGAAAGACGCCTTAGCCTGAAAATGTTAAAAATAACTGAAAAACGTAGAAGTAAAGAGATACTTTACTTACCAAACACTATTAACTGTACTTGGTCCGTAAGACTTGGCTCAGGAAGGTTATTTTTGGAGAGCGATACCACGATAGAATATATGAACTCGCCGTCGTTGGTCACGGGATTTCTCAAAATCAGTGTAGCTGGAATGCTTGCACTGTAGTTTGAAATAAATTTCGGAAAAACATTAAACGCTCCTCCTTCTTTGTTGGTTGCAATATCTTCTGATGGATCAGCATCATCTCTTCGCCTTTGAAATGTGACTCTATCAATGAATTCGGATGGCTCCGTAACGAAAGTCCAGACGAGTTTCAGACTCTCCCCAGTGTTGTTTACTCCTTCAACCAGAATTGTTGGTTTGTCAGGCTGTTTGTCCCATCTTATTGCCTCTAAGATAACCCAAGGAGAAACAATGCATCATTTAGGTATTATTTGGTCGGCAATGACTGTAACAAAATGGACATGTATAGAATTTGCTCACTAGAGACCTTTAGCATCAGGTTTTTCTTGTCACGTGACCACGGTCTTGCGGTCGCGTTTGCAGTTTGCAGTTCACGTTAGACCGGTAGGAAGGGCTTCCAGGGGTAAGTGACTTACGGCAAGGTTTTTTGCCACTAAAAAAAAGGAACAGCCTCGCGTTTAAAGGAACGAAATAGCTTTTTATGTCCGTCTACGATGTAGCCTGCGTTGCAAGCGTTTCCGTTTGGTTTCGGAGCAAAGAAAGACCGAGGAACGGGATTCTCGGTTTTGGCCGCGCGAGAAATGAAACAAGAGCCAAAAAATGAAAGTGAGGGGAGGGGAAGGGGAACCAACCCCTCCCCGCTCTTTTACTTGCGCCATTTTTCTTACGGTCTTTGACCCTCGTTCCTCGTTCTTTGCTCCTAAACCACACGGAAATGCTTGCTACGCAGGCTAACTGCGATGAGTTTGTTGGATTTTTGTTCTCGAATCAATGAATTATTACTGTTTTTTGGGCAATAGAAGCAATGCACTTCAACTTGATGAAAAATAAACAACATGGGAACGCGTAGTTCAAATCGATTTTATATTCCTTTCTGCTGTCCTAACATAAGAAAGTTTCCTTTTCCAGTCTAGAGTTAATTTTTTTTTCTGTCTGCTTGTTACTGAATTCATAACTTAACTCAGTCTCTGTTTAGTTCCTATTTTTAACGTTCGGTATCACTCTGCGAATTTCATTTTATTTCATATAAGCCTTCTGGTTTCTTCTGGGCTCCCTTGCCAACTTACAATTCCTATATGTATTCTTGTATTGTATTATATTTTGGCTAAATAAAAATGAACTGAACTGAACGCCTTGCTAAAATTGGAACTCCCGGAAACTTCAAACGCGTAACGGCAAACTGCAGTTTGCAGTTTGCGGTTTCTCATGAAAAACTTGATGCTAAAGGTCTTTACTGACTTACCAGATTGATGCAACTCGCCCCAAGTAAGGGAATCCGAATTCGAGCATCTGGCAAATTTTTGCATGTGGAATCGGGAATCCGGGACCTTGGAATCCAGAATGCCACTGACAATTGGAATCCGGAATCCAAGTTTCATTGAAAAAGATCTGGAATCTAGTAATTGGAATCCTGAATCCACGGCGTGGAATTCAGACTCCAAGAATGTCTTGGATTCCCTTACATAAGGCGATGCAACGACGCGAAAATCAGTATGGTGGCAGAAACCCAGCGAGTAACCCGTTTTCCGTGACTTGTATTCATACTAACTGAAATAACTAACGTGGTATTTGAGAAATTCAAGAAAAAGTCTCTAGTTTAATAGAATGGTACGGAGTTATTCTTCTGTGGAACAATAAGTTGTTTTGTTGATGGCAAGAAATTGGTTATACACCAGGCTCACTGGTTGTGCGGAAGACTAGTGAAATATTTCAGCAATGATAAGGGCACTAATTTGGTTAGATCGCTACAAACAAAATTAAACACGCACGCCATTTAGTGGTTTGTAGTTATCTTAAAGTTTATAGTCGGAATGATCCACTTTAGAAAGCTGGTTTACTAACTTAGAAAAAACGCCACTGAAACGTAGTCAACAGTAGACTGCTTGCAGTCCACCTTTTCTCTTAAAATCCGTCTATTTCTTATCTCGGCCAGCGCGATTGCAAACAACGACGTTACGTTACAATAAGGGATTAGGACCAGACGAGAAAAGACGGACTGCGGACTCTTTTGTAGTAATAAACAAACCCTCCGTCAGCCCAGAAACGGTGTAACCGATTGGTCAATTTTACAGCTGTTGACTGGTCTGTGGGGGAGATGCAAGCGAAAAAAAATAGTCACGCGTCACAACCAACTGCGAACAGTTACGAACCTAGCGGTAATCGCTTGTAAACTAAAATGTTAAGGATATCTTACAGAAGGAAACTGATGTAAATTTCATCAAGAGAAAGGAAATCAAGGCAATCTTACCGGATTTTAAAAAAAGTACAAATTTTCAGTTGTTTATGTTCTATTTATAAATCGTTTCAAGTTACTCAGGTTTAATTGGTTAAATAAACTACCTTGACAGCTTCGTTGTCCCCAGACAGAACAAAAGAGTCAGCAGTCTCTTATTTTTTCTTCTCGGGCTTACGCCCTCCTTTATCGTGCCTCGCGGCTTCGCCGCTGGCGGCATGCTTGGGTTTTTTCGGGCAGTAACTTTGCAAAGAAAAATAAGAAACTGCTCGCAGTCTAAGTCAACAGTTACCGGCACCGTACAAACGACTTCACAGTATTGACGGACTCAAGCAAACCGAACAACGACAGAATCACTGGACAGCCGAGAATTTGACTAACAATAAACGACTGTTTAACTGTGACAATAGAACGATCGAAACGCACCAATGACATTACGAGTCTTCATAGCCAATAACATCACGGCTTAACTGACAGGCGACCAACAACATGGCGAACTGACACTGAAGTCAATAACCAGAGATTAGTGCCATCAACTGACGTGATACAACTCACTTTGACTCTAAAGATATTACTACCGTACAGGTTGTCGAAATGTCAGTCACTGTCAACAACAGTCCTATTGAGTACTGGGTATGCTCAACCTACTTTCTTTTTCATTCTAAACAGGTTTTGATTTAATATGCCCTTCGGGTTGTGAGATTTGTATTGAGGTACAGGTAGTCAGGCAGGTAGACTACTTCTCCCAAAAACCGACGGGCTAGAGACAATTTTGCGTACATGTAGCTAAAACGAATAGTTTGCTTGAATGTGTCACTCTTGTTCTCAGTAATAAAGTGAAAACCAACCAGAGCATTCTTGTCATGCTTCAGTTGTTTCCATCGCGAAAAGCCTCAATGGACATTGCTTTTTTCGAAAGAAAAAAAAGCACTCATCTTCGGAAACTTAATCCTTCTACTAAATTGATGACAGCTCCATCAATGAATTATTTTCAGCGCATCTTTCTACGAAGCGAAAGGAATATGACAAAGTACGTGATAAAAGAAGCCAACAGCAAATATTGTATAAAGTAATTATACGTGTTGTAAGAAGCACTTCGTCTCTTCCCTCTTTTCCTAACTTCCTGTTAAAATGACTTATGCACTTTATGTAACTTATAACAGTGTGATATGATTGGATAAAATAAATTTTCCGACACCTTTACTCCTAGGCCGCAACTTAAATCCTAAGAATTTAATTATTTTCTTAGAAAATCCTAGGAATTCCTAGCAATTCTTAGCGTCATTTCGAAAGGGAAGTGACATTTAAATGAATTTTGTTTTTCATAGTGGAAAGAAGGGCAAAAATAATTTTTTCCACTATGCACCGCTGTACAGAATATACATTCCCTTACAATACAAAGCCTTCCTGGTAGATTGATGTTTACAATTTTAATTGGTGTAGTTGAACGTTCGCTTGGTAGGCGCAAAGGTCGACTTTAGAAAAGCGTCCTAGAGCTCCTGTTAAACTCCAACACTCAATTTCGCGTAACCTGCGAATACAGCCGTTTCCCCTTGCTCCTCGCTGCTAAGAACGTTTCGCCAGGAAGAACGTCTACGACTCAGCGATAGAAATTCAATACTCGGTGATGACGTAAAATATCTTCGGAATCTGGTTAGGAGCTCTGATTGGTCGACGTAGTGGTTATATTGTTTTACCTATATTGTTTACGAATGACACACAAAAGGCCACAAAGGTCAAATTTAAACGTGATGAATCTACTTCAAAAACAGTCAATATTCCTAGAATATATTCTTCTTTAGAAAACGCATCTGAGTTTTGCTGGAGCTCGTTCGCAAAAGATCACAAAACTTTACCATAATCGACCAGGAGAAACATAAGATCAAACAAATTTACATTTGGAACCCCATGACAGCGGGTTTGTTAAGTAAACATTGATTAACGTCGTCAGAATGGAATTTCTGTCACTGAGTCGCAAACGTTCCTCCTGGCAAGACGTCCCTGGCGGCGAGGAGCTAGGAGGAAAGGCTGCATTCGTAGGCTAAATTTCGCGATGAACGTGCTCATTAATCGTTTAAGGAAAATTTTGGTTTCAGGTTTTAGGGTATGGTAGAGAACATTGAGGGTTGTTTACGTCGATTATCGTTTATATATATAGCACAAAAACAAAGCTGAAATATGAATGCTCAACGTCGCAAGTAAATAGTATAAACAACATTTGAACCTTACAAACAATTAATGAAAGGTGTGGCGACAAAATCGCTGCGCTCACGTCATCTGCACTGTCTAAAGCACAAATCTTTTGGAAATTTGACTCCAGTCAGATTGGGTCACGACCAGGCAATAAAAAAAAAGAAGCCAAGAGAACTGAGGAGACTCTATAGTCGCCAATCTTATTTACAATGTGTTAGCACGTACTAGTCACACTTACCTGAGCGACCAACGGTCATTACAAGTAAAGCCACCATCATAGGTATCAGCTTCGCCATAGTTGTTCTTTAGACGTAGCAGGGATCTACACAAAGTAACACTTCGGTTAGAGCGCCAAATAGGTGCCAAACGAGTTACAGCTGTAACACTGGGTCACGATAGCACGTTATTCTTGCGGAGCGCTCTGCACCCTTTCACAGAAAACGATTAAACTCAACGAGCTCACACGCGATGCCAGTGCGCATGACGCGTTCTTTCAGCAGACGCAAATCTCGCAAATATTAGCTTCCTTACTTTTTACGCTTGTGAATATTGTATCTCTCGTGTGTGCAGTGAGGCCTGTACAGGCATGCTAATTTGCTGTTAAAACGGTTACCTGAGGATCGGTTTCATTGACCGGAAAGACTCAATGGTATCATTGATATTAACTTTTCCTATAACGTCTAAACACATTTCTTAATGAACATTGGCAGGTAGAATCAGCATCCTGGTTATTTCTGCAAAGAAGCGTTCGTAAACACTTGAATTCGCGTTATTTTAATGGTCATTCCTCTCAATTTCAGTCAGCGACTGAAAAAAAGACAATAGAATTTAACTAAGGAAAAATCGGAAAGAGTTACGAAACGTGCTTTCGCGAATCATGTATCCTTTAATATTGGCCCAACTTTTTACAAGCCATGATGTTCGGCACGTTTAATTTGTCTTATGTGACAGCTTCAGAGATAGCAAGCCCAATGCCAATAGAAATGACGAACTCTTGAACTTCTGTTCACCTTCATCTATACTATTTGAATGCAAATGAGCAAACGGCTAAAAAGATTGTAACATATATAACTTTCGCCATCGGCGACATTTTCTAATAACTTTTACAAGTAGAGAAATTCATTGTATTCATATGTCTGACTTGCTTAAGCTTTTTACATACAGTAAAACCTCGCTTTACGCGCGGACACTCGCTTAATAAGGACTCCTCATTAAAGGCCATTTGCGATGGCGTCATTTTACCACTACGACCGGAGTCCTTAACGGTTTTCCTTTTATATTTAAATTTGGTAATCCCAGCGAGGATTAAATGCCAATCCCCTAATTTGCACAAGAAAGCTAAACCCCGAAGGATTCTGGTAGTAGTAGTAAAATGGCGTCAACGTGCAAGTGGCCTATTACGGAAAGTTTTCTTTGTCCCTTGGAAAAAAAGCCGTTTAATACAAACACCCCGTTAATATGGACACTTTCTATGGTCCCCTCAGTGTCCGTATTAAGGGGGTTTGACTATCTATCCCGCTTTACGGACACCCCATTATTACGGACAGTTTGCTTTGTCCCTGAGGAGAGAAAGCCCTTACAATTTTTATATCATTATGCATGCCAAGTTCATTTAAAAAAAAAAATGTTTCTTTCTCGTTTTACTCTTCACCCTTCACTCTTTTCGTTCCTAATTCCTCGCAATGATAGCTTTATGAAGGTTATAGATGTATAATTTGCCCTCTTTTTAAAACAAAAAAAGTCTGAATTTTTCACTTAAATAACATGACCCGCTTAATACGGAAACTTTCTATAGCTCTATATTTAACAATTATTCCTCGAGCCCGAATGGGCTCTGAGTCAATATCCCATGAGGCCAAGGGCTATAGTAAAATCCAACTAGTTGGTCAAAAACATCGACTGGACAAAACAACTTTAGCTAGCAAAACGTGATTTAGCCCCCCATTGTTTTGGTTTTCAAAGCTGGCGCTTTTCGCTACTAGTGGGCTATAACATAAAGCCTAGTAGAAGCTCAACCAATCAGAATGCAGCATTGATAATAGACCACTAGTTGGATTTTACTAAATATATATAGCCCCCTCGGTGTCAGTATTCAAGGACTTTGACTTTTTTAACAGTACTCTTTTTCAGACGCAGAAGACCGTCGAATGCAACTCCGTGGCTTTGAAATCAACGACAACTTGGCCAAATCTTCTTTATCAATATTATAATCTCAAGTAATACGAATGGGACAGATTAGATGATCGAACACAAATGAGCTGAATATAAACTGTCAAGTCATATAAAGAAAATAAATTAGAATTAGAATTAGGGTTAATATTTTAGCGACTATTCGCGCCAGTCCCTTGCAACGCGAGTATAAATAAGAGCTCCGCATCTCATTTCTGCCCAATTTGCGTAAGAATCCATTCGCTCTGTTAACCGATTCTTGTTTTATTAAGAAGGCTGACGAACCTGTCCCACCCCGGCCAATGTTACACAAGCTCCAGCTCTGCTTCAAACAGCCCAATTGCCAGTACAGTGCCGATGACTTACTTTCCCTCGCCCGTGTTTCGCTGGCACTATACTCCCAGTTTGTTTACTGCCCTTCCCTTGGCTCCCGTAATGTTTTTACACGTTAATGTTTTGCTTTTGTATTATCCAGTAGCGGTGTTATTCGTACTTTCCCTCGCTATCTGCAGTTTGTGCAGTGTTCTTCCCTCGGCTCCCATAAAGTTTGTTGCACGCTTGTGTTGTCTTTTGCTTTATTCTGTAATTTTTTGTTTTGCGTGCTTAGCCTCACAAACATCGGGTTTGTGCAGTGCTTTTCCTTCGACTCCCGTAAAGTCAGTTACACGCTTTTGTTACTCAGGCCACTTAAGGCATGACTATCTAATTAAATATGCATATTTTGATAGAATGCTATTTAGAACGGTTTGCTAGTTCTATCAAGGATCCTGAAAACTGAACTACAAATGAAGCTTAATGGCCTTAGCTATATGAGTGCATTTTAGAAGCTCAAATTTTCGTCATGTGACTGATAATTGAGAATTAACGGTCAAAATATTTACTCTAAAATGGGGAAAGGATAATGATAGAGCAACAAGTTCTTTTAGGTACATTTCAGAGGCTATTGAAAAGGTTCTTATAAATTCGCCTTGTATGTGTGTTTACGTTATATAGGAATCGGTAAATAAAGGGAAAAGGGTCACGTGACTTATTAATTAGTTAAATAGCTAATAGGATAAATAACATTTTCAATCATACAAGGCGAATTAACGATTTACACTGTTTATGTAACATTTTGGTAGTGACAATTCCTAACATTAAGGTTTGCAACCCTTCCCCGTTTAGGAAAACGTGTTTTGTGACGTCATTGACGATTTAATGTCACCTGTTATTTGAAATCACGTTCCACGTATTTTTTTTTCCTTGAGACACATTCGTAGTTCACTTTTCAGGAGCGCTGATGGAAGCAAACCGTTCTAAATAGCATTTACTAAAATATGCATATTTAATTAGGTAGCATTAACTACGTCGGCATGAGTAAGGATATGGAAAAAAGGTTACCACAACCGTATTCATGATTTGAGGCCCTATTTAAAAGCCTTCCCTGATTTCAATGTTCTTAAAACCTGCAGGGAATATTTCTTGACGA
>NC_133210.1:24031818-24131818 GCF_958299795.1 Porites lutea | reverse complement strand
CTAAGAGTCATTTCGACAACACTTTAACTGTAATTTTCAAGTGTCGCTACTGTATTTAGATTCTAAAATAATAATTTCACGTATAATTACCCATCTAAAATTAAACTGTAATAAATAGACCCCAGGCCCACCAACAACTCCGTGGAAACCAAGCTTTTATGAGGCTGTCTCAGTAAAAACCGCCCACTCAATTTCGCGTGAAAAATAATCTTGCCTGAAACTCTGGCGAGTGAAAGGCTTTATCGAGACTATAACTAAAATAGGTTTGCTTTGATTCACAATAATTTTCTGGCCGCGCTGGGGGGCGCCGAGTATTTTGTCCCGCCACGGTCATTTTGCACGTCTTGAAAACTGAAAATTTGGCATTTTTTGCGGCGCTGTAAAATGTTTGATTTGCACCATCTACCAATGAATTTTATACCTATTTATAGGTAAACATCTCTAGTTTTTCCTGAAAGTAGTAGTTATCCGCTAAATTTAGCTGGAAAGACGAAATCAAGAAAAATATGACCCCAACTAATTGCCTTGGAGCGAAAGGCCAAAAATGACCCTGTTTTAAAAGCTTATTTCTGACTTTTGGGACATAGTTGAAAACTCTAGACTAAATAGACGCAAAGATAGACCACCTGTTATTAATAATATACAAAACCCCATGTACGTTTTCAGTATTTTAAAAGTTATGACCGTTTGTATCAACGTGTATGCAAGCTAATACGATATTTTCAGATTTAGCATAACGGATCTATCTCAAGCAGATTTTGTCAAAAGTACGGCCTACCTGATTCATTACTGGCACTGACTCACAAATTGAGACATATTCCAATCCCTGAGATGCCGGACTCCATAAAATTCCAGTAAGATGTGCTTTAGAAACTGCTGGTATGCAGCCATTTTTGAATCCCAAGCTAACAATCCGAAGATCAAAACAGGTGAAACTGTGTCACGTTTGGAGCTAAATAGCTCGGTAAAACAATCGTTCAGAGGTGAAAGTCTGCTCGAGAATCAGAAAATTAACTGGGAAGGTCTCATTTTGGATCAGAAAATTGAGATTTCAGAGCTACAACCTCGAATAAACCTTCTATTCAACCGGCTCTGCAAGGTCAAATGCAGGTTGACAGGTAAAGCGGAAATGTTGAAACGCGGAAATACGGAAAACCGGAAATACGGAAATCCGGATCATCCGGAAGTCGGCAAATCTGAAATCAATCAGGAGCCGAAGGCAATCCCAAAAATTAGAGACAGCTGTATTCGTTTAGGGCTTCTTTTGGACGTTGAGACACGTAAAAGATGAAACCTTCCAAACGGGAGTAGCTGTTTGATTTTCACTGAACTGAAACGCAGTTCCACGATCGATTGCGTTTGGCAAATAGGCTCCATAAGAAAGAGTAAATTTCATTAACCGGTTACAAACATTCTATGTGCGCTAACATATCACACTTGTGACTAATACTTTACAGAAGTTGGCTATATATCGAAACTGAATGTGTCGAGATCTAGGAAACCGAGCCAGCTCGGTTGTCTGGGCTTATTAGTATAGAGGCCCTTGAAAATCGCTTGTTAAGAGCGGATAAATAGTCCCGGCCAGTGAGTAAGTTTTTAAGAAACCGATCATTACTTAGAGGGGGTTAGGGAAGGCTTGAGTGAATGAGAGAAAGCGTTCTTCACAGTGTACTGATCCGCTTCCTGAATCTTCTCCCGTCCCTTTGACTATTTTTACAACAGGAACTAGATTTTCCTCCTCTGTCTCCTCCCAAACTTTACCTAATTCATTACTGGCACTGACTAAAAAATTGACCAATATTTCATTCAAAATTCTAGTAAATGCGCTTTTGAAACTGCTGGTATGCGGCCATATTTGAATCCCATGCTGAAACTACCGTAAAATTCCGAAAATAAGCCCCTCCATGTATAAGACCCCCTAAAGTCGTAACACAAAAAAAAACTCCGTGAAATCGCCCCTCAGAAAATAAGCCCCCAGGGGGCTTGTACTTGGACTATATGCTAGCCCAATCGATTTTGAAACGCAAATTTCGCTCCGTACATAAGCCCCTCCGAA
Organism: Porites lutea; assembly: GCF_958299795.1. Classification (NCBI taxonomy): domain Eukaryota; kingdom Metazoa; phylum Cnidaria; class Anthozoa; order Scleractinia; family Poritidae; genus Porites; species Porites lutea. The sequence continues at coordinate 24,129,762 of NC_133210.1, read as the reverse complement.
TATAAGCCCGTCCAAAAATAAGCCCCTCAAAAAGGGCCTCTGAAAAATATAAGACCCGGGGCTTATTTTCGGAATTTTACGGTATGTTACGTTTAGACATAAATAGCTTGGTAAGAAAGAAAATAAGAGAAATATCCGGAGGTGAGACTTGTCCGAGAATCAAAACATCAGCTAAGCAGATTTCGTTTTGGGTCAGAAAACCCAAATTTAATGTAGGATTATTTTTTCGACCATTTAATGGTGTTTTGTAGCTAATCCTAAAACAAAGTTGCATCGGATTTTTGGTCTACAAAAAGGGTCGCCCCTAGGACTTGCCACTAGGTGTCACCATTCAGTTTAAATATTGGTCTAAACACGCATACAGAATTAATTCCTTTCTTAAAGCTACTCTAGATTAAATCATGGGAGTTTCTTGCAACCATACCCTATAATCCAAATGACTTTCCTCTGCTCTCCTCGCGTTATCCGCTGTCCAAGTTATCCGTGAATCAAAAAATGACTCGATTAAGATGGAGTCCTTGATTCAATAATTTTTTGAGAATTTCTGGATGATTTTCCGAATCTATTTAATGTATAGAAATTAGGGAGGATGTTAAAAATGTTGGAAAAGTTGGAAAATATTGGATTTGGGGGTTGTTAGAAATTAAATATGAAGTGAATAATCAGAAGAAAAATTAATACCAGAGACTCCAACAAGGAGTGCCTCTGATCCCATTAGCGGAATAACTGCTTTATGTGCATACCTTTTCTACTCTTATTTATTTCTTTCCCAAATCACCATCATTTTCATCGAAAAAAAACAACCAGAATGCCCCCCTTAACCAGCGATTTTCAAGGACCCTCTATACTAATGAGCCCAGACAACCGAGCTGGCTTGGTTTCCTAGACCTCGACAAACTCAGTTTCGATATATAACAAACTTCTGTAAAGTATTAGTCACAAGTGTGATATGTTAGCCCCTGGTTAGCGCACATAGAAGGTTTGTAGCCTATTTGCCAAACGCAATCGATCGTGGAACTGCGTTTCAGTTCAGTGAAAACCAAACAGCTACTCCCGTTTGGAAGGTTTTATCTTTTACGTGTCTCAACGTCCAAAAGAAGCCCTAAACGAATGCAGCTGTCTCTAATTTTTGGGATTGCCTTCGGCTCCTGACTGATTTCAGATTTGCCGACTTCCGGATGATCCGGATTTCCGTATTTCCGTATTTCCGGTTTTCCGTATTTCCGCGTTTCGACATTTCCGCTTTACGTGTCAACCTGCATTTGACCTTGCAGAGCCGGTTGAATAGAAGGTTTATTCGAGGTTGTAGCTCTGAAATCTCAATTTTCTGATCCAAAATGAGACCTTCCCAGTTAATTTTCTGATTCTCGAGCAGACTTTCACCTCTGAACGATTGTTTTACCGAGCTATTTAGCTCCAAACGTGACACAGTTTCGCTTGTTTTGATCTTCGGATTGTTAGCTTGGGATTCAAAAATGGCTGCATACCAGCAGTTTCTAAAGCACATCTTACTGGAATTTTATGGAGTCCGGCATCTCAGGGATTGGAATATGTCTCAATTTGTGAGTCAGTGCCAGTAATGAATCAGGTAGGCCGTACTTTTGACAAAATCTGCAGATGGCAAAGGGGCCCTTTGGAAAGTGGCGATTTCGGCGAAAATGGCGTATTTGGCGAAAATGGCAGAAATGGCAATTAATCGCCAAAATCGCCAAACTATAAACAAAAATTCAAATGAGGTGGCAAAGGGGCCCTTTGCAAAGTGGCGATTTCGGCGAAAATGGCGTATTTGGCAAAAATGGCGGAAATGGCAATTAATCGCCAAAATCGCCAAACTGTAAACAAAAATTCAAATGAGATGGCAAAGGGGCCCTTTGGAAAGTGGCGATTTCGGCGAATATGGAGGATTTGGCGAAAATGGCAGAAATGGCGCTTAATCGCCAAACTGTAAACAAAAATTCAAATGAGATGGCAAAGGAGCCCTTTGGAAAGTGGCGATTTCGGCGAAAATGGCGTATTTGGCAAAAATGGCAGAAATGGCAATTAATCGCCAAAATCGCCAAACTGTAAACAAAAATTCAAATGAGATGGCAAAGGGGCCCTTTGGAAAGTGGCGATTTCGGCGAAAATGGCGTATTTGGCGAAAATGGCAGAAATGGCAATTAATCGCCAAAATCGCCAAACTATAAACAAAAATTCAAATGAGGTGGCAAAGGGGCCCTTTGCAAAGTGGCGATTTCGGCGAAAATGGCGTATTTGGCAAAAATGGCGGAAATGGCAATTAATCGCCAAAATCGCCAAACTGTAAACAAAAATTCAAATGAGATGGCAAAGGGGCCCTTTGGAAAGTGGCGATTTCGGCGAATATGGAGGATTTGGCGAAAATGGCAGAAATGGCGCTTAATCGCCAAACTGTAAACAAAAATTCAAATGAGATGGCAAAGGAGCCCTTTGGAAAGTGGCGATTTCGGCGAAAATGGCGTATTTGGCAAAAATGGCAGAAATGGCAATTAATCGCCAAAATCGCCAAACTGTAAACAAAAATTCAAATGAGATGGCAAAGGGGCCCTTTGGAAAGTGGCGATTTCGGCGAAAATGGCGTATTTGGCGAAAATGGCAGAAATGGCAATTAATCGCCAAAATCGCCAAACTATAAACAAAAATTCAAATGAGGTGGCAAAGGGGCCCTTTGCAAAGTGGCGATTTCGGCGAAAATGGCGTATTTGGCAAAAATGGCGGAAATGGCAATTAATCGCCAAAATCGCCAAACTGTAAACAAAAATTCAAGTGAGATGGCAAAGGGGCCCTTTGGAAAGTGGCGATTTCGGCGAAAATGGCGGATTTGGCGAAAATGGCAGAAATGGCGCTTAATCGCCAAACTGTAAACAAAAATTCAAATGAGATGGCAAAGGAGCCCTTTGGAAAGTGGCGATTTCGGCGAAAATGGCGTATTTGGCAAAAATGGCAGAAATGGCAATTAATCGCCAAAATCGCCAAACTGTAAACAAAAATTCAAATGAGATGGCAAAGGGGCCCTTTGGAAAGTGGCGATTTCGGCGAAAATGGCGTATTTGGCGAAAATGGCAGAAATGGCAATTAATTGCCAAAATCGCCAAACTGTAAACAAAAATTCAAATGAGGCGGCAAAGGGGCCCTTTGCAAAGTGGCGATTTCGGCGAAAATGGCGTATTTGGCGAAAATGGCAGAAATGGCAATTAATCGCCAAAATCGCCAAACTATAAACAAAAATTCAAATGAGGTGGCAAAGGGGCCCTTTGCAAAGTGGCGATTTCGGCGAAAATGGCGTATTTGGCAAAAATGGCGGAAATGGCAATTAATCGCCAAAATCGCCAAACTGTAAACAAAAATTCAAATGAGATGGCAAAGGGGCCCTTTGGAAAAGAATGAAGGGCACACACTGGTTGTCGTGAAAGCATCTTTTAGCCAGGAACCATGCGTTTCGCAATCGCTTTTGATTTAAGGCTGCCTCACAATTTAATGGAACCAATGTGAAGAGAATTGTAACCAGTGCGGATTGTTAAGGTCTACATCGAACCTCAAAAGTTAGAGTGTCCATGGCAAGGAATTATTATGATTTCAAGGACTTGGTTGTTCTCTCCTCGAGTAATCAGTGGACTTGTAAGTCTTTGAAAGGAATGAACCATACAAAAGCAAATGATGCTAGTGTGATATTTCAGCGCATCACATCACTTTTGGTAAGTCAAGCGACATCGAAAGTAAGGAAATGTTTACTTAACCTGTGAAGTACATGGCACAAATACATATTAGCTTAACTGAAACGACTTCCATTTGTTGTTTTCAGATATATTTGATTCAGTTGTATTTGATAAAATAATGTTGTTTGACAGTTAGGTAAAGCTGTTTTGTCATATATTTGATTCAGTTGTATTTGATAAATGTTGCCTCACAGTTATTGGGGCCTCTTATTAGGCAAGTAATTTGAACTTTTTTTTAGCACTGTTGCTTCACAGTTATAAGGACCTCTTTAGTTATCTACTTTGAAGGGGCCACTTTTGGCATCCAATTTGAATATTTTGCCACATATCGCCAAAATCGCCAATTTCACCAAAATCGCCATTTTCGCCAAAATTGCCAGCCTCCAAGGGGCCACTTTTGGCATCCAATTCAAATCGCCAGAGGCTGGCAATTTTTTGCCATTTTCGCCATTGCATGCATTTCTGGTGATTTTTGCCAAAATTGCCAATTTTGCTACAATCGCCATTTTCGCCAAAATTGCCAGTCTCCAAGGGTCTGGGATGTTTATCGCTACTATCGCCAGCCCTCTGGCGATTTTTGCCAAAATCGCCAATTTCGCCAAAATCGCCATTTTCACCAATATCGCCAGCCTCCAAGGGGCCCCTTTTGGCATCCAATTCAAATCGCCAGAGGCTGGTGATTTTTCACCAGTTTCGCCATTTTCGCCATTGCATGCATGGCGATTTTTGCGAAAATCGCCAAAATCGCCAGCCTCCAAGGGGCCACTTTTGGCATCCAATTCAAATCGCCAGTGGCTGGCAATTTTTCGCCAGTTTCGCCATTTTCGCCATTGCATGCATGGCGATTTTTGCCAAAATTGCCTATGAGTCAGAGTAATAAAAAGGAAAAAGTCACGAATCTGAGACTACAAGCACTATTTATATCTAAAAAAATTCTGGAAGAGTAAAATGCTATATTTTTGCTGAAACTGGGTATCTGTGGGATCAAAATTCAAACTGGCAGATCTATGACGTCATGTGACATCAGAACCCTCGGGGTAAGGTAAGGCAACTTTATTTATACACGGTATTTTCTTCAGGTACATTTTCATTTAAGTATAGAAAACTAACTACCAAAAAACCTGCTATACAAGGAGGACGTGTGTAAAAATTGCGTATCGCTAATTTAAGTAATTTCGCAATCGAAATGAAGTTTTTTTAATGTTTGTTTAAAAACATTAAGGGATGTTAATTGCCGAACCTCCAGAGGCAAGCTGTTCCGCAACACACTTCCGCTATATATTACAAAGGCTCTTTTATAAACTAAGTGCAGGTTTGTGGAATAGCGAGCATTCATTCATTTTCTCTTAGGTTATAAGTAGTTAAATCGCAGCAAGAGAGGATAAACGGGACAGAGAAGGCATCCCCCATACACACCCTATTCCATAGGTAATTCGTCTCGAGTTATTTTTAGAATCGGGATAAAGTTACCTCGTGCGTGGATGTTTCGTGGAGGTTACACATGACTAAACGCCGTGCAAAACATGTCAGGCGAAAGGCAATGAAAGCGTAAAGAGATCGAGGGCATTCCTGAATATTGAAGCGAAATGAGTCGGCGCTCACCTGGGAGAAGGGAATCGCTGAACTTTTTGACAACCCGTGAAATCAGTTTAACTCGAAGTTGTCGTAACCTCAGTGCTTTAATAAAATGAGACATTTCTTCGGTCTATTGAAACCGGTCGTTTGTACAATAAAGCAAGTAGGACGCCAAGTGTTATTTTTGTTGAATAATAAAAGACTAATAAAAGAATGAATATCAAACCAGAAATTGCTCTCTTCAAACTGTTAATTATAAGTGATCCTGAGAGCATATTCAATGTGTTAAGGATTTTCCTGCTGTACTGTTGGCTCTATACAAGAGAGGAAGGGCGATTCTTTCTTAATTTCCATTTCGCTGACACCGCTTTAGCAAAAATCTCTCTTTAGTCGTTTTCGTCGACAAAAAGAAAAGCAATGTCGCTCTCCGCGTCTTCCGCCATTTTTTTCTGCGTCAATTCGTGAACGACGCGTGGCTCTGAGCGTGGGTCATCCACGCGGAACACATTCGTGCTATGTGATTGGCTGATGTCTAATCCCTCTTGGGATATGTGGTCTTTAAAATAACTCGAGACGAATTACCTATGGAATAGGGTGTGTATGGGTGATGCCTTCTCTGTCCCCTTTATCAACTCTTGATCGCAGCGAAGAACATTAACGTATTACATTCGGTTGACGTAACAGTCGATCGTTAACGTAACATTGTTAGCCTAAGCAACAGATGGTCCTTTACATCGGCGACATTTTTTGCTGCCCTTGCCTCCACTTTTGCTGAAAGTGCCTAAGGGAGATAATATGCCCGGGGAGGGGGGGCGGAGGTTAATTTTTGCTGGGTATGTGCCGCTGGCCTCTCAGAGCCCCTACCCCATTATAGTCTATTCTGTGGCCAATGTAGACCCCATGTTAGTCATTTTTGGGAAAATATGTAATTTTCGCGATCCCAACTTAGTCACTTTCTAATTTTACGAACTTACCCATTTTTTAGATTGAATGAAGAACACTTTACTTTTCATCTACAGTACAAACATTCTGGTATGTTTGCTAACCGTAAATACGAAGAACTTTCTTATCCCCAAAAATCCGAAAATGTGCGACCTCATTCTAGTAACTGTATTGAAAATACGACCCTACTATAGTCAGTCTAGTCGTGAAATAGACTACGAGCAGTCTCTCTTTTTTTTTTCGTGGTCCGTCGAGCAAAACGCCCTCGTTTCTCGCGTCTCGCGGCTTCGCCGCTCAACGCTCACGCACGTGCACTCCCCTTGCTAAATCTGAAGAAAAAGAGAGACTGCTCGCAGTCTATATAGTCGTGAAAATGCGACCCCATCCAACGGCACATCCCCATTAGCCTCTTATAAGGAAGTACCCGGCGCCCCCTGGGATAATATGAAATCAGTGCTCTAAAACACTAAGCATTGTTGTCCTTTTCGCTTGATTGATAATTTGTGTAAATTACTTACTCGTTGTTGAAGACCGAGGAGGATGCATTGCTGAAAAAATACGAGAAAGTAAAACTGAATTGAAAGTTGGTTTCAAAACAATAAACCTATTGTAATAAACACAAACGTCAGTGTTATCAGCACGGGGTTTTTATTTGCAGGGCTTTCGGGCGTGACTACCGCTAAAGGTCCTTAACGCGAGCCCCAACCCTTAAATGACCGTAAGTCTACCGTAAGCTTCAGCATTGTTTTCCTTTTCGCCTGATTGATAATTTGTGTAAGCTTACTTACTCGTTGTTGAAAGCAGAGGAGGATGCATTCCTTAATTAAAAAATACGAGAAAGTGAAACTGAATTAAAATGTAATTTCCTTAATTTCACGAGTATACAGTTTGATTACCTATTAATATCATGGGTGACGAACTACGTTAGCAAACGTGAATTTTTGACATGTTTATGGATCGTATCGATCGAGAACTCCATTCTCTTAAATGTTTAGACCTTTAATTTGGCTTAAGTTCAGAATTTTCAAAATTTTCTGACAAAATACTTGTTAGAATCCTTCTTAATGTGCTCTTTCGTGTGTTCAGGTTTTATAAAGCGTCTTTTTGTCCCCTAACATCTTCATTCAAGGCATTTTAAAACTCCGTCGCCATCTTGACCCTGAGACGTACGGAAGATTGCCATGTCAGTTTCGTAATTTTACGTATGAAATTACAAATTAATGCTGAAATTCGCGCCAAAATTAAGGATTAATTCGTCACCTATGATATATATTAAGGTCCTTAACGCGAGCCCCAATTCTTAAATCTACCGTAAACTTCAGCACTGTTTTCCTTTTCGCTTGATTGTTAATTTGTGTAAATTACTTACTCGTTGTTGAAGGCCGAGGAGGATGCATTGCTGAAAAAAATATGAGAAAGTAAAACTGAATTGAAAGTTGGTTTCAAAACAATAAACCTATTGTAATAAACACAAACGTCAGTGTTATCAGCAGAGGATTTTATTTGTAGGGCTTTCGGGCGTGACTACCGCTAAAGGTCCTTAACTCGAGCCCCAACCCTTAAGGCCACCGTAACATCCGATTTTTAAGCCCCTACTTATAAGCTCCCCCATTTATAAGGCCCAGCTGCTAGCTGTAAACAAAAAAATACATCGTGTTATATGCCCTGTTATAAATTGGCCAATTGGTGGCGAATTTACTCTTTTTGGATAAATAAATTGGCCTTTGGGATAAAAGATAAACATACTTTACTTTCTTACAAATAATTATTTAAGCTTAAATTTTGGCATTTAAAATGATGTTTCCTCTCATAATTTTTTATTGAAGTACGATGGACAGTCATTCCAGAAGTGAAGTGTTAAATATTTCATATGAAATTGCGTGATTTTTTTCCTTAAACCCATCACCAATTTGTCAATTATTTAAGATTTTAAGAAAAATGGTCACTTGACATAGCACGTGACTTACCAACACAATATTTGTACTTTAAAATGTTAATAACCGTGAGTTCTTTATGTTTACCAAATTTTAATTCATTTCCTTCCGCTTTGCCGAAGGTTTAGCCAATATAAACCATTTTCCACAGGTATACCCATCTACGGGCTGTTCACAGTCCTCTAGTTTTTCCGTAAGATCGTCGAGATCGAACGCTTTGCGTTACGGGCTGCCATTTTGCATGATTGTCAAAACTACTTAGTAGGGTAATCCTGACGCCCGCCCCCTTGGTACATTTGAAAATCAAGATGGCTGCCATTAACGGTAGGATCAGACGCGCTATAATTTCGGCGATCTCACGAAAAAGATAGGGGACTGTGAACAGTCTAAAACCCATCACATTCAGGCCTACTACTTGATCACACGTCCCTTGTTACTCGCACAACACTTGCATTAGGGAAATATATACAAGAGAGTCATCAGTCTGACATTTAAAAATCTTAATTCCATATAAATGTACAAGAAGGCCTACCAGTGGGGGGGGGGGGTCACGGGCATGTCGGCTGCATTAGCAAAAGATTCACTATCTCGCAGTGCCGGAGTTATTGGCTTAAAACGGTGTATTTTGGTAGTAGCCGTTCCTCCTCGTCTACCTCTGGTCCTCCTAGCAATGCCAGCGGATTTGAAAGTATTCCAAACCGGAGAAGGAAGAGGTTTCATACGCTGATGTTGACAATGGCGCGTAGTTTGAATTACCGGTTCCGCAGCAGATTTTCACCAGCATCGCAGCGAAAGCAGAAAGTTCCTTGAGTAGACCAGCATGGCAGGATTCAGCAGGGCACAAGGAAGCTTCACACCTTAAGGAAAATCAATGGTATGGACTCACAAGGAATAAAATCTAAATAACTGTAGAGAGCTAAAAATAAGCAGCCCGCTTTGGCGCTAATTACATGTGAACGTACGAAAAAGAAAATGATCATAAGAAGTACCCGAAGGTCATACTGAAAACTTAAGGCATTAATCTTTGCAGGTGCTTGACCTTTCGAAAAATAGCGAGTGGTATGTAGCTATAATTGAGGCCTTACATAATTAGCTTAAATTTGATTTATCAAGCATCAACCTGAATAAAAAGAAGCTAAAGAAGCTAAAATGTAGTTCGTTTCTGTAACCTCGCAAGTATCAACATCTTTCTACAAAAGGGTAAAAAAGAATATAATGAAAACCCATTTATCAAAAGGAAAGGACAGTACTTACCTTTCCAGCAAGTCTTTCAGTTATTAAAATGAAAACTTCATCGAAGAAAAGGATTGCGAATCCTTTTAGGGAAAAATAAGTCTTGATCTTGCTCTTGCACTGATACGTTTAGCTTATACACGTCATCTCTAGCTTTCATTGTTGTGATTGAACGAATTAGAGGAAGTTTAAGCAGCGACGTTTTCGAGCGACGCACGTCAACCGGACGTGAGCCTTTTTCTCTTTTTAAATGCCTTGACGATGCCAAATCTGTATTGCTAAGTGACTTTACTCTTACAGAGACGATGTGCCCAAAAATTTGTTCAAAATCATGGCTCAAGATTGCAAAAAGTTCACTTCCGTTCGACTTGCGTCGCTCACAAACGTTGGTGCTTATAAACTCAGCGGCGTTCAGAAATTCGCGCCAAAACCGTCAAAACTCGGGTGCTAAGATCTAGTCTTTCATCGCCCCGTCCGAGTGCGACCGTCTTGGTTTCTGAACATTCGGCTCGATCTAGATCTTTCAGATCCTTGTGCATCGTGCTGTATTTTTTCTCACTGGTTTAATTAATGGATGTGTGAGGGACAAGCATAAAATCTGAACTGAGGTCAGAGTAAAAGAAAACTGCTTCCTACATCCTACATTGAGTCAGTCTCTGTTTATCGATATTTTTTACTGTAAACGAAGCAGATAAAAGCTCAATGCTAAAACGAAGACAAAACATACGTTTAAGTGAGTACTTACGGCTTTCTTTTTTGTCGTTTTGATTACACTGAACAATTTCCTTGCTTTCTTTGATTTAAGCTTTAATGCAGGCACGAATCGAATGCATGCAAGTTAGCTCGTGATAGCACATGTTGGCGGCCAAAATAGTTTTCTGCTGAGTGGTCCTGCTTCTATGCAAATTATGTTAAAGTAATAACTTTCCCACATGTTAAAGTGAATGGTTCTTTTTAATAAAATGTACCTTAATTTTGTATAGGTAATCACATGATTTCGAGTGCAATTTGGAATAAATAAGCACGACTAAATTTTTCAAAGACAAACAAAAGTGCACGATCCCGTAGGGCGAGTGCACTTTGTGGTCTTTGAAAAATTTACAAGTGCTTATTTATTCCAAACTACACGAGAAAAACCATGTGATAACTTATTAATAATATACACGAAAAACATAACTACAACAACAAATTTTGACAGTGCGTGCGTTTTTAGTTCATTCAGCTGATTGGCTGAAACAGACAATTACCTTTGTCAAATTCAAACTTTTTCAAAACCAACGCTTTCAAAATCATTCAGCTTAGAACTTGGAAATATGCAAAGATTGATTTTACATGGTTACCAGCCTCAAAGATAACTCGGTTTACAGTAATCAGCAAAAGTAAGTGTTTGATTATGAGAGCTCGGCGTTTACAAGAAGCATTTACAAAAAGTATACTGCCGTTTTGAAATCAGAAGAACGCATCGAGCAGCCAAAGATAAAAGACACTTGCTGAGTTGTTTAACGACTGTTGAATGTTCATCATTGTCCGTTCTTGTCACCCCATCATAGCTGGATTCATGGAGAAATTTTTAAGATTTAAAACCCGAAAATGAAGGAGGCAATTTGTCTTCTTTCGACGCTGTCATCGATGGGTGAGTAGAGCCACAGTTGTTGTGAAGTCGGAAACTGCCAGTATTAATGTAATATTTGCTTTTTCTCAGCGCTGGGGTTTTCATTATTCCATTTGGCCTATTGCAAGAAAGAGTCATCGTCGCTCTTCTTCGTCGGCTTCATCGTAGTCGTTGAGGAAATGTATACCTCTGTGGCCTGAACTTACAATCATTGCTTTCTTCAGCTTGCTCACTGTTGTTTTTCTTGACGATTCCTAAACTTTTTTCGCACTTTCTTTAGGTTAGTACCATCCTCGGAGACCCAGGGGCAGTTAGTCGGGGCGATAAAATGTTCGTGGTGAAAGTTTACTGTAAGATCGAGACGAGCCCCTGGGCACTTACTGGGCGCGATCCATTCAACCAAAATTTCCGGAAATTTCGGTCCAAAACTCAATGGATCGGTTCGGTCCAACCGGAAAAGTTTCGAAAAAACAGGTCCACCTTTTGAGGTGGTCCTCTTTTCCCGGTCGGACCGGTCTGAATTTTGGTTGAATGGATCGCGCCCACTCTTACCGAACCAGTTCCAGAAGCGTTTGAATTGCCTGCTACTGATTGGCCAGAAAAATGTTTTTCTGGCCAATCAGCGAAGAGAAGCTGCCGGGTGACTCTCGTGTTTTCTTACACGACGTAGTTTTCCTCATCGATCGCCATAGTTGCGTAGCGCGTTCAACGGGGAAAGTTTCTCGAGGAAAGTTTCAGAACAAAATGTTAACAACCCGCAAAATTGCAACCTTTAGCACGGCTACAAGAAAAAAACACTCTCCGATGAGTTTTTAGGGCGGATCTTTCCAAGGTATCGTAATTTTTTATTGCTGATACGATACGCGATACATGACTTTCACTTTCCACTCCTTAATTTGCTCACATTGTCTAGTATACAACGGTAGGCTTACATTTTAGATGTCCATGTTCGTTGCACGACTTCTGAAACTTTCTACAGCGTGAAAATTTCCGTTGCACGGGCCACGCAACTACGTCGATTGATCGTGGGAAATGCCGGCTAGTTGCAGCGCCTTCTTCTTGCTTTCGCTCCAAACTCTTTTCGAAAGTTTTAAGCTTAAAAGTTTACAGCAGTTGACCGTACGAATTCTGCCGAAGTTGATAGTAGTGTTAACTTTAGATTCGAGGGAGACCTCCAGCAAGCGCTTGAAGAAGGCTTGTCTTTGTTTCCGGTGGTACAGTTCAAAGGGAAGCAAAGATTTATTATTGAGAAGATTGTGGAAAGAAGAGATGTTTTTGGGCAATTGATAGAAGAGTTTAACCTTCGAAATGTTGCCTATGAGCTGGGGGGTTTAAAACTCGTTAGATGCTAAAGGTTATGAATTCCCTAGTAATCTATTGGTCATAGTGATTTCACGAGAAATATTGAATGGATGGGGAGCGTTTTCTTTGTTGTACGGAAGCCCGGAATCATTAACTGGGGGATAAGATATTCAGGGCAATGTTCTTTAAGGAGTTTTACCAGAAGGACCCCGTTGCAGGTACATAAAGCTGTTCATTGGTAAGTATGCTGATTTGTTTACTAGGAAGGGTGCTACACTGAATTCACTGTGGGGAGTTCTGAAGGGGTAAAATGGGATGTTGTTGCTCTGGGAAAACGGGATTTAAGTCACTGGCAGGGGGATTCTATCACTGACAATGGGAAAAAAATGTAAAAATGGGAATTGAGGGTTAAACAGTTTCAATGGGATTGATATTCCCCCTTCAGGACCCTCTAAAATGTAAGCCTGGCGTTGTATACTAATACAACGCCAGGCTTACATTTTAGATGTCCATGTTCGTTGCACGACTTCTGAAGCTTTCTACAACGTGAAAATTTCCGTTGCACGGGCCACGCAACTACGTCGATTGATCGTGGGAAATGCTGGCTTGCTGCAGTGCACGCACCTTCTTGCTTTCGCTCCAACCGGACGTATTTTAAATACAGCCGTTGTGTTTGTATAGGTAATAGCATAATTTGTAGTGATATTTGGCATAAATACCACGATTGATATTTCAAAATTGTTATACGAAATTTCACGAGCCGTTAGGCGAGTGAAATTTGAGACAATTTTGAAATATCACAAGTGGTATTTATGCCAAATATCACGAACAAATCATGCTATTATTTGTTTATACTACTACCCACAAAAGGTTTGTAATTTTCACATGTAGGTATTTCAAATTAAGCTGAAATACCACTGCTCTAGGCCAATCAAATTGCAGAAATTTCTCATGTAGTAGTATAAAGTTCGAAATCTCGGTCCGGTTATGTGCTGAATCCTGACTTGTTAATTGAGGTCGATTTTGGCAGGCTGTGTGGGTTTGTTTTTTCGGATAAGTGAAAAAAAAATAAAGGTGGGTTTGCGAAAATGCTTGAAAGTGGTTGGTGTGAAGTTTTGGAGGGTGATACACGTGCAGTGTGTGACACGTGTAGGTATAGAGTTGAGAAATCGTGGAAGGGTGGGATGTCTATATAGATATTTTTGTAGTCACTAAAACTTTACAAGAAGTGAACGCTTTTAAGGAAATTCCAGGGAGAAGAGACCAAGGAATACGGACACTTTCCAAAGATCCAACTTCAGCTCTTGATTTCAAGGACCTGAGTCTCTGGCTTACTAAACCGCATAAGAGAACCTGGGTTAATCTTCACTGTGATTAGAATTATGGCTAATATAGTAGAAATGAATTTTTATTACAAGATATCTTTTGACAAATACATGTATAAAAGTAATTTCACAGAATATGTAATTTTTTTGGAAACTATTTATCTATGATTGGCTTGATGTTTCCCCTTACTGACCTCCTCAAACACATTCACAGTGCCATTGCTTTAACTCCCTTGCAATTGATGGTACAAGATTGGACTTACTTTGAAAAGATAATGCTGCAATATTAACAATTTTCCTTTGGTGCATTTGTTTGATATTTTATAACTTCCCTATCATTTATGATTCTCCTCATATGACAATAATATTCTTCATTGACTAAGTATTTTTAAATCTTTAAAAACCCTCTTCAGAAAGGTAAAAATCTTCATTGTATGGTCACCATTCCACACAGTGTCTCTAAAATACTTTCCACAGAACATAAGTTATTACAATTATCAATTATTGTTTCCTGTAGAATACAATCAGAGAATACAAATTCTAGAATACAAGCAGTGAAGATTTGATTCTTGATTTTCCTGTCACAGATCATCTTGATTTTCTTTAAGCGGACTAACAGTCTTTGGCACTGATGTCGCAACATAAGTGGCTGGGAATGATTCTACTGTTCTCATTACTTTCATCAAAAAGGGAAGGAGTTTTTTCTCTTCTGCAGGTTGTACACTTAATAAAATCTAAAAGAAGAAAGACTTTTAGAATTATCGAAAACTGTAAGAGACAATTTCAGCACAGTTCTCTTTTTTCCAGCGAGTGATGGAAAACAGTTTTTGTATGTTATGTGCAGGTACACCATATGTGTATAACATGCACCTGAATATAATGCGCACCAAGTATACTTGTTGGCCACCTAGTAAAGCAAACCCTTTGGGACAGAAAGAATCAGCAAAAAATACCCCAGCTTAAACGTTTATTAACAAATTAAAATAAAATATTACAGCTTCCTAGTTTATACATAACTCAAGCAGTATTATAAGAAGACATGTGAACTCCAATAATGATGAAGAAACAAAAAATCTCAACAGCGTAAAAATAAAATTAATGTAATGGTATCTGTAGTTCTTTATTATGGGGTGTTTTTCCATTCATAATATGTAAATGTTCAATTGCTCTATTATCTTAAGCAGTCACAAGGCTTACTTCATCAGCTTTCAACTACCAATAAATGGTGACAAAAAGCATGATAATTCTTGTGAAGTGTCTGTAACGGCTTGGAAACTAAAATTTGATAGCATTTTGTTTTGAATAAGGGTATGGGCATGATTTTCAGGTGAACATGCCTAGCGAGCGTAAAAATCGCATCTAGTCTGAGGATTAATGAGAGAGGGAAAATTTTATATATTTAGGCATGACAAAATTCAAGGGAACATTGGTACTTAGAAATAACGTCTCATAGGCATGGAAAAAATGGGTTCATGCCCTCGCAGCCCAAAATTGACCCAGCTAAACTTTGGTCCCAGATCTCTCGCCGGGTTGATAATTAATCCCCAGTTTTTGCTCCTCTGGTTTGGCATGCCGGGCATGCCGATGGTGAAGCTTATGGTGAAGCCAGTTGGTTTGGCATGCCCGGCATGCCAGGCAAGAAATTGGCATGCCCAGCGACACTGATTTTGATGTTCGCTTCAGCATCATATCCTGAGAATCACATATAATCGCCAAATATATCTTAGGGAGCTTGAAGTTACAGGTTTCATGTCTGGCAATAAATGCAGATTATAACAAAAAAAGTCATGTTTGTCACAATGTGTGTCACGGGATCGACTGGCAAAACTGAAGACAGAAGCCTGGATTTATAAATAAAAAGCACAACAAAACAACATTATTCATGCATAAAATAGAATACTTAACTTGCAATCAAAGATTAATCCTTTTATTTCAAACCGATACTGATTTAAATTTGATCGCGGAAAAGCGTCTTAAACAATAAGATAACAAATCTTCTCAGTATAAAATTATCCATGCTTAAGTTTTATCGCGTCGGAATGTTTCCCGGTCAACAGACTGGTGAAAATTAAGCTTACCAGGTCGTTCAAGTCAGTACGAGAGTTCGACGTTCATACTGCAAAGACGTTCTGATTTGGTGAATTTGGACTGCCTTCTCAGAGAGATTTTGCTTATTTTTTCAGTGCGCTTCTTGTCGGCTATGCGAATCTCACAAACTGTTTTACTCCTTGCTGACGATAGTCCTTTGAGCAAAGTCATCTGCGTCATTCGAAGATACCCCGAGCACGCACGACATCGGCCGAATTTCTCAGAAGTGTTTTCGGATGACGATGAATCTAGTTTGTTGTAGCGTGGCAGTTGTGGCGTCACGATGTCGTCATGTCTCTTCGCACTTGTTTGTCTTTTTTTTCTGCGGTGCATGGTTGAGATGTTGGTGAATGCTGGACAAGAAATGGATTCTGCGAGAGACTGTAAGTACAAATTTAGTATTAATTTGGTAAAGAAAAAGCCTGAATACCGAACAAATCCCGTGAATTATCCTTTTGGCATTCAGTTCATCTTGCTGTTGAGCATGCCTAAGAACTCCGGCATAAGTGGTTGTCAACTCGTTCACTTCGGATTGTTTCTGTTTGTATGTCTTGTAATCTTCTTCTGCTGCTAAGAAGACTAGAGAAAACTTCAAAAATATAGAAACCAAAGCTAAAAAAAGTCAGATCTAATTTTATACCTCGAGTATAATTATTTTTGGCACCTACGGTCATATTTTTTCACTGTACTGGTAAAGTTACTTATTTTTGCTGCATAGTTTGACTGTTGTTTGAAAGACAATCAAACGGATATTACAATCACTTTTGGAGACAAAATAAAATATCCGTAAATCAAATGCCAAGATCAGATTTGGATTTCGCTTTAAAAAAATGAACATGCTGCAGGTGTCAATGCAAAGTTGTAAACAACTCAATATAAGCAGTCTGTGAATGTGTGTTTAGGTCCACAAAACTAATTTTTCTTTTGGACATCTCATCCAAGCAAAGTCTTAAGGCTTACATTGCTTGTCTACGAGTGTACTACAAAAAGCTTTGCTACAGTAAGCCTCTGAGAGGCGATTCTGGTAAATTTATAGGACGCTAAAATGCAAATAATTCTAAGCTTAAACAACCTGGCTGCGGGTCCGACTTTTGAATTACAAAATGTTCACGTTTGCCGGCTCTACTTTAAATGAACATGGTTTTTGAAATGATTTTGTACTATTTTAACCCGAAAATTATGATTGGGTCATAAAGCTTTTAAAACGGACGAAAACTAAGCTAATAAACATGTTCAATGTAAAAAACTAAGATTTAGTCGCTTTTTCAACTTTGCTTTGTGGGCCGAAAAATTTACCTTTACGCAAAAACAAAAGCAAACATTGAGGCTTTTATTCGACATATTTTCTGAGAATTTTATCTGATCAATTTAATGTCACTGGCATTGTTTTCGTAAAGGAATTTTCCTAATTATATGAGCTTTTAATTTAATAATTTTGATACTCTATATACTTCTCATTTGATAGCTTCACTTTTTTATCCACCGATTGAGAAACAAATTCGCTCTCGTTAAATCCTATTTTATGACCTATTTATTAGAACTCTAGGTAACATACGAAATGATGTAACCGGTCAGACTTTAACCTTTGGTCTTAATTTATTTTTTCTTCGCAACCCCTAATCAGTTGACGGGCTGCGAGAGAATATCGCCACAAAAAGATGCGAAAAAGTTTTCGCTGAGTTTCCTTTACATATTCCGGCTTTATATGGGTCTACACCTTACCTACTTAAAAATGAAACTATTGTTCAATTAAGTGTCAGTCAAACTCGGTATAATCTTGAATTGCAAATCCAAATGCAAAGGTTTATTTCGCAGTAGAAGAGCGTGTAAACATCATGAACAGCGCAATGTAAATTGGCAAATGTGAAACCACGTTTCTTTCACTTTATTTACCATGCATTTAGCTCAATTGCACACTCTTGTGAAATTAGCCTCAGACAATTAGTTGCGACCTTTAACAGACTCAACAAGCCAGTATGAAAATATCTTAAGAGAAGCTGAGCTCTACATGTTCTATTTCTTTTTTTTTATTTTGCCCTTTCATGTGTTAACATTCCATTTCTTTTTTGTTACAGGTAACTTCCAGACATGACGAGGAGATAATTACTTTTCTAGAGAGCAATTCTTTGATATTGTCAGTTATTACTGACTTACTTTAAGTTAAAAACAAAGAACACAGACACTGGTAATGACACAAAAACATTAATCCCTGGCAAGCCTACAAAACAAGAAAGAGGAACTCAGACTCCTTATCAAAATGTGACACAAGACAAAAACAGCTTTTCTAACGTAGGGAAAAATGCGTTAGAGAGATTTGTAATTGCAACGTTATATTCAAGCACACTGCATTGTCAAACATCATAATTTACTGAATAATGAACAGTGATTTTGGGGCTTAGCTCAGTTTGTAATGAACTTTGAAAGATATTCTATAACCTTGTATTTTTAAAAGCTTTCATGGAACATAGATGCATTTTATTATACAATGAAAATAGTCTCTGTCTCTCTTTTTACAGATTTCAGTCAGTTCCATTTTATTCGCAATATGAAATGGGAATCCTATTAAAGACTCATTAAAAGGGGTGAGGAGTTTTCACAATCCCCCAACAGGTCATCTCCACGATGATGCTGTTTTATTACTACGGCAGAATCCCTCAGGGTTTTACTTTCTTGTGAAAATTAGAGCTTTTGTTATTTAAACTTCGCTGGGACAACCAAATCTATGAAAATGAAAGGAATAGCAATGACGTCATCGTGTAACCGTACATCAAAAGATAAGAATTGTGATCTGTTTAGTTTTTTTTTTTTAGCCAGGCTTAAAATATCTGTAGATTCAAGGAATTATAACCTTTGCGTCGAGAGCATGCCAGAGACCGATTTTGGCATGCCCGGCATGACCCAGATTATGGCACGCCCGGCATTCCAGAGAATTTAGCATGCCGGGCATGTCAGAAAATTTGGCATGCCCGGCATGCCGGAGATTTTGCTGGGTATGAATTACTTATTACTAGAACCTAGGCTTCTCGCGGCCTGGGTGAGAAGGTCACAGAAAAACAGAACCTCAAATTATGCTTACAGGGCATGCGAAATTCTGTTGCATGCCAATTTCAATGCAAAACCACTCTGGGGCCACCCCCTCTATTACCAGTGAGCAAATCATTGACGATAGGCATGGGGAAAATCCTTGCATGCTAACCAACATTGAAAACGTAGCAGAAATGTCCTCAATTGCTGAGTCATGCCCAAGGGGGGCTTTAAAATACAGAATTTCCTGACACGGATGAGGGAATTTTCTGTAAACAGCATGTGATCATGCCGGCTAGGACGTATTGCCTCCGTATTGCCCCTTTTTACAGCTAGCTAGGCTCATTTTTAGGTTCCAAGGCCTGAAATGACGAAAAATTCATGCCCTAAATGTAAAAAGTCCAAAAACGTCCTCGAAATTTTAGTTTCCAAGCCGTTCTGTCAGCTTTTAGACATAAGATTACTGAGCATCCTTGAATAAAAGCCAGATCTACTGTTAAGTATAATGAGGGTCCTGAAGGGGGGATATCAATCCCATTGAAACTGTTTAACCCTCAATTCCCATTTTTACATTTTTTTCCCATTGTCAGTGATAGAATCCCCCTGCCAGTGACTTAAATCCCGTTTTCCCAGAGCAACAACATCCCATTTTACCCCTTCAGAACTCCCCACAGTGAATTCAGTGTAGCACCCTTCCTAGTAAACAAATCAGCATACTTACCAATGAACAGCTTTATGTACCTGCAACGGGGTCCTTCTGGTAAAACTCCTTAAAGAACATTGCCCTGAATATCTTATCCCCCAGTTAATGATTCCGGGCTTCCGTACAACAAAGAAAACGCTCCCCATCCATTCAATATTTCTCGTGAAATCACTATGACCAATAGATTACTAGGGAATTCATAACCTTTAGCATCTAACGAGTTTTAAACCCCCCAGCTTATAGGCAACATTTCGAAGGTTAAACTCTTCTATCAATTGCCCAAAAACATCTCTTCTTTCCACAATCTTCTCAATAATAAATCTTTGCTTCCCTTTGAACTGTACCACCGGAAACAAAGACAAGCCTTCTTCAAGCGCTTGCTGGAGGTCTCCCTCGAATCTAAAGTTAACACTACTATCAACTTCGGCAGAATTCGTACGGTCAACTGCTGTAAACTTTTAAGCTTAAAACTTTCGAAAAGAGTTTGGAGCGAAAGCAAGAAGAAGGCGCTGCAACTAGCCGGCATTTCCCACGATCAATCGACGTAGTTGCGTGGCCCGTGCAACGGAAATTTTCACGCTGTAGAAAGTTTCAGAAGTCGTGCAACGAACATGGACATCTAAAATGTAAGCCTACCGTTGTATACTAGACAATGTGAGCAAATTAAGGAGTGGAAAGTGAAAGTCATGTATCGCGTATCGTATCAGCAATAAAAAATTACGATACCTTGGAAAGATCCGCCCTAAAAACTCATCGGAGAGTGTTTTTTTCTTGTAGCCGTGCTAAAGGTTGCAATTTTGCGGGTTGTTAACATTTTGTTCTGAAACTTTCCTCGAGAAACTTTCCCCGTTGAACGCGCTACGCAACTATGGCGATCGATGAGGAAAACTACGTCGTGTAAGAAAACACGAGAGTCACCCGGCAGCTTCTCTTCGCTGATTGGCCAGAAAAACATTTTTCTGGCCAATCAGTAGCAGGCAATTCAAACGCTTCTGGAACTGGTTTGGTAAGAGTAAGTGCCCAGGGGCTCGTCTCGATCTTACAGTAAACTTTCACCACGAACATTTTATCGACCCGACTAACTGCCCCTGGGTCTCCGAGGATGGGTTAGTACCAGCTACGGATACTTTCATTATGTTAGTTATGATGTCTTCGCCCATTGGTTTAGTTTGAACCAAATGTTTAAATTTTCGGTTTCGTTTGCTACTGAGGTAGAAAAAAAAAAAAGACCATCGCATGGATGATTTAATAGTGGTCTTCGCTGGACATAAGACTTAAAGAGAGCAACCGGACACCTGTCTCCTCCAACAAACAACGTACGTGACTTGAAATCCCTGTTGTTATCATGGAAAACTTGAATGTATCCTTGTTCATTGAAATGCCTGAAAAGTGTAGCTGTTCTGGCTTGCGTGTGGTTGCCACTGTTTTTGGTCTTCATGTTTTACTTTAGCGTAGTCTGTTATAAGTAGCTTGTTTAGTTTCTCTGGCTCATTTTCCTCGACTTTGTTGACGGTATTTTTCTTTTTTCAATACATTTAGACAGAAAGACGTACTTTTTACTGTTCGGGTTTTTGGAATATATATTTTTTATATCAAGGCATGTGTTCAAAACAAGGCCCAACTCTGCGCGAGCTCTGCTTGCATTTCCGGTTACGCACTTTCCGATAAGGAACAGAATTAAAATATAAACAAACAACTGTGTTGGATAAATCTGGCCACGGTTGTGGCAGGTTTAATGAAATCAAAGCTAACAGAATCATAACACATCGATATATGTAAACCGATTAACCTACTGAATAAAAAATAGGGCGACAAAAATCCGCCACAAACTACAAAACTAAATATTTAAGAAAAGGAAAAAAGAAGAAATAGGAAATACCGTGAACAATAATAACCCGCAGGCAGGTGAAAGGGGAGGAGGAGGGAAAGATTTTGCTCGAGATCTGACCAAGTTGATGACGAGGGAGAGAAGGAAGAATTACTGGGAAAATACCTCGATATACCTACTTAACCCTGACACCGCCCTATAACCTAATTGGCTAGATTTGCGGTACCTGGTACAGCCTGACCTAGCGAGTTATCATGTGAGTATCATGCCTTGCCATAAATTACATTATGTCTGCCATAATGTCTAGTTTTTAACTTTTCTATTGTTGTTTTGCGTACAAAATCAAATCGTTGTTTGCTGAAAACCATGGCCATTTTCTTAAATTTTGTTGTTAAAACAGCTCTAAACTGATTGGTTCTAGGTGTTTACTTTTGTGTTTTCAGCCAATCAGAAACCATATGTAGTTTGCACTCGTGTTACAGAAGAACTGCACTCCTTTCTCAGCCAATCAGAATTGAGCAATTTTTTCGTGTATATTATTATGCCTCCTAAGCTATTCTGAAATACATGGGGCAGTTGTAATTTGTAATA
Organism: Porites lutea; assembly: GCF_958299795.1. NCBI lineage: Eukaryota > Metazoa > Cnidaria > Anthozoa > Scleractinia > Poritidae > Porites > Porites lutea. Next base: position 24,107,871 of record NC_133210.1, on the reverse strand, counting down.
ACAGATTTTCTGTAATCATTTTTAATTTGTGTATTTTTTGTATCCTTCCTCTGACTATTGTATTAAAACGGTATTAACGAAATGATTCCTTTTTGTATGTGCTGGTTTTGTCGTTAATGCTTTACATGAATGTTGTATAGCTTTTATATGCAAGTTATTGTTCCGACTATAAAATTACTGTACATGATATAAGATATAATAACGGTAACAAAATTCTTGAAAGATCCTGTGCTTTACACACAAAATCAAATAGAATCTCAAAATCACATCTTAAATTTTGTTATAGGATTAATTGGTAACAGAACCTTGAGTAGTCCAGTTGGGTCTGTAATCATACAGTTACTCGTGATTAAAGAAATTGGACGAACACGATTCTGTTTATATCACTTATATGAATGACTACCAACTGAATTGGACTCCACTCATTTGAGCCGCATGCATATGTCAAGTATCTGCTTTCAATGTACTGTTACTCGCTGGCATTGAGCGATAATCCACATCAACAACGTTCAATAGTTTGTTTTAATTTTGAACACTAACTCTCTGGTAGCATGAATCCAGTAATACAACTACATTGGCAAGATATGTAAAAAATTATTCAAATTTAAGTCGCGCAGAACTCTTCCTTTAATAAATTCAGGGTTTCATTCAGGGTTAAGTAGACAAGTCATATAGTTTCTGAAATATTGCCGCAATGTTTTTTTATTATTATTATTTCATCCATTCCAAATAGGCCAGCATTATGTAACTGAAGGAACAATGGTTTTTATGTTGGGACCAAAGATAAGCTTATCAGTAGATAACAGGTAAGGAGCGGCATTGCGATAAGCAGTTCTCTGGGTGGTCTCTGCGGTCTATTACACGGTCTTTTATTTGTCACGTGGAGAGACATCAGCTATCTAAAGGCTGCGACAAGTACGTTCTTCCCCTTTTTCTGCGAACAAGCTCAGCGAGCACATCTCTGCGAAAGTGAAAGTCTATCGCAACTCATTTTTGTTCCCAGTTTATCAGGCAAGTTTCATCATTTTGTCCTGTTTTTTATTTTCGTCTTATTGTTGTTGGGTACATGGCGCCACCTCAAATTTTAATCTTGGGACACTCCTTTATTCGTCGTCTTGCTGGGTTTTTGCAGAAAAGGGGGCACGAACACCTCATGGCCAAACTCTCATCTCTAGGGTTCATACGTTTTCATGGTGTAGGTGGCCGCACAATTGCGAAGGTTCGGAAGTTTGATTTAGGCATAATTCGACGTCTAAGTCATGATATTATAGTCTTGGAGTTGGGTTCTAACGACTTAACCAAACTGCCGGCACAAACCGTCGGTTCGGAGCTTGAAACTTTAGTGCGATATCTGCACGACGAGTTTAATGTGAAAAGCATTGCATTATGCCAAGTTATTCGGCGGCACTCCCCTCAGTGTACTGCGTATAATTTAAAAGTTACCAAACTTCATTTGTATCTTAAGGCTGTTCTCGAACCAATACCTTACTGCTTGTACTGGAAACACAGGGGTTTCTGGAACTTCCGGGAAAACATTTACTTGCCGGATGGAGTTCACTTAAATGATTTAGGCAACTTAAAGTTGTTTCGAAGTATCCGGGGTGCAGTCATTAAGGCCTCAGGCCTAGTGGGCTTATAATTTCACGATTTTATGAATACCTAAGTGCATACTTATGTCGTTGTAATATACAGTGACGAGTGAGGCGTTTTTCTCTTATAGTCTGACTAGTGCCAATTTTACTTATGAGTTATCGGTGCCCGACACATGGCGTAATTAGTGTACTTATTTTTTGGCGGCTATCACGATAGTGTGCCCAGTGCACTCGGGCCATTATAGGACCTTAGTCCTCAATATGTCCATGCACCATATCCTCTTTATTTTGTTTGTCGCTTGAGACAGGCCTGTCAGAATTTTTGCCTCAAGTCACATGTTAATTTTGTGATATAGTGATACCCGACACATAATTTTTGCGCCCGGTGAACCTTGGTGCGCCTATCTCTATTATTGTGTGTCCATGTATCATATATCCACAATTTTCCTCTATTGCATTCGATCCGTTGCGTACACCACAATTTGGCCGGCTGACTGCAACCCGTTTTTACTCTCTTTTCTATTCTTTGTTTAATTACTTATGTTAGTGGTCTTAGTCATGCGTTACTGGTCATTAATGTTGTGCGGTTTATTTAAGTCATGCCTCCTAAGAGAAAATCAGCTAGACAGGCGGGTAGGTCAGCTGCCAAGATCACAAAACGAGCGACCCCATCCTCTAGTGCCTCGAGTGACCTGGCCGAGGTTTCAGCAGCGCAACAAACAGCTGAATCTGTGAACATCATTGACTTAACGAGCGTGGTCACATTGGCAGTGACGGAGGCCCTGCAAGCTGTTGCAGTTGGGCAAACGACCCCATTATCCAGTCCCCCCACGGTTAACCCAAGTCCTGGGCCTGTAGATGCCTCAGCCACAGTGGAGACCGCCACAGCTGCCGAGATAGCCAGCATTTCATCCCTGTCGGCGGGTATATCAATATCGAATTCCAATGACAAACCTAGTGAAGTGAACTTCACGAGCGTAGCAATTGATTTGGAGGCACGGGTGTCGGCTAAGCTCAAGGCAAAGATCTGGGCCGATGAATACATTGATTTTGGGGCGCTACTATCGTCTTTTCCCGACGATGATAAATTTATTCTCTCTTTTAACAATGACGGAAAATCGCCAAGTCTTTGCCTCGAGCCATCCAAACCAAAGCCTAAGGTTTTATCCTTGGGGCAATGGCAGACGGCCTTTAACACCTTTGTGGCTGTTTATACAGTTAAATACCCGCTAAAGGTTGCGGCTTTGCTTAAATATTGTGAAGTTGTCAGAGATATTGCTAATAAGTCGGGAAACTGGCGTTATTACGACCAGCAATTCCGTTATTTGCGTCAAACAAATCCAGAGAAATTTTCCTGGGACAGGGTAATGTGGGAACTTTGGAATCAGGCCATTCACGTAACATCAAAATCTCCACCGGATAATACACGGAATAAAAAACCCCAAACCTGGCCATTTCTGTCCTTTCCAAAAGGTGTGTGCTGGAAATTTCACTCCGGCGAATTCTGTGCCGGCTGTCGATTCAAGCACACGTGTTTTAAGTGCGGTGTCACGCATCCCGCAACTCAGTCTCATGCCAAGCCCAGTGTCCAGCAGTATCCTCAAGTGGAGAGGACAGAAAAGGATCCGCCCCACTTAAATTGCGGTCCAACTCCAGTAAAGTCGCACAGGCTTGAACCGCTCCTTAGAGGGTATGATCTGGCCATAGCGACTTATATCGTAAATGGCTTTCGTTTTGGTTTTTCTATTCGATATTTTGGGGATAAATTCAACTTTCGATCAAAAAATCTAAAGAGTGCTTTTGAAAACCCACGGGAAGTTACTGATAAGCTTAATAAGGAGGTATTGTCAGGACGAATAATTGGTCCTTTTGACACGCCTCCCTTTGAGAATTTTCGAATTTCCCCTCTTGGCCTGGTTCCTAAAAAAGCTCCTAGGGAATTCCGTCTCATACATCACTTGTCTTTTCCGGAAGGTTCTTCTGTAAATGACGGCATTCCTAGGGAGCTATCTTCTGTACATTACGCTACTATAGATGACGCGATTAAGAAAATCAGCTCATTAGGTGCTGGGTGTTTCCTTGCAAAAACTGACATTAAGTCGGCTTTCCGCATAATACCTCTCCACCCTCGAGATTTTGACTTGCTCGGTTTAGAATGGGAGGGTAAATTCTATTTTGATCGTTGCCTTCCAATGGGTTGTTCGTCTTCGTGCAACATATTTGAGACATTTAGCACGGCGCTCGAATGGATTGCCACAGCCAAATTACAAGCTTCCGCTGTCATACATATCTTTGACGATTTTCTGTTTTTAGCACCTTCGCGAGACAAGTGTCATATGGATTTAGATAACTTTATCAAATTGAGCAACGAGGTCGGAGTGCCTATCGCAGATGCCCGGGGGTGGTACTTTAGGAATTTCTGGGTGGGGATGTGCCGCTGGGACCCTGGAACCCTTAACCTATAACAGAGCTAGTTCAGCTGAATTTTGCTACCCTATACTAGAGTAAACTCCCCAAATCACCCTATCTTAGAGTAGCTAATTCCCTTGTCTAGATAAAATCTTCAACCAACTGATCATTTTCCTGAAAAATGATACCCTATTCTAGACCCAAACACTCTCATTTATATACCCTATCCTAGAGTAAACTGCCTGAAAACCATACCCTTCACAGCGGCACATGCCTGTATAGCCCATATATGGCAGTGCCCCCCCCCCCCCCCCCCGGGCGCAGATGAGAAAACCGTCGGTCCCGCGACCTGTTTACAATTTGCTGGGATCACTCTTGACACAATTAACATGCACGACCATTTGCCGGAGGATAAGCTCGCACGTTGCCGGGGGTTGTTTTCGGAATTCTATAACAAACACAGTGTAACCCTCAAGGAACTGCAGTCGCTTATAGGGTTATTGAATTTTGCGTGCTCGGTTGTCCTTCCCGGTCGTGCTTTTCTCCGCAGAATGATTGATCTGACTAAAGGTGTGCGTAAGCCCTATCATCACATTCGTCTCACGAGACAGTGTAAGGAGGACATTTTGTTATGGCTCAATTTTCTAAATTCGTTTAACGGGAAATCTTTTTTTCTTATCTGCGAAGTGGCTCACATCTAGTACCATTAAACTTTATACAGACTCGGCGGGCTCTCTAGGCTACGCCGCAGTCCTAGGGAAACGTTGGTTTTACGGACATTGGCCGGATAGTTGGAAATCTCTGAATATAACCATACTAGAGCTTTTTCCTATTGTTTTGGCAACCGAGATTTGGGGCGACATCATGCGCAATCATTGCATTGTTTTCTTTTCGGACAATCACGCTGTGGTCGATATCATCAATAAACAGACCTCCCGTGAACCAAATATCACGGTCTTAGTTCGCAGACTCGTGCTAAATTGTCTCAAATATAACATTCTTTTCAAATCTAAACACATACAAGGCATTTTAAACCGAGAATGTGATTTACTTTCTCGCTTACAGGTAGACAAATTCAAGCTTCTTGCGCCACACGCGGACGTTCAACCCACCCCGGTTCCGAGTAGCCTACTACCGCAGAATTGGAAGCTAACTTAAAACGCTTAATGCACTCTGCTATATCACCGGGGTCACGCAAAACGTACGAACAAGCATGGAATCATTTCTTAGATTTTTCCACCCGATACTGTGGCACAGCTTCCCCACAGCTTCCACTGAGTGTCAGTGATATAGTACTTTTTGTGGCCTATTTGTCGGCCAAGAAATTGGCACCTTCTACAATTTCGACTTACATTTCCGCATTGAGCTATGTCCATAAAATTGGATCTTTCTCTGATCCCACCAAAGCATTTGTTGTACACAAGATCATGACTGCTCAAAGCAGGCTCAGCTCGAAACCGGACATACGGTTGCCTATCACTCGCTCTATCTTACATAAATTGGTGCAGGATTTAAATCAAACCATCACGCCCGCCTATCAGATTTTATTATTCCCAACAATGTTTCTCTTGGCTTTTTATGGATTTTTTCGAGTGGGTGAACTAACGATCAAGACCCCTGAGCGGCGACATTCCGTTCTCCAGTTTCAGTCACTGTCTTTTCTAAAATCACGCAATGAAGTACAGGCCGCCAAACTTGTCATCACGGATTATAAACATAACACAACCGGGCGTCCTTTTTCCATAATTATTCACCGAGAATTGACCGTATACTGCTGTCCTGTTGAGTTTTTACTACGCTGGTGCCGGATGACAGAATCCAATTCTGGTCCACTTTTTTGCCCAGCTGACGGCTCAGCCGTCAAAACGGAGGTCTTTACGCGGCAGCTCAAAGGAGCCCTTGCCTTTTGTGATTTAGACTGTTCCAGTTACAAATCGCACTCTTTTCGCATTGGTGCAGCAAGTCTGGCAGTAGAAAACGGCATGTCTGACGCGCAGATTCGGGGTCTTGGTCGTTGGAAATCCGATGCATTCAAGTTCTACATACGATCGCCAACTGCGTGGGCAAATTAGGTTCGTTTTCGGTTATTGCACTCACGGGCTGGTAACCTGTTATAACGACCAAATAATCAGTTTTCGACAGGCATGGGCTGGAGAACTGCCTGGTGTTCCCAAAGATATTATATTTAAGGTCAGTATCATTCAAAGTCATCGCTCGCGGCAGGCATGGGCTGGAGAGACGACTTTATTTTTATTCTTACTATACAGACCGGAAACACGTCAGAGATTGGCCAGGTATTTCTGATGTATGGACTGGCGTTGTTTTTACTTCGTAATTTTTGTTTTGTCTTGGGCCTTTTTCGTCGGTTATGTTTTTACGTTTTCCTCAATGCTTGTAGGAGTAATCGGCTCTCGGCAGGCATGGGCTGGAGAGCCGATTACCATTATTCTTATATCAGACCGGCAACACATCGGAGGTTGGCCTGGTGTTTTCTAATGTCTGACTCGCCATTTGTTTTTGTGCTTGGTGTGCGTGCTCGGCCTTGGTGGGGTTTGCCACAAAGTGTGGATGTTGGCGTAATTTGCCCCCACCTAATTTTTTCCTGAGTTGAAATGTCATAGTGATTTATAATTTCGCTATAACAGTGTGCTATTGTAATCACAACTTGTTAGTGATTTTTGTCAATTAAACGCCACTTAAGTGGCCATTAAAATCCAGCACGATCTCTGTATTTAATGGCAGTAAGCGAAGGCCGTCGCATGCACACAAAATCGCTACGACGTATTATTAACCTGTTGAAAGGGCGTCCCAATATAAATCTCTTTATTCTGATTACGGCACTCTATGAATGGACACTGGACTTTCTTAGGACAGCCGACGAAATAAATCAGTAGGTCACAATAAAAACAAAGCGTTCTTTAACACAAGCCAATAAAGTCATGCACGTGAATCGCATTTTCCTTTTGTTACTGTTTAGGGTATACAATATTTAAAAAATGAAAGCTATTAAAATTGTGTTTCGGTCGTTTTGTTTCACATCGTTGTCTTCCTTTTGTTTCAACGTGAAGAGTAATGCTAAAATAATAATAATAATAATAATAATAATAATAATAATAATAATAATAATAATAATGCACTAAGTTTACTATTATTCACAACTACTACTACCAATATTAACAATGATGTGAAAGGTTTGAACCCAGGAGTCATTTCAAAAGTAGGTTGAGTTTGATCGTCCGGGTGAACGTAGTCCTGAATAGGACTGTTGTTGCTCACAGTGACTGACGTTCCGACGACCTGTGCGGTAGTCATCTTCAGAGTGAAAGTGAGTTGTATCACGTCAGTTGATGGTATTATACTCAGGTTATTGAACTGATTGGTCATCAGTTCGGGAGTATGCCAGTTTTGGAAGAAGCGAAAACAATGGTTACGTCACCAACCATAACATGATCACCATGGCGATGGTCATTTTCAAAACATACAAAATGGCGGACAAGGGAGTGGAGAAGAAAGAGTATTGACCAAAATTCTCGTTTATTCTTGTTTTATCGAGCCTTTTATTGTCTTTTCGTTACTATGAATTGGGAAGTACCTTGAGGACAGGGAGTAACTATTCTTGCGCTATAGTTCTTCGCTTATCGCGCGCTTAGTAGGCACTGCGTACTCACTTCGTATGTAATCAGTACATCGAAAATAGGTAAGCACGCTAACAAGTTTGTGCCTATTTATTTCATTATTTTTTTATATCATAAGGAAAAAAGAATGCTTTGGAAACAACTAAAAAGTGAGTTGTTCTATAATTCATTTCCGTATGTTTGCTTTCACAGTAAGTGTTAATGTAATTTTTCCCGTTGCTTCTGTTTCTCTCCCGCGAGTTAGCGACTGGCCGGAGAAGACGGCTGTAATCAAGGTTATTGTTTTGGTGCAAGCGAGTCATTTCTGAGTAAAATATCTGTTTTTCGAATATGATGTTCTGTTGGTTTATTTCTTGAAGCGGTTCCGTCCAGGTATACAACAGGTTTACAAGGGATTTCTGAGGGTATTGTGCCCGCGTTTTCTTCTTGAAAACCCCCAAAGTGAAAATCTTACTTATCATCCCTGATCATTTTTTTTTTGTCCCGCTTCAAAAAAAACCTATTGCTTTCAATTATTCCACTTTCTGAAGTTCACTTATTATTTGGTCAAGCTAAACAAATGCAAGAGGCTCTTAAGAATTTAATATACATATTGGAGAACTAAGAATTATGCTTGTTACATGCTTTTGGAGCTATTGATTAAAATGGGATACTATAGTCTTGTAGTCCACCGCATTTGACCAGAGGTCAGAGATCAACAAGTTTATGGTTTGTTATAAAATATCCTCTTGTATGGGATTTGATGTTACATCCGAATAATACTAAATTATGTTTTTAACTCTGGGGTTGCCTTTAAACCAAAGGCATTGTAACTTTGAGGAGCACTCTTCTCCAAGTCTTCTCTGTGGGGACCCTCAAACAATTCTATTAGACAAGGTTTGGCCCAAAATAATAATGATTACTGCACTTGGCATGGACACAACATAAGTTTTCCAAAGTTCTTTTTCATAACCGGTTCTTCATGTTTCTATTGAACAGCACTTTCAAGAAAACAAAGCTCACACATCAGAGTAAAGATACAATAAAATTTATTTATTGTTACATTTTGTTTTTTGTAAATAAACATTTTATTTTAGGACCTGACAGTTAATTCTTTCCGTATGACTGTTTTTGATTCTGACCTGCATGACTCGCTGCTATGGCTCACTGGCTTGCATATTATACACACTCTTTTATCTCAAAATCTTGTTTTTTTAACACCTTCTTGGACATGAAAACCAAAAACCAAAACTCAATTGATATAATGAAGACAGTAGCAGCTGACATCGATTTTCAAAAGTTATCTTGTGAGATGTCTCTCATGTATTATTTATTAGGGAGGATGATTTGTAGAAGACGATGCATTAACATAGATGCTTTTTCATCAAGAGAATCTCAATAATTTAGGATTTATTCAAATACACACATATTCGATATTATGACATCAAATGTGGGCTTATTGCTCATGCACAGGGATTGATGGGGGAGAGTGTGGCATTTATGACCTTTTGCACAGCACAGTGACTGAACATATTATGTATTTGGCATCTGTAAAGTATAAACAATATTTGACGCAAGGGACTGAACATTATGTAGAGAAAATCTTCACAAGCCTCCACTTCCATGACTCCTTCCTCATCTATCTCCTTTTATAAAGCCCCTTGAATAAAGGCCACAGTCTCTTCTATGGTTGCATGGTCATTGAGTGTGCGCTTCCACTCACAAGGTATATAAGCGCCCCCCTCCAACCTGTTTACCTCTTACCCATTTTTGAAAAGGTCAAAGGAGGGCCTTTTGTGGTGGGTAAACCTGTGACCAGACTACAAAGACACAAAAAAACATATTTAATTTTATTGAGGTAGGGTTGAATTTGGACATTAAATTTTTCATTACAGTGGAACATAAGGCGAACCTAAAGCAATATTTTGCCCTCAGAGCACAAATATGTCCTTCTGAAGATATTTAGCATTTTGTCTTTCTCGTTCCCTTTCCCAGCTTTTTGGCACAAGCGCGACAACATGTTTGTAATATCTCCAGATGTTTGTCTACACTTTTGACGGAAATCCTGATCAAAATAAAAGAAATCAATATAAGAACCTACTCACACTGATTTAAAACTCATTCCACACACATGATCTGGATCAATAAAGTGGTTTTTTGACGAGAGTCGCATACATTGCCGGTGAACACGACCAAAAACAGACCTGATCGATTATAACTAAAACTACATAGACAGACTAAGGCATAACCATCATTCATCAATATCAGTAACCCTTCCTGTCCGTTGGCAATTTTCAATGTGTGGTTGCCATTTTTACTAGGTTGTTGCCATCGATGAAACTTTGCCTGAACACACTTTAAACGTTGTAGTTTTGAGGAAAATTAGTCTTGATTTCGTAAAAATTCGGCAAGATACTGAAAACTAAACATAAAGTCATGTACTTACATTCGATACCCGTCAAGATGGCGGCGGCGGCGTCGAAGGCCATTTGAAAACTGTCGCTTTTAACTACCGAAATGTGGCAGGAAATTTCCCTTGACATTCAAAAAGCAAGGAGAAGGCTTCTTCATCGGTACTGCTAGCTCGGAAGTCCCGGATATTAAACGAGGAGACCTGGAAAAGGCTTTGAAAAAAGCTCCCTTGTTTCTTGCGATTATTTTTTCCTATTTTTGCGTGTTTTTAGCAGAACAATGGAATCATGACGTCATCGCCTCTTCCAAAACTGGCATACTCCCGAACTGGTCAATTACGTCGTGATGTTATTGGTCGTCTGTCAGTTAAGCCGTGATGTTATTGGCTATGAAGACTCGTAATCAGTAATTGGTGCGTTTCGATCCGTCTATTGTCACAGTTAAACAGTCGTCTATTGTTAGTCAATTGCCATTCTCTCGTAGTTAGTTTTGCTTCAATCAGGGACAAAAGTAGTTGACACTCTTGTTTAAAACGGGTGCTTTTAACAAACATTGAATTCATTTATTATTTCGTTGCTTTTAAACGCCGTAAATCCCCCGACCCCCCGAATCAATGTTGTCTGAAGTAAAAAAAAGACTTGAGGGTCCAAAATTCAACATTGATTTTCGGGGGAAGGGGTTGAGGTAGACAGGGGAAGGAGATAAGTATATCCACTATGCAAAAAGGGGCCATTTTACGGAAGTGTGTCAACACTTTTGTCCCTCATTGTCTGAATGCAAAATTGTGCTACTGCACACAAGTTAAGCCGTGTATAACACTGATTTTAACTGAAATTAAAGGAATCAATGACATAATTATGTTATTGGTGGTGGGGGTGACATAGACTTATTCACGACCGAATTCTAGGGCCAATTCGAATTACGCGATGACGTAATGAAAGGGCTGCGATATCCAGAATTAACGTCAATATGGTTTACAAGCTAAAAACTGACGCTGAAACTCGCGCCTACGTACAACTTTTGATGAATTTCAAGGGGGTGCGTACTGAAAATATTTTTAATAAAGTGGATATTTCTCGTTCTTCACTTTATCCTATTGTTAAGGCCCAAACAATCACGGATAGGGTAAGGATTGACACGTAGTGGGGATAGTCACTGGCCGGCCACGGAAATATGGAGCGTTAGTGAGGAGCGGCCGTCACTGCGTTCAATATCGAAACTACGGAAAAGTGAAGCTAAATTCATGGCCAATTCAATAAAAAACTAAGGACAGCGTAGCAAACATTGCAAGTGTACACGAAAACAATTACTTTCAATCCCACCTCGTGACACCCTGTGTGACATGATAACGCAACGCAAATAGCGTGACATAAGCGCATATGTCTGTGTATTTCGACTGCATTTCTTAAGCGAAACCCTGTGTTTTTGTGTATTGTCGGCAGAGAAAATGAAAAGAGAGCTTTGAAACGTGAACTCGTATTGGACTCTCAAAGAAAACGACAGCTCAAAGTGAGGAAAACACCGCTTCTTTCGAGTTACAACGGTTAACCACGTTTCGGCAAACGGAAAGTAACATAGTCTGTTATGACCTCTTAATGTCGATATGTATTCTCGTGGTTAACCGTTGAAACTCCTTATCTGCACCACATCGCTGGAATTTTTCTCGCCAAGAATACGTATTGCGAAGCACTTTCTACATAGTGGAATCTTCTTTTGCCTTTTGTGAGGAATTAGCGTATAAAAAAGGAAAAATTTCCAGCGCACGGCCATCATCGATCACGTGTTATCCCGCTTTGCTTGTCATCAGGTGAACTTCTGGGCCAAAGTAATTGCTGTTTTGGCGATGATACAAACTGGTGTGTCCATTTTGAAAAAAATTTCTTTGGCATTATGTGATTTACGAGCTGGGAAATGAAATAGTTGTCCGTCCAACATCAATAAACAATCATGCCACTGAATAAATGGCAGGCGGTCATGTAAAATCATTACAAAAGTACATTCCTAACCTCGACGCCTACCTACGCTAAAGGTTTGGATCAGTTAGGTTAGAAAAGGTCTCAAAAAAATAAAAAACACATCTATATATAGGGCACAGCACAAACGGCTGACCCATCATTTATGAGGTTCATAACCTGTATATTGTTCACGTCCTTTCACTAATGGCAAAGGTCAATGTCAAAAATATTGCATGTCCCCTCTGTTACTCTGCAGTACTTCATTCGCTCGGCTTAAGTTAACCATTTACCAGAACAATTCAGGGACAAAAGTAGTTGACACTCTTGTTTAAAACGGGTGCTTTTAACAAACATTGAATTCATTTATTATTTCGTTCCTTTTAAACGCCGTAAATCCCCCGACCCCCCGAATCAATGTTGTCTGAAGTAAAAAAAAGACTTGAGGGTCCAAAATTCAACATTGATTTTCGGGGGAAGGGGTTGAGGTAGACAGGGGAAGGAGATAAGTATATCCACTATGCAAAAAGGGGCCATTTTACGGAAGTGTGTCAACACTTTTGTCCCTCATTGTCTGAATGCAAAATTGTGCTACTGCACACAAGAGCAGCATTGGTAGTCTGTTGGGTCCCCATTGTTCTAGCAGCATTCTGATTGGTGGAGAGGGGTAATCGAAAGGAAATCGGAAATATCTTAGAACGAGGCTCGGGTGTAGTCGGAAGTGATCGGGTTCGGGTAATCGTCGGAAGGGATCGGAAAGCGATGACATCATCGGAAGTGGTCGGCAGTCGGAAGTCGTCGGAGCATAAAGGAAGGACATTTGAGTTGTTATTATACAATAGTCAAACGTGAACTTATATGTGTAAACGAAGAAGTCAAGTCAGACACGTGGGAGAGGAAAAAGGGTCCCCTGCGCAGGGCGCAGGCGCAAAGCACAACGCATGCGCAGTACCAAAAATAGAAAAAGGATGTAAAAAGGGAGAATCGAACTTACAACCTTGGGATGTTGGAAAAGAGGGAAGCCCGTACTAACGTTAACACCATATGCTAGCGCGTTCCGAACTTAAAGAAAGAAGGAAAAATTAATAAGTCTTTCAGATATTGATAAACGATCAACGTCTAAAAGAAGGTCCCGATCGGGATTCGAACCCGAGCTTTCTGTGCCACAAACAGACGTACTAACCACTATACAATCGAGACCACCACAAAGAATGAGAGTAAAAATATCACACTTTATTAAAAAACAACGTCTCGGCTGGGAATTGAACCCAGATCTTCTGCGTGACAGGCAGAGATACTAGCCATTATACTACCGAGACCAACTTACAGAATCTGTGTAAAAATGAGAAACTTTATACAGGTATATTGAGACTACGTTTAAAGGTATCTTGAAGTTCCAATAAAGCGTCTGGAAAATCGTAAATGTTTCTGATCCCCACAATGGCCGTTTTGGGTAGAAAGGTGGGTAAAGCAAACTGTTCTTCAGACATCTGATCACAGGCGTAGAATAGATCTTGATCGTGTCTGTACCAAAACCAAATATTGCGTTGCACATCGTACACGTACAGGATTTTCCTGAGAAGTTTGGCCATTTCCACTGCCCAACCGGTACCTCCAAAGCATAAGTTACTTTCAGGTTGAAAGCTTGTAAAAGCCAGTACCATTTCTGCCTGTTTCACAACATGATAATTTCGGTGAATGTATTGTAAGCTGATGGGATTGCTCAAAGGTTTGTTCAATCGAGCAGATACTTGGTTCGTGATCGGAATGGCTTCTCCCAACTGTGAATGAGTTAATGGAGACAGGTATTTGCTTCTTGGGTGACAAGGTGGAATGAATATCTGTACAGGTAAACCAAAGTCTCTGGCAAAGCGTTCTGCTTCTAAATCGACTCCGTTAGCGCCACCACTAATAATCGTAAAAGGTTTCACGTCTGACATCTTGCTTCATGGAATGAAAGAATCACATTGTCAAAGGGAAATATAAACAGATCAAACAATGATGTCTTGACGTCAATGTCCAGAGAATGAACAATGCAATGACGTCATTGCCCGGACATGTTCAAATCCCACAGGACTTGAGGCTTTTAGGAGCATAGTCATCAAAATAAGTAATGGCTTTTTCACAAACATGTTCAAAAATCTCTTTGTTATGGTTGTACTTTGGAACGTTCGATAAAGTTGAAAAGGGTGTCAATGTTCCTTCCAGAAAAGGCAGTGTTTAATGGAACTCAAGCAAGTCACTCCGTCATTTTATAATCCACATCAGGTGTTCGATGCAAGAATTTAAAAAAGGCTGTCGTTTCTTTGTTCAGTTGATTAAAAATCTTTTTGTTCAAAGCATAGAGATTGTAATTCAACTCGTCAAAAGTAAACTCTGTATTAGCCAAGGCTTCAATGAGCAAAGCGCGAATAAACTCTTTGTAGTTGGAAAAGTTTCCAGGATCTAGTTTTTTCAACAACGTGTCCATCTTAGTGCACGGTGTCGTAGCCATGTCGTTCTTCCAGGTTTTTGAGAACGGCTTTGAGTCTTGTCAATTCCTCCTGGGCAGATTGAAGTTGCTGCTTCAACGTCTTGATTTTCTGAACTAAACTGGCGCAAAAAATCACGGCTTCTCCCACAATTGCAAACCACTCGTTATCAGTCATCACTGATGGTGAGTCAACAACATCACTTGCTTATATCGACAGTTCATGCTTCACTGACTTGTCCACCCTAATGTATTTCCTTTGGGACTCGTCTAGCTTCTTTTTGAAAAACAGGGTAAACAATGTCACTCGGTTGAGTCATGGTGGTCAAATGAAATTTTATCACACATCACACTTTTATCGCCAATTTTCGCATACATTCGGGTAATTCATCCTCATAAGAAAAATCCCATCTAGGGTCTGTTATTTCTCTTTCAAAAATGTACTGCACTATTTTACATTTGCCATCGCAATTGTCTGGCACCCAATCTAATCCTAACCCCTTGGCAAAAGCATCATCTTTTTCTTGAATACAATAGTCACATAGAATCCATTCCAACAATTCGTCACAACGCTTTTGCCACAAAACACGCTGAGCATTGACTTCTTGGACCGAGGGCTGAACGTGCAAGGTTTTGCGTAACCACCAACTGAGCTTACACACCAGGACGCGGGCGCAATAATCATGCCAAACAGGAAGCTTGCCATCACTGTGATTTCTACACCAATGTATAAAATCGCTAGGTGACATGACATTCGTGGTACCTATAGGCAGGTCATGGATCTCGTTTAAACCGATGGGAAGGTCCACGGTAGGGATATCCATGGCTTGAAAAAGCTCTTTCAGCGGTGGAGTAACATCTAGCAAACCTACAGCGGGGCAATCGGAGGGACAATGAGTCTGGTACCATCGTTTGACATCGGCAGCAACCAAATTCTGATCTCGTCCAGATGTGTCGTCAAATGTTAGTCCATGATCGTACTTCATTTGCTCATCAATACTCATTTGGGTCTCATTGGAAAAAGCAGACAAGTCATGTCCGGGAGAATAACACAACAAAAGATGATGATATCCATCTCGACTACATAAACCAATTTCTCGATAGAGAAAAAACTCATCGGTGATTTTAAAGCCGTGACAGAAAGCAACAACTCCAATAGTCTCCATACTTGGAGAGTGAACGAAGTCTCTGGGTAGAGTCATGCTATTTAAAAGGAACGCGAACGTGACTAGATTCACGTCATCCACCCAAGCGTAAACAAGGTATTGACGTCATGGCCTAAACTTGCCCGCTCCCCAGGGAAGGATTGACGTCATGAACCAATTCCCTTAGGACCCAAATGCTCAATAAAGTAATGTGTTCAAGTGAAAAAGTCATTATGTGCAAATTTCAAGAACCGACCGTTCAGCAATTGCAACGAAGCAGAATGTCGGAACTTCAGGATACCATGAACGCTATATTTGGTTCCTCTGATGAGGAGTCCATAACTCGTCCTGACGACCCCAAGATGGCGAAGTTGGAAAAACGAATGATTCAACCTCAAGTACTAATTCAAGGAAGCAACAAACGTCCCAAAGGCAAGAAAACCAAGAAAACAGTGAACCCTAAAGAAGTGATCGACGATCCACCATATGGTGGAAATGAACTACGAGTCATTCCACCTCAGCCAACAGTGCCCACCAACCTTCTCATGCCTGGTCCGTCATTAGCAGGAAACAAAGAAGAGTATCCTAGACCGTCTCTTCCAAGCTATGAAGAGATGATGCTAGATGACATGTTCAATGGTCCAAGCTCTATGGAAACACAACCTGACCTAGCGCCTGTGAAAGTGTTGGAAGAGGGAGTAGCAGTGACCCAAGAGGATCGAACCGTGGAATGGTGGCCTGCGGAGGAACCAGAGCAACTGGCTAACATGTTGGAGTATTTGGAAAATGAAAACAAACCACTGCATACCAACTTTGTCCTTCCTAACCAAGGACAAGTCCTGTGCTATACCTGCCCGGTCTTTTTTGGCAGTATGCAGAACAAGCAGGTTGTGGCGGAAGCCTTGTGTAACGAGATACACAGCAAAATACTCAATCAGTGGGGAACCCTTAGCTGTCGTTGTGGATTAGTGCCAAAATTGCAGTTGAGTCAAACACCCAGAAACATGAACAAAGTCTTCCTAGGTTGTCCCAAACCTCGAGAAGCCAGATGTGGGTATTTTCAGTGGATCCATGAGCCCCCCAAACCCAACTATGTACCCAAGACAGCCACCCGAAAAGCCCTGAAGAAACGACTGGCGGACATGGTCAGTGACAGGATGAGCCTGGAGAAAAAGCAGAAAACCGAAGGAGGATTTCAATTTCCTTAAATTGATGTAAAACGTGTGATTGTATTAAAGTTGTTTTTGCTACGTGAGTGCATGTTGTTTGTCATGTTTTACCCTTTCCCTGGGGAGGTCCATTGACGTCATGACCCAGACTTGCCCGCTCCCTAGGGAGGGAATGACGTCATAGGAGTTTTGTTAAATACACGGCATGTGTTGAACCATGATCAGTTATCATCATGAACTTCCACGGGAATGAACCATTAACCACCGAGTTTCTCCTAGTATTTGGGGATCAAGAGAAACCCTGTCCCTCGTATTATGGGAAAGACGAAGATAAGAAAAAAGTCAAAATGGTCCTTGAACAAGAGATTCATCCTGAAGTCCATGCCAAATGGGGTAATCTAATGTGTCATTGCCAATTGATTCCCAAGATGCGGTTAAGTAAAACTGCCAAAAATCTCAACAAAGTATTTCTCACCTGTGGTGGTTCCACTCAAGACGCTCGCTGCAAGTTTTTTCAGTGGATCCACACCCCGTTGTTTCGACAAAAACAAACAGACAAGAAACCAAATCCTGTCAAGACCTGGTTGCAACAAGCAGAGCAAAATATAGAGAAATGGAAAAAACAACAAACCGACCATTCCTGGTTCAATCAGTTTGCGGAATCCGCCAAACAACAAGAGCAGCAGCGGCAGACCAAACAAAGTGTAAATCCTTGGAAAAAATCCCTGCCAAGTACCTTTCATTGGAGTCCCGAGATAGCGGAGGTAATCAAGAAACGAGACCAATGGGATGACATCAATGCCATGGCCAACAACGAGTTTCAAACCTCTGTGTCGAAGACCTTTGGAAGCTTACCTCCTAGTGATGCCAGTTTAGCGTCCTATTTGCAAAAGAGGAAAAATCAAGGCAAAAGTCTATCGCCTGCAGATGAAAAGTATTTGCAAGCCTGTCATCAGCAGTGCAAACCCGTCACAGGATTTTGGCCTCAAAACGAAAAAGCCATTGCTGAGTTTGTGAAGAGACCCTGGCCCTTTGGTGACTTGCCGGAAAAAGTGTGCAGTTTGGCGTCGTATTGCCGTAAACGAAAACAACAAGGGTTACCGTTAACCCCAGCCCAAGAACGTTTTTTTGAACATTTAGTAGATTTGCACCAAAAAGACCTTAACGAAGGTCCTACTATAAGATGTGTTAATTTTTAAGAATAAAACACCCTTTAAACTCCTCATATTGTTGTTTGTTCTTTTGTTAGGGTTAGGGTTTGGGTTAAAATGCTAATGAGGTTAGGGTTAAACCCTAGTCCCTTGGGGTTAGAGTTATGGTTAGGGTTATTTTATTGTATGAGGGTATTCTTGTCCCAGAATCCCCATTATCCTCTACTACCATGGGGTTAGGGTTTGGGTTATAAAGCCACACGTTTTACCCTACAGCGTTCATTGTTAGTTCATCATGACAGCTAGGCGCTTGTTAGAAATGACCCAGGCTTGGCATGATTGTGAAGTGGAATTGAAACAACTCCGAGCCCTTTTACAGGTCCGAGATAAACAGATTGAGGTCATGAAAGGGGAAATAGCTGCATTACAAACAGATAATGCTCAATTGCGGTACGAGTTGCTCTGTCCAAAGTGTCAAAGTTATCTGGATTCGAAACAACCCGGTGATACCATTTTGGCCATACCATGTCCTTCATGTATTGGAACGGAAGGGTATGCCAAAAACGTTTTTGAAGTATAAAGCACAGCCACCTCCTCATAGATATCATTGTTCACCATGAACACCTTAGAGTATAGATGCACTATGTGGATTTGTCAAAAACTAGCCCAAGACAGGCCCATTCCAGAAGAGCGCTGTGCACCTATTGCCTTATTTGAGTATATGATGGACACACATCGCAGTTGGGGTCGTTACGCTATTTACATGACATGGTTGCATCGTCATTTTCCCACTCAGGGGTCTTGGATTTTTCACTATTTAAAGACATACTATTCGTCAAGGACGTATTCATTGTCCTATTTGTTAGCACAGTGGTTCATGTATCATGGCGCAAAAACTGTCGAACGCCTATGTCGATCCTTCCCAATCTGGCTCGTTAGGAGGTGTGGCTAAATTTGCCAAAGCCCATGGACTCACTCAATCCAAAGCCCGTCAAGTCTTACAAACTTTGTTGAGTTACACGTTACACAAGCCCCGACGTCGCCATTTTCCTACCTTACCCGTCATGGTCTTTAAAGTCGATCAACAGTGGGTGATGGATCTGATGGACGTCCAGAAATTAGCCAAATGGAATAAAGGTCACCGGTACATTTTAACCGTGGTGGATGTCCTGTCCAAATATGCCTGGGCCATTCCCATCAAAAACAAAACAGGTGCGGTGATGGTGCAAGCGTTACAGACGTTATGGAAACAAGCTAGCCCCAGACAACCTCAACGGGTGCAATCAGACGACGGGACAGAGTTCATGAACGCTAAGGTGCAAGCCTTTTTTAAAAAACACCAAGTAGACCATTTTTCCACCCAAGGGGATACAAAAGCCGCTTTAGCGGAAGTGTTGATTAAAACGTTAAAAACCAAACTGTATCGCTATTTCACTGCCGCCAATACCCTCACCTACTTGAAAGCCCTTCCCCTCATCGTGGAGCAATACAATCACACCGTTCATTCCAGTATTCAAGAAAAACCTGCTCATGTGACCCCGGACAATGAATATTTGATTTGGAATCGATTGTATAAAAAACGGTTACGCAAACGGGCTCGTCCTAAACTGCGTGTGGGAGATAAAGTACGCTTAAACAAAAAACATCGGGTGTTTCAAAAAGGTTATTTGCCTGGTTGGACAGAAGAAGTCTTTTTAGTCCATGGGATTTCAACCATCCGCCCCGTTGTCACCTACACCCTTACAGAATGGAATGGTACACCTATAAAAGGCACATTTTATGAAGCAGATCTTCAAAAGGTTTTACTCCCCGATCAGGCATTATTTCGGTGGAAAAAGTGTTAAAACGAAAAGGAAATCAAGTGTTTGTTGCGTGGAAAGGGTGGCCCAAACAGTATAACAGTTGGATTTGGAAAAAAGACTTGCAAGAACTATGAATGAATTTCGTATCACTCTCATCAGTGATCCCACTGATGAATTTCCCAACAATAAAAACAACAATTTTAAAGTCCGTTTACCCACCATATTGAATTTACCGGGAGACACTTGGCAAGCGAGTTTATGGAGTGTCTCCGTGGCTGACGAGGGACATAGTCCCACCGTTCTTTCCTCTAATCAGGATATAGGGTTAATCAAATATCGTTATACATTTACCCAACGTCACCAAGCAGCGGATAATTCATGGTTGGTGGACTTTAAAGCCAAAGACAAAGAGGTGACCTTAAAGGACGTGATGGGAAACGATTTTCCGGTCACCTCAGGTATTCAATTATGGCATAATATTATCACCCACATGGATCAAACCATGATGAAAGATGTGACGACCACCTCAGTCGCTTGGAAAACAGTCAAAAATGAAGCAGCCACTGTATCCTTGAAATCCACTTGGAAACCCACGTTTGAATGGAAACAAGACACGCTGGTTTTAAAAGCCGTCCCTCCTCAAGATGTCTATGCTCGCGATGCGGCCAATAAAGTGCAACCCTTATCAACCGTTGGGTCTCATGTCGACTTTGCTCAAAAGTTTGGCCTCCTTACCAAAGACAAGAACGACAAGTATCAATTAGGACCCAATTTAGACTATGCATTACCCACCAATACCTATAATGATACCACACTTCCTACGAGAACCAATCAAAGGTATCAGTGGTTAGGAGAACACTTTGTGGGGATTAAACCACACGATTTAATGGGAGGGAATGAGTTATTCAAAGTCAAGATCGAGGAAGGAAAGCAGTATATGTATCTCACCCGCTACGTCGATTGGCAATTCATAAACTTAAATGCCTTGTTTAATACACATGTGGGAACCATCAAACAAACGGTGATGTTGTATTGCGATGTAGTCGAATCGACCATCGTTGGGACCCAAAAACATTCGTTGTTGAGAAAAGTGGAATTGGAACGTCGGGGTCAGGGTCGAGCTACGGTAGAACCCCTTCATCGCGAATGGATTCGACTGCGCAGCAAACGAGTGGAAATCATTGAAGTGTCCCTCGCCACGCCTCGTGGATCCTTGTTGGTCCTACCTACAGGCAAAACACTCGTGACCCTAGGGTTTCGACGAGTATAAAAGAACCCTCTCCTCTCTGATGACGCAGTCTTTCATCATGTTGGGTGGGTCACTCACACGATATCATACCCCCACTCTGAAAGGAAAAGGGTTTTCACAAGAGTTGGTCAAATTAGCTGGACCCACATTGCTTCGATCCATTGGACATGGCCTTGACGCGTATGAAAAAGGAGCGTCTGCCGCAGAGGCCGTTAAAAGTTCAAGCCAAGTGTTAAAACGAGGTCTGAAACGTAAAATTCCCGCAGCCGTAGGTCGTTATGCCAAAACCAAAGTTAAAGAAAGCTATAAAAAGAAACGACAACGCGTCAAAGACATTTTAGGCGTGTAATCATGCAACGTGGACAAAAATCACAATCCCGTGTGAAACATCAACGATCCGTGGGTCGTTACAATTCACCCTACCAACGGGGTGGCACTATTTTTAGCCCCATGAATCCCTGGTCCATGACCTCCTACAGACCTTATGGGATAGACCCTTTGAGGCTACGTCAATTACGAAAAAAGGCGAATAGACGCGCTAAACAGAAAGGAGGACGTTTGCACAAAGTCACTTATCCATGGACCACCAAAGGTCGACAGTATAAAAGGCGTCGCAGACGACGCTAAGCCATCACTCTGTCAACATGTCATTGAATCTGTTCGACGTCCCAGACATTGACTATCGGTATGAAGCCAAACGTTGGATTCCTTTCAAACCTGCCAATACGGGGAGACGACCTATTCTCTTTACGGTCCCCTCCTCCGAAGATTACTATGATTTAAATGAAACTAAGTTGGAAGTGAAAGTACGTATGAATACGACAGGCACAGGAGGTCTTGATGATGATGAAACAGCTGCCTCAGATGGCAATGACACAAAATATGTGTATTGTGTCAACAACTTTGGGCATACCCTCTTTAATCAAATGAATGTGAGCTTCAACGGCGTATTGATGACGGAGCAAAGCAATGCCTATCACCACAAAGCCTACGTAGAAACAATGTTGAATTACAGTCGTGAAGAAGGAAAAACCACCCTGGCTGCTCAAGGATGGGTCAATGAACTGAATGTGCGTGCTTCATTAACCCCTACCAATGCTGGTACTAATGATAAGCCCAATCCCAGTGACTGGGATGGAAAAACAGGGCTCAAGTCCTTAACCCGCCGTTTGCTAGGCAAAGCGTATCATACCTTTATGATCAAACCTCACGTGTCCGTGTTCAGAACCGGCAAATGTCTGGTGCCAGGGGTTCAAATTGATCTAGAACTCTATTTGAACGACAGTAACCTGTTTCTCTTTGGAACGCCAGACACGACCACCTCCGTAGGCAAAAAGATTCCCACCCTAGAAGACAATGACATCTTTGTCACTTTGTGGATGAAAAAAGTCACTCTCAATGCCTCCGTGTATACCAGACTGCAGAAAGAACGTAGCCTTAGTAAAACCAAGAAAGTACAATATCCTGTGGTTCGCAGTGAAATCAGAACCTACTCGTTTGATGGCCATAGCACTCAATGGCAACAGGACAATGTTTTCGTGAACAAAGTTCCTGGGAAGGTCATTATAGGATTAATGAATTCCACCAATTACCATGGAAGTCTGCAACACTACCCCTTTGCCTATCAAAAGTTTGGAGTGACCCGAGTCCGACAAACGATTGACGGCGAAGAGTACCCATACAGATCGTTGGAACTCACAGGCAATACCAAAGCAGAAGATTTGGTAGGGTATGACCGATTCCTTACTGCCTCTGGGGCCTACAAACATCATAAAATACCTATGATGCGGCCAGGGGATTGGGGACAAGGCAAAAATTGCACCCTGTTCATGTTCAACAATGTTCCAGGCGATGCAGATGACCCTGAGTACAGAAATCCCAGACTCACAGGCAATGTCCGCTATGAAATTGACTTCCGCGCAGCGGTGGGTCACAACATTACCGTGGTGATCTGGAGCGAGTATGAAAATATCTATGAAATAGACCAGTGGGGCGGAATTCTTTATTCTGTCAACAGCTAAGATGGAGTTCGTAGCTCTGAGTGATACGGTCCTGAACCACTTAGCCAGACAAGATCCTGACTTGAACAAAGTGTTTCGAGGGGTGTTTCCAGCGGACAAGTTACCGACCGTTCCCAAAACGAGAGTCTTGAGTGATGCTTACATTGTCAACACAGACCCCGAAGGTCAACCTGGGGAACATTGGTTAGCTATTTGGACGCGAAACCGAGTGTGTGAGGTCTTTGATAGTTATGGCTTGCCCTTATTCACTTACAAGAACCCACAGTTACAAGCTTGGTTCAAGCAATGGAAAGAAGTCATTACCAGTGATCATACCCTGCAAGCCATGGACAGTCAAACCTGTGGACATTATGCGCTCTTGTTTTTAAAAGCCAAAGCCAGGAATGAATCCTTTCAAGATTTTTTAGCGCAATGGAACTCGCAAAATTTAGTATTAAATGATCGTCGTGCGGGTGAAAAGATTCAACGTCTAATTAAGACACAGCTGTCTAGAAAAGAATTAAGTTGTCAACAATCCAATGTAAGCCGTTGCGCCTTTTGCTATTTTTATGATTTACAATAAATATGTGTACCCAACTCTGTGTCTTTCATTCTTGAACATGTTAACCCGTCGGGATGAGCAAAACGCCATAGAGGGATTGGCTTTTACGCAAGCCCATATCTATTTGTTGTATCAATGGTACTGTCATTGTCATTGGCCCTTGGGTACTTTACAAGATTGGGTGGAGATTATGACTCTTGCCAGATCTCATCAATGGTCTGCATTAAACACCTTTCTGTTGGACAAACCAGTCCTTAAAAAGGTGGTGTTTACTACCCTAGCCTTAGTCTCTCCCAGACTGTATCGTGTGTACTTTCAGCATGATTACACGTCAGGATTCCCGTCGAGTCTATGAGGCCTTTGCCAAAGCCAAGGTACTGTATATGAGTCAACATCCCTGGCAGAATTTTGACCAAGACCAATGGGATGGGTCTCATTGGAAGCAGGCGGTTCAGTTGGCTCAACAACAAGCTTGGGAGGCCATGAAACACTATATTGAATGGATGGGCGACACCTATTTAAGAGAACACATGCAACTGATTGTTCAATTAGCTTCTCCGCGTTTGTATCATACACTATGGGACGAAAACGACGCACTGTGAGGCGAACACGACGCCAACGTCAAAAAGGGGGCGCCCGATTTAAAAGAAAACCCCGTTTAGTGGATAAAATTGCCGAAGGCGTAGCCATGGGTTTATCGGGACCCTCTCCCAGTTTTGCTAAAATTGGTGCTTTTTTAGCCAAGCAAGCTTTCAAGGGTATAAAAGACAACGTCCGTCATTATCAGAGAGGCAAAGGACTTGGCACCGTCTTATCCACAGTCGCCAAAATTGGGTATAAATTGGGCAAGGACAAAGGCTATAAACGTATGGGTGCAGTGGGAGCGACTGGTCATTACACTCACTTTCGTAAACCGTGGGAAACATGATTCGTCAACCTGCTAGTGTAATTATTGCCGGCCCGTCTGGGTCTGGCAAGAGTGAATTGGTCGAAAACCTCTTGAAAGAGAAAAAACTGTTTTATCCCTCTCCCCAAAAGATGGTTTACTGCTACGATCGATGGCAACCACGTTTTGATCGTATGAAAAAACACTCCAACGTTCACTTTTACAAAGGTCTTCCTCCTGAAGGAGCGTTAGTCAAATGGTTTAAACCTGAACATCATGGGATTCTCATTCTCGATGATCTGATGGAGGAATCGGGCAATGATAAACGCGTGCTGGATTTATTTACCAAAGATTCTCATCATCGTGGTATTACCGCCTTGTATCTAACCCAAGATCTCTTTCCTCCCGGCAAATTTGCCAAAACCATTAACCGCAATGCGCATTATGCTATTTGCTTCAAAAGTCCTCGTGACAAGACGGGCATCCGTAACTTGTTGCTGCAAGTATATCCAGAGAAATGGCGACGAGTGCTTCAATTATTTTTGAGATTGACGGCTCGCCCCTTTGGTTATTTTATGTTGGATTTACATCCAGCCTCCGACGATCGTTTTCGCGTATGGAGTCATTTAACCCAACGTGAGGGGAAACCTCAGGTTCATACGTTTGACGAAGATATAAAAGGAGATTCATTCACGAGCGATTCATTAACCATGGCCAAAGGACGACAACGACGGAGAGGGTTGGCTAAAAAGCACAAACCTGGGGTGGGAAGACAACGTGGAGGGATAGCTCCCTTCTTAGCAGCAGCGATCCCTGCCTTAGTGGCTGGAGGGAAAGCGGCAGCCATGGGAGGACTCGGCGCTGCAGCCAATTATGGGACCATGAAAGCTTTACATGCCTTATCCAAACAGAAGTATAAAAGGAAACGCAGACCCCAAAGGAGGACTAAAGCACGATGACGGGACGTATGACACGACAAGGGGCCTTTTTAAAAGATGTCTTAAAGGAAGCCAACCAAAACAGACGTCAACAAAAACTTCGCTATGCCAATGCAGATCAAATTAATGCTGTGAGTGAATTAGTCATGAATACCTTGCGTGGGGTGATTCGTCCTGGCAGAAAAACTGTGCCCAAATTAAAACCCTACAGCAAACAGCTTCGCCTGATTGCCAGTCCCCGTCAGAGTATAAAAAGAAGACGTCACCTCATGATTCATCAATTAGGCGCAGGTGTTTGGAGTGAGTTAAAACGTTGCTATCATTGTGCTAAGACCCGCTACCGCTATTAAGATGAAACAAGTCCTGTTCCAGCGACTGCTATGTGTGCTAGAAGGGTTGATGACGTTGGTCACCCTGTTGAAAAACCTTCATCAACGCATGAAAGAAAAATATCCCAAGAGGTGGGGGTCCAAAAACGTATAAGTATGCCCCTGGGACTTTGATGTTCATTCATTGCTGACCATGGATGGTATTAGTAGCACGCCCGTGGAAAACTCTGTTCAATTTTTACGGCTAAGGGATAAATACAAGTCAGACCTCTTAGATGATAGTCGTCTGACTAAAGCAGCGGGTTTAGCGGCCCAACAAGAACTGTTGCTAGAAAGTCCTGCCCCCGATACCTGGAAAGAACCCCGTTTGAAATCCGTGAACCGACAGTTACGACAATGGACCACGAAAATTCGTCAGCCTGGGGGTGTACGCGCTATAGGGCGTGATGATGACGACACGTATGATGACGATGCCAATAATTTAGCGGTGGGTCCCGTGCAACAATTTATGAGTAACATTGCTAAAATCCAAAAGGGTATAAAAAGGAAAGCCACGACCCCTAACGTACCACAAACACCTGTGACACCGGCTATTAAACAGTCGCCCAAGACTCCGGAAAGCAGAAAAAAACCCAAGTTGTCCTTTAAGACTGGATCGAAAGGAAAGCGTTTGTTACCGAAGACACCTAAAAGGAAAAAGTCTGCTTCGTCTACCTTCAAGACTCCTGAAAAGTCTTTGGAAGAATTAGCCACAGAATTACCCTTTTCAGACCAGTTAGGTGAATCGCCTTGGAAAACGCCGGGTGAATTAGCCAGAGACAGTCTCAGAGCCATAAGAAGACGTACACGCAAATCCCAGAGTGAGGAACGAAAAAAAGAAGGTTTAAAACAAACTGTGCTGAAAAAGGCCGCCGAAAAAGCTTTGAAAACGTTAGCCCCAGCCCCTGGGTGGAAACCCTTCGGTACTCCGACTAGACGCAAACTCGATGGCAAAGACTGGTAAGCGGAAACGTTCAAGACCCCGTAGACGGAGACAGCGAGGGGGGAAATTTGATTTTCAAAAAGCCATTGAGAAAACAGGCATGGAGTTTCACATTCCTGGTGGCTATAATTATGCTGGCCCTGGCACGAAACTAGCCAAACGTTTGAAACGCGGGGACAAGCCAAAAAACAGATTAGACCGAATAGCCATGGATCATGACATCGCCTATAGCAAAGCCAAGAATTTGCAAGATAAATGGAAAGCGGATGACGTCATGATCAAAGCCATTGATCGTTTACCCGGAAAAAAGACCATGACCGAGAAAGTCGTCAAGAAAATCATGCAAGCCAAGAAAAAACTCAAATTGTAATCTGCGTGTGTGTGTGTGTGTTTTTTTTTTATTATTATTATTTTATTATTATTATTATTATTTTTTATTTTTTATTTTTTTTATTTCAATAAACAAAGAGTGTGCACACAATGTCTCTGTCTCGTGTTAATCTAGTCTAAACTGTAACATGAGCACACATTGACTTGCCGATTGAAAGTTGACCGGACTGCCATCCAATTCTTTGACGGTGATTTCAATGTCTTCTCAGTGGGGGGTCCATTTTGGGTGTCCACCCTCTATTTATACCCGGACCCAACAATAACATCACACAGAGATTGTATCTCGAACTTAGTTTATTTCTACATTAAACCTCCCTGTCGATTTAATGTTACAACACATCAACAATGGCGCCCAAAAACAAAAGCCAAACACACTTAGCCTATGTACAATGCTTCAAAAAGAAAACCTCTATTTATAGCTCTGATAGCATGTCGACCTCGCTTTGAATGCGAGCGTATCCATACGGATAGGACTTACGAGTGGCCCTATCGACAACTCGTTTATCGAACACTAACCCGTACTTTTTCTCCCTTTCAATCAATCGAATTCTCTTGTTGGTTTGGTCACGGTCAAAGAACTTCTTATCGACCAACGTGATATTTCTCCTTTCCTCTTGAGGGTCATCCAACTCTTTTAAAATGTTATCACGTAAAGCATAAAAATTCAAAAGCAACTTATTTCTGTAGTTCAGAGAAAACCCTCTGACTTTACATTCAACTTTCCCTCCCCTGGTTTCATACCCATAATTTTTCGCCCCTCCACTCGCAAATTCTATGATGGGATCTCCGTCAGTTTCGTCAGTAAAATCTCCTAAAAAAACACCTAGGGGAATTTCTACCTGCCCGGGGCGCCATTTGTAAATAACAGAATCCGTGTCATAATAAAGGACACGTTCCTGAAGAGTTTCTAAGGCTGAGTAAAGTTTAAGCCGCGCATGCGCGGTGGTGTAAATTGCTATAAATATATTGGTTTTCACATTTTGTTCCACTTCTTCTTCTGCCCTTGTGGTGACGACCTCTAAAACATCCTCCGAGCAGATTCGGATGTTACTGATATGGAAGGAGGGGTCATTCAGCAGAGCATAGAGGGCATGGGCACTTCTGATGACATGAGTCTGTGGCTTGTTGCTTCTTTCTCCGAATTTGCCCCAGAAGCTAGAAAAATAGAGAGACAAAGAGAAAAACAACAACAACAACAAAACAAATCAATGGGGGTTCTTAACTTGCAGACTTTGTCTGCATTTTACGTGGTTAACATGCAGACTTTGCCTGCAACTTATCCATACATTTCCTTCTAATTTTGTGTCCAACGGTTGTCTACTGTTTTCTTCCAAAGGGTGTTTCTTAAATGCAGCCTTTGTCTGCACTTTAAGTTAATTACTTGCAGTGTTTTTAACCACTTATTACCTGTTCAACATCATCTTGGCGACTTGTCTCCTTCCTGGATTTTTCGCCACATGCTCCAACTGAATCCCCTCTTTCTCGTAGTAATCGCGAATGTAGGCTTGCTTCTCTTCTCGGCTCCTGCACTCGTCAGGCCATCCCGCCGATTCTTGCTTGATCTTAAGCCAAGTGTTTACGTAATCCGCGAAGAGCCCCACCCTTCTATCCTCTTCGCGGAAATGAAACACTTCGTGAATCTTTAGGATGCGATACCCTAACTCGACAGCTTTCTGTAATTCTATTGTAGCCCAGGTTCCTCTCAGGGTTCTCTCTTGATCCGTGTGACAACAGATGTTGGTTCGCTCTAGCCACGGTTTTTCTTGTTCCTCTTTCACACAAGCAGCACAGAGAGGGAAGGTCAACTTGCCACCAGCTCTGTAGGGGAGGACAGGGTGGAACAGAAACTCGGGGGCCAAGATGTCCACTTTGGCGACGCCAAAATAGTGGTGAATATCTTGATCCCTAGGATTCGTATAAATGAGGGGGAACCTGATGGGGTACTCCATATACTTGTTGACCCATGGGTAAAGTGACGTCACATCTGCATATTTAATGAGATCGGGGTCTTCGACTTTACAATGCAATGCGACTGCACCTGTTCTTCCTCCATAGAAAGCGTCACGTGGATTGAGGGGAGGGACCATTTCCAACTCTTGGAGAAAAGCTTGTAACTCTGGGTCGGTTTTCTTTTCTGTCTTGAAGACACATTCCCACTTTTCCACGACCGTATACCCCGCTTGGCGCAGCAGGGCAGCTTTTTTCAGGGTAGCATCGTAGACTTCATTGACGGTGCGGTCTTGGTGGGAGTTTCTTTTCACATCTCTGTAGTGCTTGAAACAATGGGGACAACCGTGGTACCAGCATCCATAAAACTCAAATACAGTGTTGGTTTCTTCATCAAAACCGTCTACATAGTAGCTTTCTGCTGCTGTGAGGACTTGTACTTCCCCTCCGTTACGCACGTGGCGGACACGCCCCATACCTCCTCTCTGGTGGTCCTGGAAGTATAGCCATTCCAGAGCGATGTTACTTTGGTTAATGTGGTTTCCATGCCATCCACCTAGAGGCTCGAGGGCGATGAGGTCTTCTTCCAGTTTTTCCTTGCGCCAGAAGTAGTTGCACGCTGAGGCGATGGTCACGGATTGAATCAGGGGGTTAAAGCCAGCGATATCTTTAAATTCTCTCACGAATTTAAGGCAACCTTCTTTGAGAAGTTTCACGTCACTTTCACAGTAGGCTAATAACTCCTCTTGAAAATTGAAGGTGGCGTTACTCTCTACTTTCTGCTGGTACCACGTCATAAACTCTTTTCTTTTCTTATCATTCATCCCATCTGGGTCGTACTCTGCCATTGGGGGGTAACTTCCTGAATAATTAAAATTTTCTTGGCGATTGAAGGCATGCGGGAAGAACCCCTTGTGAAGCTCTGTTAGATTGAAGGTGGATGAAAATCTTTCCAAGGGCATGGCAAAGAAATTCAAGCTATCTTTAAAAATCAGGTTTCCACATTCAAAGTATAAAATTTTTGCCCCCTGGGTCAACGGATTCTCCACAGCACGACCTTGATCATAGAGTGCTTCTAGAACAAAGTTACCATCAAATCCACGAAGATTATGAAAGAAGGTAATGACTTTTCGAGACCTCTCATCATCTTCTACTTCCGTCATGGCGTCACAGGCTTCTAAGAATTCTTCAATGGTTCTTGCATGATGAATCTCCTCATCCTCTTCACTTGACCAGCAGATAAGGTTCGGTTGAAAGACGCGATCCTCGGAAATTGCACATTCTATATCTGCAAAGTTCAAGACAGGAGGGGGTGGGGGCCCTCTCTCGTCATCGTCGTCATCATCATCATCAAATTGAAAATACATGGGGTCATCAAAGAAGTCATCCTGTTGCTGTGGAGGGGCTTCTTTAATGGGCTGAATGTAGCAACGGTGAGCGACATGCGTAAATTCCCCACAGTTTCTACATGTTGCATGGTAGCATTTGTGAGGGTTTTTGGGATTGACTTGATATTCAGCGCAGCAGAGTGGGCATTTCTTCCATCTGTCACAAATACTTTCGTCTCCTTTTTTCTCTCCTTTGGTTTTGTGCGCTTGAAAACAATCTTGCCCATAAAACATACAATTGCAGTCAGGGCAATGAACGGTGGGCTTAACCCAGGTGGCAAAGTTTGGACAGGTTTTATTTTGACGGCAACAGGCCGAGCAATTTTGACCAAAGCAATTATGGTGACGCGAATTTTCTACATCATAGCCTCTATCACAATGGCGGCAATAATAGGATCTGTTCATGAGGGCAGGAATACTTGTTAATCCATCATAGTGCCCATTATACTTGACGAGACCAATCACATGGGGTGCTTCATTATAGGTGGGGTCTTTGAAGACGACTAAACATTTTGAGGGTTCAACCACGATGAGTTGGTACCCCTGTGGTCCTAGATACTCTTGGAATTTTTCTAATTCTTCAAACCCACAGGGGCCTTCGGGAACACCCGCTTCTCGATGCAACAATTTGGCCAATCGTTTTTGAATGGGTCTTCCCTTCCTTAGATTCTGATACTGGGAGCCATTGTCCACCCTCTCTTTCATTGTCATAATTGCCCGGGCGAGACAAAGTTTGTCTTTATTTTTGATGGTCACAACACACCTCTTTTTCTTGACCAATTTCTCCCACGCATGGCGGCCAGGATTGGCTTTTTTACCCCCGTTCTTTCCTCCACGACCTAACCGTTTCACAAAGGTGAGTTCGACATAAAAGCCATCTCGTTGGGGGTCCATGACTTGAGCTGAATTCAATTTTTTGGCTAAATCTTCCAGCCAAGCGCGGGTGTAAACCCCATTAGACAACCATTCTTCTAAAGGGACATTTCGGGCAGATTGTGACCAGACATGAGTGAATGAGTTTGAATGGACAGCGACTAGCAAAGAATAATCCTGGACGTTGAAACCCTCGTTTTCCACCACCCGCTGCAACCCCTGAATTACAGCTTCGCTGATGGATTCCCCTAGTTGTTCATCTTGCGCATCTCGCAATTGTTGTAAAGTAAGCCTATATTTCTTTTGGTCTACAATGCCACGAAACGATCTATTTCTTCCCACTGGTGTAAATTCTGCTCGGAAAAGTGGATTCCCTCCATGTTGCTCGAAGCGGCGAAAGGCAGACAACAGACCCTCATCATCTTCGTTCATTAAGGCTATAAAACATGAAAACGAAACGCCTGCATCAACACTTGATTGTTTTTGCTAATTAAGTCTACATTTTGTTCTTTACACTTCGAAACGCTTGAATTGCCATTATTTTTCTGTGTTTTACTTGAAATGTACCATTCCGCTATGCAACACTCAGTTTGCGGTTATAATTTAAAAACCTACACTTTTACAGTTTGCTCACCGTTAACCCTAGTTGGAGGTTATGCTTCGCTCTGTAAAAATAATATTCTGCATTCACTTTGTTTACGCATCCCTACACACAGTTCGCAGTTAAAATTCTGTATTTTACTTACACTTTCGCCTACATTACTTTTCATTGACGCTTTGTTAATAATACACCAAACATTATTAAAAATGTACCTTCAATGTCGGCATCGATTGCTTCTATTGAGGTTGGCTCTTGAACACCTTCCCCGTTGTAGTTGATGAGCTCTATAAATTAATACGACAGCATTAAAGCACTCCCGTTTCTGCTTCGTTTTAAACACTTTGTTTTACGCAACGGGTAATTAAGCAATCTTACCTTCATTTGATAAATCTTGGTTCATTTTCAAGCAATAACTTGGCTGAATTAGAACTTACACTTTGACAATGCTGACTCGTTGTGATCGCTAATTGCTCAAGACTTTAAGACACTTGGCAGTGAATGAACGATTGTGGGCAAATTGTCGTTCCTTTATAATCGCTGAAACAAAAGGCAGTATTGGCCCTTGAGTTGTTTTAGGCTTCAATTGCGTACAAACTCTCTGAAGCGTATTGTACACGTGTAATAAATAATTTTGTTACTGAAGTAGGCTCTTTCCATTAACGTACGAACTCATTGTTACCAAGATTGCTGACGCAATTACTATTTCACCTTCGTTCTGCCGGCAAGCAAATTGCTTATTTCTAAAAACGCGAGACATTACTTTCGCTGAGCTAGCGAAATGAACTTAATTTTCACGCTTTGTTTTCGGGGATTAGTCGTCTCATCTTACTTACGTCAATGACTAATACTCCCTCTTTTTGTCTGCACGCAATGATCTTTTCGCTTTTTTTTTTTTTTTTCGCTTTCCCTGGTACGTGATGTTAAGTCTGATTTACTATTTCCCTTCCTAATTGAAACGGGGGACATTACTTTCGCTGAGCTAGCGAAATGAACTTAATTTTCACGCTTTGTTTTCGGGGATTAGTCGTCTCATCTTACTTACGTCAATGACTAATACTCCCTCTTTTTGTCTGCACGCAATGATCTTTTCGCTTTCCCTGGTACGTTAAGTCTGATTTTCTTTTTCCCTTCCTAATTTGATATTTCCCAGTTTATTATGAAGACAGTTACTTTTACACTCTTTCATAACTCTTTATTAAAATACCTATTACAAGCGGGACTTGTGGTGGAAGCTAAACTTCCCCGCCCATTTCAATCCATTCTTCAAATAAAGTTACATACAATGCAAAACAATTTTCATGCGCTTTTCGTCTATATTCGGCTGTTGCCCTTAAATATTTCCAGTAGTTCAGATCAATATAGTCATCAATCATTAGTCTTGAAGTTAAAATCCTTAAACAGTGGGCGCACAGTTCATCAGTACTTGTATTAACCCATTGGGTGTGAAAACAAAAAGCTCTTTCTCCGATTTCCTCTATTGTGCTTCTGGAAATACAAAGGGGTACCTTTCGATTAATGATGCATACACTCTACAAAATTTGACATAGGCTGCAAACAGGTCAAAGTCTTCTGACCGAGTCCTAAATAGAAGCCAGTCTTCAATACAGATTCCAAATAGTCCAATTCTTAGGTTGCAACTAGTACATGACTCCCCCGAATATACCCACAAGGTCACGGGGCAACGGGGTAACACTCTCAGTTCCACAAGTGTTGGTCTACAAAATAAACAACACACCATTCGTTTACCGTCCTATTCTTTGAATAATCTATGGTCCTTTATACCATTTCAAAAGGGTCTCACGTTCCCGATTTGTGTCTACCTCTTCGTATTTCCACGTCAAAATTAAACCATCTAGTGTTAGAACAAACTCAAATATTCTTTCACAATGACTACATATATTTTTGTTAAAATTCAGCCATTTTGTGAATGGACAATACTTCATCTTTTTCCATCTTCTTATTGTTTGCATAACACTTCTACAATAAACAACAAAATGACACGTTTTCACAATGACAGTAACAGAATTTTTATGCGCGGTGTCCATTCTAGGTCTCTGACAAAAGGTAGCAGTGCCAGGGTTTCTCTAAATGAAATTCAAAAACCAGACAGTAAATGAGGGCCTCCACTCGAAATCTGTGACCAGTCGAATGAGGTCAAGCGACGATCTACATACAAATACATAATTAGTTTTTAACATTGACCTAAACGACAGCTACTAATTACTGAAACACTCTACCGATTTAACTATCTGCCATTGCACGGATATTAAATGCAATTAACGCATACGCGGGCCAATGTCTGTTTTAATTTCCATTGCTATACGCTCGGTTCATAAAACGTACAAACAGTGCTACGGGTCACATTCCGTTTTGGTTTCCAGCTCGGTATACTTTTACAATGTGTAACGTTAGTCTAAATTAATGGAGAAAGTTGGCAAAATAAATTTTCATGGATAACGTCCAGTCAAGATCTCTTAATGTCCTTATGTCCATAAGCGTCTCTCTAAACAAAGAACAATCCACGCCTTTAGCTAACTTCGCTGTAGCCACCACACGTGGCTGGGATACAAGGGCAGGGTCCAGTTTAAGTCTTCTAACACATGCAATTCAATAAGTACGTACCGAAAACGAACTTTGTGTTCCTCTCTGAACCTGTCAATGCTTTCATTGAATTCCCTTTGTTCCAGCGCTATACGTACTGTATGCCATGGCGGCAAAAACTTTCTGGCTTGCTCCCCCGGGTGTGGCACAGCTTTCAGACTAAGTTCTTGAAGGGACATCATTTTCGATCATGAAACAAGGTACAACGGTAAAGCGAAATGAGACTTATTTCATGCGTCTTTTCTTTTTCCTAACTGTTGGCTTTTCTTTCATTGGTGCTTTTTGGATTCCCCTGCGACTTTTTCCAACTTTATTGGTTTAGCCTATTCCCTTGTGTTTTTCACACACCTAGCGTTTGCTAAAGCACATGGCAAGACACTCTCTGTTGTGCTGTTTTTGGTAACGAAGCAATGAATTACAAGGGCTTAGTGGATCCCAAAAACAAGCCGTTCGGCAATGTGCTACCTTTCGAGGTTCAAGTTCTCATTATGTTCTGGAGACATTGCTTTATGACCAATGACGAAAGGAAAAAGATGAATGCGGAATTTACCCGCCTTCCCCGTTGCCTTGAGACAAACATTCCAATGTTCGTGGCATTTTCATTTTCCACTGGTTACAAAAGTTTTTCGTCTGCATTGGAACGAAAACCATATCCTCACTCTTACGGTTGTCCGCACTGTTTCAGACGGAACACACAACAAGTGTCGGTAAGTATATTCATCAATTTCCCTTCAGTTTTATTTCATGTTTACCACTAAGATTTTTTTTTTTCTTTTTCTTGTAGATTGATATGATTGTCGCTATAGGCAACGACGATAAACTCTATGATGCAACTTTGGCCCATATTTTGGACTTATTTAGACGGGAGCATCCAGAGATTCAGCTGTTTGAACTGCCTGTACACGGCAAGAGGCCAAGTCAGAGGATTATGAATGTGTTGGAGTTTTTGTTGGATTATTTAAATGACAGATATTCTCGTGTACCAGCTACCATTTCCTTTATTTTGTAATTTTGTGATTGACATTTTTAAACATGTAATTTTGCGTTTGATATTTTTACACATTACATATTCTTATTCCTTTCACTGCATATTGCATCATATGTTTTACTGACTACTCTTTCCGACCCCTTCCATTGATCACCCAAGCCTCGTTTTAGCTTCTTTTAGTTTTCTAACTGTTGGCTTTTCTTTCATTGGTTAATTTCGATTCCCCAGCGACTTTTTTAGTCTCGATTGGTTTAGCCTATTCCCTTGTGTTTTTCACACACCTAGTATTTGCATAGAGCACATGGCAAGACACTTCTGTTGTGCTGTGTTTTGATAACGAAGCAATGAACTACAAGGGATTAGTAGACCCCAAAAACAAGCCTTTCGGCAACGTGCTACCTTTCGAGGTTCAAGTTCTCATCATGTTCTGGAGACATTGCTTTATGACCAATGACGAAAGGAAAAAGATGAATGCGGAATTTACCCGCCTTCCCCGTTGCCTTAGAACAGGCATTCCAATGTTCGTGGCATTTTCATTTTCCACTGGTTACAAACGTTTTTCGTCTGCATTGGAACGAAAACCATATCCTCACTCTTTCGGTTGTCCGCACTGTTTTAGACGAAAAAACAAGCAATACTCGGTACGTTTGAACGTTTATTTTATTTTGCAATTCATTTGCCCTTTGTTTTCGGGGATTAGTGGTAATCTTATTTACGTCAATGACTATTTCACAATCTTTTACCTTCAAGCAATATTTCTTAAACACACTTTTTCTTCTAGATTGATATGGTTGTGACAGAGAACAAGGATGAAAAGACATTCAACGATGCTCGAATCGCACTCATTTTAGATTTACTGCGCGCCTATTACGGTCCTTCGATCCCATTGTACCGATATCCAGTTAATGGAAGGCAAGGCAATCCCGTCATTCTCGATTTATTGGTAAATGGATGTCTTCTTGACTGGCTGATCGAGTGTTATTCCAATATCTCTGACTTTTCTCTGACTTTATAATACTTGTAATTTCATTAAACACATTTATTCACAACGTTTTTCGTTACTGCGCCTGCGTTCTCCCTTGTGCATGCTGTGTCTCTCCTTCTTGCCTCATGACATCATCCCTCTTTAACATAATTGCGACCCCGTTCCGAAGGGACCCGAG
This sequence comes from Porites lutea, assembly GCF_958299795.1. Lineage (NCBI taxonomy): Eukaryota > Metazoa > Cnidaria > Anthozoa > Scleractinia > Poritidae > Porites > Porites lutea. The sequence continues at coordinate 24,071,258 of NC_133210.1, read as the reverse complement.
CCCTCCCCGATTGCTTCCGACGATGACCCGAGCCTCGTTCTAAGATATTTCCGATTTCCTTTCGATTACCCCTCTCCACCAATCAGAAGGCTGCTAGAACAATGGGGACCCAACAGACTACCAATGCTGCTCACAAGTTAAGCCGTGTATAACACTGATTTTAACTGAAATTAAAGGAATCAATGACATAATTATGTTATTGGTGGTGGGGGTGACATAGACTTATTCACGACCGAATTCTAGGGCCAATTCGAATTACGCGATGACGTAATGAAAGGGCTGCGATATCCAGAATTAACGTCAATATGGTTTACAAGCTAAAAACTGACGCTGAAACTCGCGCCTACGTACAACTTTTGATGAATTTCAAGGGGGTGCGTACTGAAAATATTTTTAATAAAGTGGATATTTCTCGTTCTTCACTTTATCCTATTGTTAAGGCCCAAACAATCACGGATAGGGTAAGGATTGACACGTAGTGGGGATAGTCACTGGCCGGCCACGGAAATATGGAGCGTTAGTGAGGAGCGGCCGTCACTGCGTTCAATATCGAAACTACGGAAAAGTGAAGCTAAATTCATGGCCAATTCAATAAAAAACTAAGGACAGCGTAGCAAACATTGCAAGTGTACACGAAAACAATTACTTTCAATCCCACCTCGTGACACCCTGTGTGACATGATAACGCAACGCAAATAGCGTGACATAAGCGCATATGTCTGTGTATTTCGACTGCATTTCTTAAGCGAAACCCTGTGTTTTTGTGTATTGTCGGCAGAGAAAATGAAAAGAGAGCTTTGAAACGTGAACTCGTATTGGACTCTCAAAGAAAACGACAGCTCAAAGTGAGGAAAACACCGCTTCTTTCGAGTTACAACGGTTAACCACGTTTCGGCAAACGGAAAGTAACATAGTCTGTTATGACCTCTTAATGTCGATATGTATTCTCGTGGTTAACCGTTGAAACTCCTTATCTGCACCACATCGCTGGAATTTTTCTCGCCAAGAATACGTATTGCGAAGCACTTTCTACATAGTGGAATCTTCTTTTGCCTTTTGTGAGGAATTAGCGTATAAAAAAGGAAAAATTTCCAGCGCACGGCCATCATCGATCACGTGTTATCCCGCTTTGCTTGTCATCAGGTGAACTTCTGGGCCAAAGTAATTGCTGTTTTGGCGATGATACAAACTGGTGTGTCCATTTTGAAAAAAATTTCTTTGGCATTATGTGATTTACGAGCTGGGAAATGAAATAGTTGTCCGTCCAACATCAATAAACAATCATGCCACTGAATAAATGGCAGGCGGTCATGTAAAATCATTACAAAAGTACATTCCTAACCTCGACGCCTACCTACGCTAAAGGTTTGGATCAGTTAGGTTAGAAAAGGTCTCAAAAAAATAAAAAACACATCTATATATAGGGCACAGCACAAACGGCTGACCCATCATTTATGAGGTTCATAACCTGTATATTGTTCACGTCCTTTCACTAATGGCAAAGGTCAATGTCAAAAATATTGCATGTCCCCTCTGTTACTCTGCAGTACTTCATTCGCTCGGCTTAAGTTAACCATTTACCAGAACAATTCAGGGACAAAAGTAGTTGACACTCTTGTTTAAAACGGGTGCTTTTAACAAACATTGAATTCATTTATTATTTCGTTCCTTTTAAACGCCGTAAATCCCCCGACCCCCCGAATCAATGTTGTCTGAAGTAAAAAAAAGACTTGAGGGTCCAAAATTCAACATTGATTTTCGGGGGAAGGGGTTGAGGTAGACAGGGGAAGGGGATAAGTATATCCACTATGCAGAAAGGGGCCATTTTACGGAAGTGTGTCAACACTTTTGTCCCTCATTGTTGATCTCGTCAATAAGTCGTTTGTACCGCGCGGGTAACTGTTGGCTACGACTCAGTGGCGTTTGTTCTAAGTAAGTAAACCAGCTTTCTAAAGTAAGACGTTGATAGTAGTCTGTAGAATACGTTATACATGTCCCAGAGTCCCAGTCAATTTGATGTTTCGTCTTTAAATGGTGCTCAGCAATGTGATTGTTAACGTCACCATTCTTCGTCGCTCGTTTGTGTTCGGTCAGTCGCGTGCTTCGGTTTCTGTCGGATTCACCAAAGGAAGAAGCCTGGCGGTCGCAGCATTTGATCTCGTATACTGCTCCCTGTCTGTCCTCCGGTTTGTCTTTGTCCTTGACATTAGTAAACAATCGCCGTAAAAAGGGGTATCGGTTTGTGTGCAACACGTATATTGTAAGGTTGTAACATACGTGCAATAGTTTCAGAGGTGCCTCTGATGTACGGTATAGTCGCTGTCGTAACAGGACCAGAGTTGGTCTTAGAGTTGGAATCAGTGTTACTGTGAGTGTTCCGTCTAACAAAGTCCGTGTTGTAATTGTTCTTACTAAAAACGTTGTTAAGATAATCAGTCTCGTCTTGTAGGCTGTCGGGTGAGTCGCAAACTAGTTGCGCTCGTCTCGTCAGAGTCCGGATAGTAGTAGCCTTGTGAGAGGTCGATCGGGTTGTACGAAGACTGGACTAGTAATCGGTCGGTATGTGTCGGTTTTTTGTAAATAGTCGTTTTTAGTTTGTTGTTGTCGCGAGTGACCAAGCAGTCTAGAAAAGGTATCTTACCATTTTCTTCGATCTCCTTGGTAAACTGTGTGTCTGCGTTCTGTCTGTTAAGGCGTTCGTGAAAATCGTCGATTCCGTCTTTGTGTACGTTGGTGAATGTGTCGTCAACGTAACGTAACCAAAGAAGTACAGATCGCGTGTAGGTAGCTAGGGCTTGTTCCTCTCCTATGCTTTGCATGACAATTTCTGATACAACAACAGAAACTGGAGAGCCCATAGCTGTACCGTATAACTGTTTGTAGTGTTTGCCGTTGTACTGAAAGTACGTCGAAGTCAAACAGAGGTTGAGTAGGTCCATAATGTCGTCTGTAGGTAGTGGTAGTTCAACAGTAGAGTTCTTAAAAGCGTTCTCAGTACAGTCTAGAGCCAGTTAAGTGGAATACTGGTGAACAGCGATTTCACGTCAAAGGACACTAGTTTGTGGTCGTCCGGTATCTGTATTATCATGCAAAACATCGAGGAACTAGTCACTCGCGACACTGATTCCAACACTCAGACCAACTCTGGCCCTGTTACGACAGCGACTATACCATACATCAGAGGCACCTCTGACACTATTGCACGTATATTACAACCTTACAATATACGTGTTGCACACAAACCGATAACCACTTTACGGCGACTGCTTACTGATAGGGAGCTTACGAATCGATGACTTCTTTCTGGACGACGACTTTAGGTGACGTCATCGACTTTGTCGTCGCCGTTTGCCATTGCGCGCCAAATTTAGCTTACCAATTGCGGACGTCGACGCGGAGATTTCCCGCCAAATTTAAGTTGCAGACTGACTTTTTTTTATTTAGAATAATAGTTTTATCAACGTGTTGATTAAAATGCCGAACTTCAGAGAGAACAGAGTGTATCGCATATGCCCACAGAAAAGGATTTATCAAGGACAGGCAGTTTCTTTTGCTGTGTGATGCTAATACTTCAAAAAAGACCTGTCTTTCCATATTGGAAGTATGATCGATTCGATTCAGACGAGCTGGGAAATGACCAGTGCAAAGGTGAATTCCGATTTTACAAAAATGACTTTTTCAAGCTTGCTGAATATCTTCAGTTACCAGATGAGATTGTTACTTACAACGGCCTAGTAGTTGGATCGATTCCTCCTTTATGTATCTATCTCTAGCGCTTTACGTATCCTTGCCGTTACGGGGACATGGTTTCTCACTTTGCTAGACCTGTTCCGGAGATTTGTATTATTACAAACCACATGACTGACTGGATCTATAACCGATGGCATCACTTACTCTCAAGGTATAATCATGACCTGCTTTCCCCGGCAAATCTTATGTTGTATGCTGATGCGATATATCGATCAGGCGCAGCTTTGGAAAACTGCTGGGGGTTTATTGATGAGACAGTGCGGCCAGTATGTAGGCCAGGAGAAAACCAGAGAGCCATTTACAATGGACATAAAAGGGTACATTCCGTAAAATTCCAGTCAGTAGCGTTACCTAATGGGCTGGTTGGTCATTTATATGGTCCAGTAGAAGGAAAACGTCACGACAGTGGTGTGCTTGGCCTTGTCTGGACTTTTACGAGACCTGCAAAGATTTTCTAACTCACCAGTTACTGGTTTACCTATGTGTGTGTACGGCGACCCTGCAAATCCTCTTAGAGCACACTTACAGAGACCTTACAAGGGAGTAGTGTTGACACTACATCAACAAGAATTCAACAAATCTTTGAGCAGTTCCCGTGTTTCAGTTGAATGGGTTTTTAATGATATAATCAACTGTTTCAAATTTTTGGATTGTGAAAAGAACCTTAAAGTTGGTTTACGTGCTGTGGGTAAAATGTACATAGTTTGTGCCTTGATGCAAAACGCCCACACTATTTTATATGGTTCTGTTACCTCAGAGTACTTTGGTATCAATCCACCAGCTTCAGATGATTATTTTATTTAAATATTAGCAACGATAAAACGTTAAAGGGATTAATATTACACAAGCAAGGACATACGTCAGGATACATATTCAAAATAAAACGTTTCATGATTCATCAAATTTTGGACATTAGAAAGCATTGATGAATAACGGCTGTGTAAAAATTCCAGTAGAGATGGTAAAAAAAACCTCATTATCAAAAGCAAGCTTGCACAATTTTTGTAATACTCGTTGGAAGGTAAGAAGGTTAAACTTAGGCGGCAAAGCGAAAATCTAGCTTTGTATGTATAATAAAAACAACAAAAAAATCAACTTAGTGAATTCAATTTCCCTTTTTCAAGAGTTCAAGTAATGCTTGGCTTTGTTGTTGTTGTTGCTGCATAAACATTTGACACATCATCTGGAACTGCTGTTGTTGATTTTTCAACTGGTCTTAAAATTGCCTGGACATTTCTTGCTGTTGTTGAAACACCAGGTTTTGTTGTGCCAATGCCCTTTCTTCTTGTTTCTTTCTAAACTCTAGTTCTTCCTTCTTCAGCTCACATTCCCTCTCCGTTGCTTCTCTTAAGTAGTCCATCGTTTCGTTTGGTGTATGTTTTCTTTTCTTCCGCGGTTGATCATCTCCTGCTCTTTTTTTTTTCTTGTTTCTTTCTAAACTCTAGTTCTTCCTTCTTCAGCTCACATTCCCTCTCCGTTGCTTCTCTTAAGTAGTCCATCGTTTCGTTTGGTGTATGTTTTCTTTTCTTCCGCGGTTGATCATCTCCTGCTCTTTTTTTTGTCTCACCAAGACGTTCCATGGCTTTGTTTCGCATTTCTTCGGCGGAAGCTTTATCTTCAGCTGTTTTATCGGCAATTTTCTCCGATTCTCTTTCTTGTTCTTCTTTTCTCTCGAGGTAATCCTCCATTATTACATCGATTTCTGATTTCTCTGGCGAAATTAATTCCAGATGCATTTCGCTCGAATCAATCCTTCCTCTTTAAGTCTCTAAGTCTGTCTCTGATCGACTTTTGTGACACATTGAAGAATGGCTCTTGTAACTGATTCAGGCTTTCAGCAATTCGGTCGAGGCAATTTCCTCTGTCACGACTTCCTAATTTGTATTTCCACAGTTCGAACAGCATAACCTCTTTTCCCAACAAGACATCGTGTTCTTTCGCCCATTTCATCGTGTTCCTGAAATAGCAGTCGATATCTAATCAAAGACAGTATATTTTAAAGGACTGAAATATTAAACTTACACACGAGTATTCAATTGACAAAATTTTTTCAGTATATCTGACTGAATCCTCGCATCGCAATGTGCTGCATCTTGTGACTACTCGAGAGCGTTGAAAGAACATTTCTATTCAAAACTGATTTATAGCCAATGAATGGATAAAAACTTAGAACCTTTGAATGAAGAAGACTAGTTTCTTTTACATTTTATCTCTCTTGGCATCTGAATTGACCTTAAAACGCCAATTTCTCTTTTTATTTATTCCCTTACCGTGCGTTTGAAGGGCTTGGGTCATTCTTTTCGCAGGTTGACATCTTTCCTGCTTGGTAAATAGGAACTATGGCGTGAATAACATTCAATGAAGTAAAAAGCTGTTTCAGGAAAGCTCCTGTTAGCATATTTGGAAAGTGTTTGCGGATTAAGTGTTAGATTCAGCAAATATTCCGAACAAAACGTGGCTTTCGACGCGTTGCTACGAAGACGACTTCAAAACAGCTCTTCTGAAGTCGTCGCCTCCTTCAAGACGACGCGCGAAATAATGCCACATCCGGTAGCGCATGCGCATAAACTACTTCTAGTGTTGAGACGTCGTCGTCCTCTGGGAAGTCATCGATTTGCAAGCTCCCTAATGTCAAGGACAAAGACAAACCGGAGGACTGACAGGGAGTAGTATATAAGATCAAATGCTGCGACTGCCAGGCTTCTTACATTGGTGAAACCGGCAGAAACCTAAGCACGCGACTGACCGCACACAGACGAGCGACGAAGAATGGTGGCGTCAACAATCACATTGCTGAGCACCATTTAAAGACGAAACATCAAATTGACTGGGACTCTGCGACATGTATAACGTATTCTACAGAATACTATCAACGTCTTACTTTAGAAGGCTGGTTTACTAACTTAGAATAAGCGCCACTGAATCGTAGCCAACAGTTACCCGCGCCGTACAAACGACTTATTGACGAGATTAAGCAAAACTAACTACGAGAGAATGACAATTTGACTAACAATAGACGACTGTTTAACTGTGACAATAGACGGATCGAAACGCACCAATTACTGATTACGATTCTTTATAGCCAATAACATCACGGCTTAACTGACAGACGACCAGTAACATCACGACGTAATTGACCAATCAGATCAATAACCTGAGTATAATACCATCAACTGACGTGATACAACTCACTTTCACTCTGAAGATGACTACCGTACAGGTTGTCGAAACGTCAGTCACTGTCAACAACAACAGTCCTATTCAGGACTACGTTCACCCGGGCGATCAAACTCAACCTACTTTTGAAATAACAATAATAATAGCTACTACTACTACTACTCTACTACTACTACTACTACTACTACTACTACTACTACTACTACTACTACTACTACTACTACTAATAATAATAATAATAATAATAATAATAATAATAATAATAATAATAATGATAATACTAATAATCATAGTAATAATAGACAAAATTTAGGTTGATTCGTCAGTCTGTGATACGATCCTTCGGCCCAGTACCAGCTGTACAGTCACGAGTCGTTTACATTAGCGTAAAGGCTGTGGTCATATTGTTTCAGGTTGACATATGTCTGAAAAAATGAAAACAATAAAAGAAATGCAGAAACGTAAAAGGCATGAGATGGTGGGATTTTTATTAAGTCACATTCGACCTCAAAAACAATTCATTTCACCTAATACTCAAACATTGTTTACGGGAAACTTTTATGATTACTGAAGGAAGACAGACAAGTAATATCCATATTGGAATCTCTCCCTTCAGATTATCAATCCAAGACTAAGGACAGCGGCACACCAGAAGTGGTCACTATAATATCAAACGTTTTGTTACATACCTAGTGGTTTAAAATTCTACAGATTCAGATCAACTGAAAACAAAAACTGAGAGGTCTACATTTTTCCGTGGTAATCCTGCTTGAGAGAGATCGGGACAAAATATTTAATTACATAATGTAAACGTTGTAAACACCTTCTCATCAGTTATTTTAGGACCCTATATGCCTTCTAAAGTCTGATACTCAACCAAATGAGCTAACCAGGTCGACGGGCGGTTTGTTAAGTAGCTTGGTCAGTAAGGCATGTAGTGTAATGGATAAATGTTTTAAAGTAAACTGCTTCTGAAGAAACCAAGCGGAATGAAAAATAAGTACAGTAACCAATTTAATATTTAATCAGTCTCTCATACTAGGATAAGAGGGCGGGAGGGGGCTGCTACACACTCCTCTCGGCTTCAGCCCTTGAATAGTCATTAGCTTCTTCCCTAAATGAACCTTCCGTATCCATGATTGTTTCTCTTACTCTTCTTACCTCATGATTTCTCTCCATCTCCTTCATTGTGTTCCTCAGTCTCTCAAACGTAGGACGATCCACTGGGTTTTCTCTCCAACAGTCAAGCATAATCTGATAGCTAATCGAGAGAAACATATCATTCATCACTACATCACTAGCCGAACTAGGGGAGGGGCCTGGACCCCGCTTATTTTTGGTCGAATTTAACCTTTCCCCCCCCCGAGGGCCGATATATATTTTTGAAGAGGCCGGTCCTTCGCTAATATTAGGTTGTGGATTGTGGATGAACGGGGGCCCTACTTATTCCTGAGGATCTGAATACGCAGGAACAGTTACGGAAACCTGATAGTCTTAGCATGACTACTGATTACTACAACTGAATCTGTGCTCATATTTTTTTCATTTCTTAGAACTTTATTTTCCCTACTCGTATTATAACTCACAGTTTAATGTCAACGTGTTTTGGTTTTGGCATTCTGTATCCTTCCTGAAGTTTCTGGGGGATTTTACGGGTATTTATATCCGGATATGGAGATCCACCTGGAAGAAATGAAGCTATACTAGGAAGAAGAGTACATCAGGGGCACCCAACGAGGATATAGTTCAAAACCACTTAACATAGCATTGTTGAAGGTATTTTAGTATTCAAACGGTAGATATAGGCATATTCTTATCCCCTAAAAACTTTTCATCTGTTCGGATTTCCTAGCTAAAAGTCTAGTGATCCGAAAATTATAGGGATAAAAACTTACCTTCTCGAAAATTTCAGCCAGGAAAAGTCTTCCGAAAAATTCTAGGTGGCCTTTTTTAGGGTCAAAATCCGTTGAAAATGGGTAATTATACCATTTTGTAGATGTTCGAAAATCCTAGGAGAGGCAGGCAAGGAAGAAATTTTACAACAAATGCTCCGAAAATTCTAGATCTCAAATCGTCTTCCGAACAGATATTTTCCCGAAAATTGCCGTTGGGTGCCCCTGGTACATAACAGAAAGAAATGTTTTTCTGTACTAGCGAAAGCATTTAAGTGAAGTTTACGCGATTTGAACAAAGTTAATATTAATACGAATTGTTAAACCTTTGCTCTGAGTTTTAGAATGTTTTGTTTCTTATAAGAACAGTACACAATATTATTTAAAAAGATAATAAAAACTGATCAAGCGTTGTTTGTTTGTTTTCTCAATCATTCCGATATGATTATTGAAATTAAGGTACATGGAGTTTTGCTTTTGTTTCATTTTGTATCTGTTCTATCTATTACGAACCATGAAAAACAAGAAAAAAAATAGAGTACACAGCAAAATATCAGAATGAACAATTTTCCCAACTCACCAACAGTAAGAGTCTCGTAAAGTACGACGCCGTAACTCCAGCTAGAGCAAAACAATCAGCGTCAGCAGAAATAACTAACTAAAATGATGAAGAGAGCGTGCACCGGCTTTCTAAAAGCTACAGTAACCTTTGAACTTGTAGAGTACCACCTGCACAAGCAGCACAACAGAAATCTCTTTCATTTTGTTGAGATAAATATCGTTGAAGTTTAATTATTGAACGTAACATTCCTTTCTTTTTAGGCATAAAAGCGACAGACGAAAGCCTTGTGACTCATCGGAAAAGACAACATTCTACATGCTTAACGTGAAAAAATGTTAACCTTAATACAAAAAACGGTCAGTGTAAAACGAAGACTGCGGACTGCGGACTGCAGACTGCGGACCAGGGGTAAAATGCAGACTGCAGACTGAGAGTAAAATGCAGACTGGGGTAAAATGCAGAAAAAAGACTGTAGACTTTTTTAAACATTTGTGCTCCTTCTTCTCCAAATCGGTGAAACAGCTAGCCGGTATCAGTTACACACTTAGCTTCCTAGTCGAAGTGGATTGCACATTCGCCTGAAGTTTCAATGAACATCCGAACAGCTTAAGTCTGTGTACCTTGATTTGCAATACTTTCACAGAAGGTCATCCAAATTTTCTGCAGAACATCTTTCTTTGTTGTTGGAATGATTTACTCCCTTTTTTATCGCCATAATTCTTCCTGTACAGTATTTTGGGTCAGCAGCTTCCATTTAAGCATAAACATCGTCGTGTTGTACCAATTCACGGTCCATGGTCACCTATATCGAAAACTTCGCGTCTTAAAACTTGAAGCATGAGGTCTCTCGGACGGAAAAAGGTTCAAGATTGCGATTATATGTTTTTGGGTCGTCGACAACGTTCTAGGGAAGAAAGTCCTGAATGGATTTGTGAAAGCAGATGTCAAGTAAGTGTTCGTTTACATGTATTTGCGGGATTTTTTGACCCTTAAACCTTTCCACAACTACAGTTTATGCTCGGTCTGCATTTTACCCCAGCCTGCGTTTTACCCTCAGTCTGCAGTCTGCATTTTGCACTCAGTCTGCATTTTACCCCTGGTCCGCAGTCTGCAGTCTGCAGTCCGCAGTCTGCGTTTTACACTGACCGATACAAAAAATACTCACACATCACTCTGTGTAGTGTATGTTCCATACATCAACGATTCATAAGCAGTCCATTTCACTGGCAGACGCCCCTTAGAAAACAATCAAATTAGAATCAATAATAATTTTTTAAAATTTAATTCCCGCTCTTATGCCGATGTTTTGATTGTTTTTACTTTCTCAGCAACTTTTGAAACACCGCTAAGGATACTCGAGATTTCAAAGTAGCTGTTACGAAAAATTGTATTGCGTGACTAGCGTGACTTTCTAGAAGGTTCGCGAGAGTTCATAGTTTGTTTATTTTAGGATCTTGCGTAAGCGTTTCTAAAGCGGTGAATTTTGTAATCTTTCTATAATTAGACTATTTGGAAAGTTCTAGAATCTTGTCGTAAAGGTATATAAGTAGGCGAGTCCGAGTTAAGTTTTAACTAGTTTTCACAAGCGAGGAGAGTTTGACGTTAGTCGTGTTTAGCGAAGTGTGACGAAGCAGTGTTTACTCAAGTTGGCGGAGGCCGTGTAAGTTTATCAAGTTAATTGAAGTTGGCGGAGGCCGTGTAAGTTTAACGAGTTACGTGCTGTTGTGGAGTTTTACTCAGTGGAAACTACGTTCATTCTTGGAATAAATCTTCTTGTTACTGTTCCGACAACCCTGCGTTCAGTTTGGTTTGCAAGCTACTCGTCCTCTAAAAGATTACCCGCGTAACATTGGGGGCCTGTCCGGGAGAGGAATTCAACTGTTTGCCGACTACAGTAACCAGGAAAGGACAGTTCAAGAAAAAGGAGTATACAGAGAAGGGAGAAGAACTGTTACGAGGAAGTGTATAGAGTGTGTTTGCTGTGAACTACTGCTGTGGAAATGGAAAAGCTTTTGCAGATACGGAAAGAATTTGGATTGGAGGGAGACAAGCTGCTCGAGTTTGTAGAAAAACAGCTAAAGTTAGAAGAAGAAAGAAGGAGGGAGGAAGAAGAAAAAGAAGAAAAACGTAGACAGATTGAAGAAGAAAAGGAAGAGAGACGTCGAATACTTGAGGAAGACAGAAGAAAGGAAGAAGAAGAGAAAGAGGAAAGGCGTAGAAGAGAAGACGAAGAAAGAGAAACTACAATCAGGGACAAAAGTAGTTGACACACTTGTTTAAAACGGGTGCTTTTAACAAATATTGAATTCATTTATTATTTCGTTCCTTTTAAACGCCGTAAATCCCCCGACCCCCCGAATCAATGTTGTCTGAAGTAAAAAAAAGACTTGAGGGTCCAAAATTCAACATTGATTTTCGGGGGAAGGGGTTGGGGTAGACAGGGGAAGGAGATAAGTATATCCACTATGCAAAAAGGGGCCATTTTACGGAAGTGTGTCAACACTTTTGTCCCTCATTGTCTGAATGCAAAATTTTGCTACTGCACACAAGTTAAGCCGTGTATAACACTGATTTTAACTGAACTTAAAGGAATCAATGACATAATTATGTTATTGGTGGTGGGGGTGACATAGACTTATTCACGACCGAATTCTAGGGCCAATTCGAATTACGCGATGACGTAATGAAAGGGCTGCGATATCCAGAATTAACGTCGATATGGTTTACAAGCTAAAACTGACGCTGAAACTCGCGCCTATGTACAACTTTTGATGAATTTCAAGGAGGTGCGTACTGAAAATATTTTTAATAAAGTGGATAATTCTTCTTTCCTCACTTTATCCTATTGTTAAGGCCCAAACAATCACGGATTAGCCTCCTCCTCAGGCGCTTCGTTTTTCGCAAGGCAGAGGCGAGCGCGAAACGAGTGACTGGTGATGAACCGCAAGGGACCATGGGAAGGGTACAGACGGCAGGCGAAGCGCCTGCCAGATCTTGTGTCGTTTTCTTGGCAAAAAAGTCGTTTTCTTGGCACGGCCCAATTTTTGGTCTTTTTAAGTCTTGGAAGCTGTTACATGAAGTAGTTTTTGGAGTCTTCCCAGGAGTCCTGGTGTGATTAAAGTAGAAAGCATGGCTTCGTTTCATTCAAGTTGTCTCAGTCAATTCCTCAGTTAATAGCCGAATAACATGGTGTCAGAAGTTAAAATCGTAGTAACAAGAATTCTAAAGCGGTAGAAGAAGAAGAGGAACGTTTCAGAGAAGCCGTCGTTGTTGTTGTGGTATTATTTTCTTGTTCGCGAGTCGTGCACGTGGTGAGACGTCGCCATATTGTTTAGCTGAAAGAAACTAGAAAGCATCAGAACTTTCAGAAATTCGTTTTCTTCAACATGCCATTTTATCAAATACCACCGCCAGCGCCCATGAACGTAAAGGATGATGTATCAACAAATTGGAAAATGTTTAAAGAAGCTTGGTGTTATTATGTCACTGCCACTGAACTTAACAAGAAACCTAAAGAAGTACAGGCTGGGGCTTTATGCAGTGTTATGGGAATGGACTGTGTGAAAGTAATGAATAGCCTTACCACTCTAACTGCATCTGACAAGAACGATCCAGAGAAGATTCTTTCTGCCTTAAGCGACCATTTTATGCCTCAAAAACATTTGTTGTTTGAAAGAGTAAAATTTGGGTTTGCCAATCAAGCTGAAAATGAAAGCATTGATCAGTATGTAGTGAGATTGCGCCAGCTTGCTGAGTCATGTGAATTTGAGAATCTTTGTGAGAGCTTAATTCGTGACAGATTGGTCATTGGCACTCGAGACTCTTCCACCCGTAACCGCCTACTTCAAGAACGCCCTGTGCCGGGGTTAGCCAGGTGTATTGAAGCTCTTCGAGCCAGCGAGTTATCTAGGATTCACAAAGAGCAGTTTAAAGACCCTGTTGATTCGCCAAACACTGCTCATGCAGCAGAAAAGCATCATTCAACAAATGAGAAAAGGAAAGGAAATCGTGGTAGTAGCAATGGAAACTTGAGAGGTCGTAACAAGTCTGGAAAAGAAAAACCATCTGGTCTATGCAAGTTTTGTGGCACCGAACATCCATATGATAGAGCCAAATGTCCTGCGTCTGGTAAAACCTGTCACAAATGTGGTAAACAAGGCCACTTTGCCGTGAAGTGTCATGTAAAGAGGCAGTCCCCAAGTAAACCAGACAAGAAGGTTCATCAAACAAGTGGAGCGCATCAGAGATTTGCAGAGGATAGTGATGAATCAGATGATTCTATTTTTATTGTAGAGCGCGTTGGAGTTGTCAGTAGCAATGAAACCAGATCCTCCTTTATGGTGCCCTTCACGTTTCACACAGAGTACAGCCCTACGGTTACAACTCAGCTGGATACTGGAGCAACTTGCAGTGCAATGTCCTATGCAGATTTGTTGAATATTTTGCAACTTGGCGAAGTTCAGTTGGATCCACCTGGAGGCAAGATAAGGCTCTATGACGGTAGTGTTGTCAATCCACTTGGTTCGTACACATTTTCAGTCAGCCAAAACAGTGGCCCTAAATGCAAGATAAAATTTGACATCTTGGAGAATGCACCTTGGCCAATCATAGATGGCAGAACATGCGTTGACCAAGGTTGGATATCCCTAGGAACAGAAGCGTCTGTTCACTCATTAAATAGCAAGCAATATGAACCCCTCACTATGGAGGAACTTTTGAAGGAATATGAAGATGTGTTTACAGGACTTGGTTGCCTGCCCGGAGAATATCACATTGAAGTAGATCCAGCCATTAAGCCAGTGCAGCATGCTCCTCGACGTGTACCAGTACCACTCAAATCAAAGTTGAAAGAAAAGATTGATGAAATGGAAAAGCAAGGCATCATTGTCAAGGAAACTCAGCCAACAGAATGGATCAGTAGTCTTGTAGCTGTGCAGAAGCCAGGGAAACTGAGGGTGTGCATCGATCCGCGTGATTTGAATAGAGCCATAAAGAGGCCAAAGTATCAGATGCCGACAGTGGACGAGGTGCTACCAAAGCTGTCAAAAGCAAAAGTATTTACAGTATTAGATGCCAAAGATGGATTCCATCAAGTTAAGCTTGACAATGAAAGTTCACTCCTTACAACATTCTGGACCCCTTTTGGGAGATATCGCTACCTTCGCATGCCACAAGGAATCAGCAGCGCCCCAGAAGAATATCAACGGCGCCAGAATGAAGCGCTCGCAGGCCTCAATGGAGTAGAAGTAATTGCAGATGACATCTTATGTTATGGCAGTGGAGAATCTATGGAAGAAGCTTTAGCAGATCACGATCGCAATTTAGTGAACTTGCTAAAGCGTGCACGTAGTGTTAATCTGAAATTTAACAAGAACAAGTTGAGGTTGAAGTTAGACCAAGTAACTTACATGGGACAGTTGTTCACGTCAGAAGGACTAAAGCCTGATCCCATGAAAGTCGAAGCAATTGCAAGCATGCCTCGACCAGATGATAAGAGAGCAGTCCAACGTCTTCTGGGATGTGTTAATTATTTGTCCAGGTTCATGCCACAGCTCTCAAAGGTGTCTGAACCACTACGCAAGTTAACTGAGAAGAATGTCATGTTCACTTGGGACAGTTCACAGGAGGAAGCTTTCCAAGCAATCAAAAGCATGATCAGCTCTGCACCCCTGTTGAAGTATTATGATGTGGCCAGTGAAACCACTATACAATGTGATGCCTCAGAGTCTGGTTTGGGAGCAACCCTGCTCCAAGAAGGACAGCCGGTTGCATTTGCATCACGGTCGTTGAGCACTGTTGAACGCCAGTATGCTCAGATAGAAAAGGAATGCTTGGCGATTGTTTTTGCTTGCAGTCGTTTTAATCAGTACCTACACGGAAGAGAACTTACAACTGTAGAAACAGACCATAAGCCATTGGTGCCCATTTTCCAGAAGTCTATTCATTCAGCGCCTAAAAGGCTACAGAGAATGCTCCTGCGTCTGCAAAGGTACAATCTAAATGTGACGTATCTTCCTGGTTCCCAAATGTACATAGCGGACATGCTTAGCAGAGCTTACCTACAAGTTGACTACACCCAGTGTAAGAGGACACCAGAGTACCAAATCTTCCAATTCAAGCAAGAACAGCAGCTGTTTGAAGAAATTGCCAGCATCAATCAAGTTGATTACATGCGCTTATCTGAGGGTACCCATCAGCAGATTAAGCAATGCACTCTTGCAGACCCCACTTTGCAGACTCTAATGAACACTGTTACTACCGGATGGCCAGTCTCCAAAGAAGATGTTCCACCTTGCATTCGAGAATATTGGAATTACAAAGAAGAGTTAACAGTGCAAGACGGAGTATTGTACAAAGGAATGAAGGTCATTGTTCCCATTTCCATGAGACCGGTACCTCAGATGATTGCCAGAGTCCATTCCAGTCACTTAGGATCCGATGCCTGTGTACGTCGAGCACGTGATGTGTTATTTTGGCCAAGTATGTCAGGCCAAATCAAGGAACAAGTTCAAAACTGTGAAGTTTGCAATGACTTTCTAGCCAGACAACAGAAGGAACCGTTAATGACGCATAAGATTCCAGATACCCCATGGTCAAAGGTTGGTCAGGATCTCTTCACCTATGGAAGTGAGACCTTCCTAGTGACTGTTGACTATTACAGTGATTACTTTGAACTAGATTTGTTGCAAGATGCAACTACAGAGTCTGTGATCAAGGCAACAAAGTCACACTTTGCCCGGCATGGTATTGCAGACATGATTACAGACAATGGTCCCCAATATTCAAGCGATCAGTTCGCCGCTTTCACACGAGAATGGGAATTCCAGCACACAACCAGTTCGCCACTCCACAGTCAGAGCAATGGCAAAGCAGAGTCAGCCGTTAAGATCGCCAAAAATCTGGTTAAGAAGGCTAAGCGAGAAAACAAAGATCTCCAAATGGCCCTGTTGGAATGGCGAAACACGCCTGACGTTAACAATTTAAGTCCGACTCAAAAGCTCATGTCAAGAAGAACTCGGACCACCATCCCCACCGCTGAAGGGTTACTCAAACACGAAATTGTCGACGGTGTACATGACAACATTAAACGTAAGAGGCAGCAGACCAAAGCAGCTTACGACAAGAGCGCAAGACCATTGCCCGAGCTTCAAATTGGAGAACCAGTACGTCTTCAGCCAGTAAACCCCAAAGCTCCATGGGACAAAGGCTCGTGTGTGGCAAAAGTCGGCCCACGTTCGTACCTGATCGAAACAGATAACGGAAACCTATACAGACGTAATCGGAAGTTCATTCGCCAAGATCCTAGTCAAGGATATCAGCAGCCCATCATCACCGATAGCAGCTCCACCAAGCAGAGCTCACCTTTGCCAAAGACAACAGATGTCCACCCTGAACCTACAGCGAAAGAAGAAAGGAAATCGCAGCAACCTCAGACTCTCGTTACAAGAAGTGGCAGAGTCAGCGTTCGCCCATCAAGATTCGCAGACTACTTTTAATAGACGATTTATGAACTGAACTTTGACATTAACTTTAGTTCTTTGTTGAGTTTTACTTTTAATTCCTAGGATCAAGTCAAGATATAGCAGAAAGACATTTAAGTGCATGTTTTAGGCCAGATAATTTCTAAATTCAAGTCGCTGATTTTTAGTAAGATCGTTTATTACTGTAAAAGGGGAGATGTTACATGAAGTAGTTTTTGGAGTCTTCCCAGGAGTCCTGGTGTGATTAAAGTAGAAAGCATGGCTTCGTTTCATTCAAGTTGTCTCAGTCAATTCCTCAGTTAATAGCCGAATAACAGAAGCGATCAATTTTAGTAGCATATTGTTGTAAACATTTTAAACTTTGAGTAGACAGGTGAATGGCTTAAAATTTCAAAACCTGAGGTAGAAATAACGGACAGGCTGCAAAGGAGTCGGATTCTGCTGGATTCTTACGAATCGAAGACCTCTAACAAAATATTTTATGACTTGACGGTATCGGGTAAGTCTTATATTTTAGTATTTAACTTGTCGTTTATTGCAGAATCCGGATTAGTAAAGTACAGCGCCGGCGACTATGTTTCTATTTTTCGCTCTTTTAGGCGCAATCCACCGAACAACGAGCAAGTAACCTTGTGAATTGAAAGAAGTGTAAGGCCTAGCTAGATTGTGCAAGGTCAGGAGTTGATTATCAAGACCACATTATGCCCTTACACCAAGATTTAAGTCTGCGACGTTACTAACTATGAAACCAGGGACAGATGGATATATTTCAGTTGATGCTTTTGACAAAATAAATAAAAATGCATAACTTGTTGAAGCTTAAAATTACCTAACTCTCGGTATAAGATCCCCAGATTCTCGAGAGATAAGTAATGAACTTTATTTTCGGATCAGGGAAGGGGTTGAAGAGAAGGAAAGTGCCAGCATTGATTAATCCATCATTTTGGACTACCTCTCTCCATCTTGATGAGGGCAACGAAAATCTCCAGCTATAAAGGCAGTCTTTTCTAGCTTAATTTTTTTTAGTATTTGAAATACCAGGTGACATACCAGGTGAGCTTTCGCGCGAAAACTTGATATCTGCACATGCGAAAATAACATGTTATCTTCACATGTGAAAATGTGACCTTTGCTATGGCTACATAATAAATCGCACCTTTCACACCCAAAAACTATTAAAGTGAAATGGTTTGGTATTTCATTGGTGTTTATATAATAAATAGAACATTACATGGCTACTTGGAGATACGAAATTTGTCTTCTTGTGTTGAAAAAATATTTCACTGGTTCGCCGCGCTCACTCATGCAATATTTTTCAACATTCGAAGGGCATTTTTGTCTCTCCGCGCAGCCATGTAATATCCTCTATATATTGTACAATAATTAATGCTAAAATATATTTATCGATTTTTTCCTTTTGTTGGAGATTTTTTTATTGCTCTCATTAGTTATAACTTTATTTCATTTTATTTACGGGTGTAAAAAAATAAAATATTCATATTCCTTGCGATTCGATTCGCTTTCGATTATTGACTTTCGATTTTGATTGTTTCGATTCGATTACGTAAATGTTTCGTAATTCCTATAACATAACGCGTAATGTAAACAGCATGCAACCCTAAATCCTCAATATAAGAATAGTAACAGAGACGGGAGGATTCACAGTCGCTTGGTTCGTCGCCATGTTTGAGAACCTGACAAAGAGTGTGTTGCATATGGTTTATTGCCTTATTTGGAAATTCTCAAGGGGAGGTTGAAGGACAGCATTTTTGCCAGACAACTCAAAATGGCGCACGAACTGCTATCGTCTTTTCTCGTCAATCAAAAACGCACATTAAAGAGTTCTGGATTCTTATTTTAGAATATAATAACTCACTGAGGGCACCCTGGAAAAGGTGTGCAAAAACCGAACCAAAATTGAAATGCGGAAGCAAAGAATCCTGAATTGAACTGAATGGTCATAATCACGATTACGGTAATGGAGAATTTGATTAATTGTTACACTACTAATTTTATTTAGCTAGATGTCTGGCATGATGGCAACCCTATTGCAAGACTAAAAATGTTTGAATAAAGGTTGAATAAAGTATATAGTTCAGTTAAAACACAATGATTCAATGACCACACTATTACATCTCATTCAAACTCCAGGTCTGTGGTCTCAATGTAACTTTGTTGGGACACACAAATGTAAAAGAAGGGGAAAAGGCTTAACCCTCTTTTTAACAGAAGTCAGTTCAATGACAACATGTCTATTCAATAATCTCAGTAGCCCATGTACAGCAATTTTTTTCTGAGGGGAAGGGGCAACTGTACACATGCTTTTATCACAGTATTAGTTCAAAAAACACACATCAACCCAATTTCCATTGTCCAAAATAAAGGAATTATAGGAGCAAAGTATTTTATTACTTTGGGCAAGACAGCTAGATCGAGTTTAAGTTGGATTAGGGGTGCAGGTTTTCTCTTTTGCTGACCATAGTTCAATGACCTGACCACATCTCAGTTCAATAATCACGACAGAAGTTCATGAAACATTCATCAACTCAATGTCCAGTGGCACTAATTTAAGGAATAGGAGCAATATTTTTTTTTTCTCTGAGTGAGGTGGAAGCAATGGAAAGGGGTGAGGGTTTTGCATGGCTGAGCTTCTGGTCCATACTTAAAACAGCTGGTATTTTTCATTGCTTGACACTGTTAACAGACCTGACATCAGCCTACTAATAGTGTAGTGTAGTGTTTTTTACTACATATCCTTCCAGTTTGTCCAGGGGCCTGTTTTTACTGTTCTTTCCATTACACATGCTTGTATCTTGATTATAATTTTGTAGTTAAAATTTCTAGGAAGGGGGTTGGGGGTTAGTAGTTATGCAGAACCATCTATACTTATCTTAACGTTTTTTGCATTTCAAGGTAATTCTGTGTCCGATGATAATTATTAGATGATCTTGTATTCCTCTGCAACTCCAAAGCAGGTCAAAAACTACCCCTTCAGAAGACTTTTGAGGGGAATTTTATGCTACCACAGGTTTGCCAAGAAAGGAACCATGTATAAGCAATCACAGGAACAGCAATGTTGAATCTGGGTAGAATGATCCCAAGAACTTCATAATACTCAGTCTTTCCTACCACCAGTTGGCAATAGGACAATACAATCATTATTCTCTAAAATGGCATTTACAGCATCTTGTTTGCCATGAAATTTGAAATATTCAAACACAATTATTTTTTTAAAATAGTGTCTAGGGCAACGTCTCCTGCCTGGCCAAATGGTAGTTACGATGGTATCTCATCAACTACATCACCCTCTTCAATCAGGGTAACAAAATTGTCTATCAAATTGAAACCAAAGTTACCAATAATTTATTTATTAAGACACAAATGATGTGTTATAAAAGAGCATGACAAAACCAAATTGGTCTACTGTGTAATATCACAAAAACAAATAAAAAACAATACAGACAATAAGTATTTGCTGCAAATTCGACACAGTTTCATCATGAAATGAGGTATATAAATAAAAAGTTAGTAGAATTTATTTACACTGGGCTGTGCATTCAGTGACAAGTCTAGTACCCAGTGAGGTAATCGAACAATAAAAAAATACAAGTTGGAGTTAGTTTTGTGGCTGTTTTTCCTGTACATAAGCTTACATTTTCGAGCAAATGATACACAATGCGAAATCCTGAGACAAAAATTTCACAGATTTAAAAAATATTTTATAATCTATTTCATAACATAACTTAGAGGTCTTGAGACTAGACTGGTTTGTTGCCTTTTCGAGTACTCAAGATACAGCGTGCAGCAAATAGTATTTTAAAGCTTTACAAAATATTTGGCTTCATTTGACTGTTGCAACAATTTTCAGCTCGCCATTTGTCACTTCGACTGAAGAGATTGCTTCATCTCTGGGGACCTTAACAGAAACGATAACTAACTTACTAACTTTCCTGACCGGCTGTTACCTTGGCGTGCGGCAGTTTCATTAAATTAAAGGCAGTACTGTCCCGTCCGCGGCTAGTAGTTTTAGCTAGTTTTTCGATATAAAGTTCGGTAGTAAACATTATGTAGTTCGGTAGTAAACATTATGATGCTCGAGTCCAATGAGTGGGGTGAAAACAGCTTCCTCTTCACACACACGACGTGGATAGGCAATGATTTGCTCAAAATTCGCAAATGAACAGGGCTGAACTTATTTTAAAAATTGCATATTGGCCCGCCATTACTCTTGCCGTCATCTTGAAAACAAGATCTGCCAGACGTCTTGCCCGTTGTCTCCTTCCCGCCTTCCTTTGCGCGCACATTTTCATCAAAAGTACGAGGTACGAGGCAGATCACGGATAGAGTAATAGCCAATTCAATAAAAAAACTAAGGACGGCGTAGCAAACATTGCAAGTGTGCACGAAAACAATTACTTTCAATCCCACCTCGTGACACCCTGTGTGACAAGATAACGCAACCCAAATAGCGTGACATAAGCGCATATGTCTGTGTTTTTCGACTGCATTTCTTAAGCGAAACCCTGTGTTTTTGTGTATTGTCGGCAGAGAAAATACGAAAACAATTACTTTCAATACCACCTCGTGACACCCTGTGTGACATGATAACGCAACGCAAACAGCGTGACATAAGCGCATATGTCTGTGTATTTCGACTGCATTTCTCAAGCGAAACCCTGTGTTTTTGTATATTGTCGGCAGAGAAAATGAAAAGAGAGCTTTGAAACGTGAACTGGTATTTGAATCTCAAAGAAAACGAGCGCTCAAACTGAGGAAAACACTGCTTCTTTCGTGTTACAACGGTTAACCACGTTTCGGCAAACGGAAAGTAACATTAGTCTGTTATGACCTCTTAATGTCGATATGTATTCTCGTGGTTAACCGTTGAAACTCCTTATTTGCACCACGGCGCTGGAATTTTTCTCGCCAAGAATACGTATTGCGAAGCATTTTCTACATAGCGGAATCTTCTTTTGCCTTTTGTGAGGAATTAGCGCATAAAAAAGGAAAATTTTCCAGCGCACGGCCGTCGTCGATCACGTGTTATCCCGCTTTGCTTGTCGTCAGGTGAACTCCTGGGCCAAAGTAATTGCTGTTTTGGCGATGATACAAACTGGTGTGTCTATCTTGAAAACAATTTCTTTGGCATTCTGTGATTTACGAGCTGGGAAATGAAATAGTTGTCCGTCCAACATCAATAAACAATCATGAATAAATGGCAGGCGGTCATGTAAAATCATTACAAAAGTACATTCCTAACCTGGGCTAAGCTGTTCGACGCCTACCTACGCTAAAGGTTTGGATCAGTTAGGTTAGAAAAGGTCTCAAAAAATAAAAAAAACACATCTACATATAGGGCACAGCACAAACGGCTGGCCCATCATTTGTGAGGTTCATAACCTGTATATTGTTCACGTCCTTTCACTATAATGGCAAAGGTCAATGTCAAGAATATTGCATGTCCTCTCTGTTACTCTGCAGTACTTCATTCGCTTAAGTGAACCATTCACCAGAACAATTTTCATTGTACCTTAATGTTTCCATCCTTTTTCCACTATTGATAATACTTGTGAAAACATTACATCCGCAGCAACGGCATTGATCACAACACAAATCATTTCGTCTCGACCCGACAGGGTATCAG
Source organism: Porites lutea (assembly GCF_958299795.1). Lineage (NCBI taxonomy): Eukaryota > Metazoa > Cnidaria > Anthozoa > Scleractinia > Poritidae > Porites > Porites lutea. Next base: position 24,048,752 of record NC_133210.1, on the reverse strand, counting down.
GAACGCGCGCGGGAGTACAAGATTAAGTAATGACATACGCTTCGTACATTTTACTCTACGTTTACTACAAATCAGGACGAAACTCTATAAATTGATGTTTAAAAACAAGCAATTTGGCCCATAGAGTAACGTCATCGCACAAAAATTCAGCAGCGTCAAAAATCTAGCCGGAAAACACAGATACATATTTCAGACAATCAGGGACAAAAGTAGTTGACACACTTGTTTAAAACGGGTGCTTTTAACAAACATTGAATTCATTTATTATTTCGTTCCTTTTAAACGCCGTAAATCCCCCGACCCCCCGAATCAATGTTGTCTGAAGTAAAAAAAAGACTTGAGGGTCTAAAATTCAACATTGATTTTCGGGGGAAGGGGTTGGGGTAGACAGGGGGAGGGGAGAAGTATATCCACTATGTAAAAAGGGGCCATTTTACGGAAGTGTGTCAACACTTTTGTCCCTCATTGTAGGCGGCAAGAACGCGAACTGAGAAAACTAGAACTGGAAGCAGACCTGTTGAAGCAGAAAGAGGCTATTGAAGCCGCTAAGAGAGAGCATGAACTAGAGCTCGCTCGTTTAGCACAAGCCCGTAACGATACCGAACGTACTGAAGTGAGAGAGGATAGGGCCAAGGCACCCAAGCTTCCCTCATTTGTTGACGGCAAGGACGACTTGGATGCTTATCTACAACGATTTGAGAGATTCGCAACTACAGCTAAATGGGAGAAGACAGGATGGGCTTCGAAACTTAGTGCTCTTTTGTCTGGACGTGCCCTAGAGGTTTATTCGCGATTATCTGAGGAAGCAGCCCAAGATTATGATCGAGTGAAGACGGACACAGGTCCTTACTGACACCGGTAGATTTTTCGACTCGCTACCCTGAGGCTGTACCACTAAAGAAAATTGATACCGAGACTGTAGCGGAGGCATTGGTAGATATCTTCAGCTGTCTAGGAGTACCCGAAGAGATCCTGAGTGATCTGGACACACAATTTGTTTCGGATTGCATGAGAGAAGTCACTCGCCTACTAAGCATTAAACAGCTTACAACAACACCCTATCACCCGATGTGTAACGGTTTGACGGAGAAGTTTAACGGAACGATGAAGTCTATGCTGAAGAGACTGTGTAGTGAGCAGCCAAGACAGGGGCATCGCTACATAAACCCACTGTTGTTTGCTTATCGTGAAGTCCCCCAAGAGTCCACTGGTTTTTCGCTGTTCGAGCTGTTATATGGAAGAGCTGTTAGAGGACCAATGACTATACTCAAACAGCTGTGGACGAAAGAAGTTGAGGAGCCTGAAGTAGAGAACAGTTACCAGTACGTTTTCGAGTTGCGAGAGAAGTTAGAAGATACCCTTAAGCTCGCCCATAGTGAATTGGAGAAAGCCCAGCAGAAAGGAAAGCACTATTACGACCGCAAGTCTAAGGTTAGGAAGTTTCAACCAGGTGAGAAAGTGCTTGTGCTGCTACCTACCGACCATAACAACTTACTTATGCAGTGGAAAGGTCCCTTTGAAGTCAGTTCAGTAGTAGGTCTCAATGACTACAAAGTGAAAGTAAAAGGCAAAGAGAAAGTTTACCACGCTAACCTACTTAAAAAGTATTTTGAGCGAGAGGAGACTACAGTCGAAGGAGCAGTAGCTGTTGGAGCAGGCGCTACGAGTATAGACGATGCTGTCGACTGTGCAGCTAAAGTTGATGAAGCAGAGGAAGAAGAGGTTGATTTCTTAGAGCTTGGTGGATACGTGGCCAAGGAGTCAGTCGAGGACGTTTAAACTGGACCGAATCTTACGGACGAGCAACGAACTGAATTTACGGATCTGGCTAAACAGTTCACGAATTTGTTTTTTGAAGCGCCAGGTACCACAGATCTCGTTTAGCATCATATTAAACTCACCTCAGACGAGCCAGTTAGATCAAGACCTTACCCTGTGCCTTACAGCATGAGAGAATCACTGAGAAAAGATATCGCTGACATGATCAAAATGGGAGTTATTAGAGAGTCCAGTTCTCCGTACTCGTCACCTGTTGTAGTGGTGAAGAAAAAAGACAACACAAACCGCGTGTGCGTTGATTATCGGAAATTAAATAAACTAACTGTATTTGATCCTGAGCCTATGCCAACTGCTGAACACTTGTTCCAGAAGCTTAGTGGAGATAAATTCTTTTCAAAAATTGACCTTAGGAAGGGATACTGGCAGATAGCTATACCAGAGGAGGACATACCGAAAACTGCGTTCGTAACACCTGACGGGTCGTACGAGTTCTTGAAGATGCTGTTTGGAATGATTAACTCGGCGGCAACACTGAAGCGCGAAATGAAGAAATTGATAGAAGATCTAGATGATGTCGACTTCTACTGGGATGATATATTGGTTCACACCCGTACGTGGGAAGAACATATTAGAGCCCTCGGAGAGCTGTTTTCGCGCCTTGTACAAGCTGGGTTGACTATTAGACCTACCAAGTGCCTATTCGGAGTAAACAGTGTGGATTTCCTAGGCCACCGACTGGAGCAAGGAATAATTGGTCTACATCAGGATAACGTGGAGAAAATTAAAGATGCCCCAAGGCCAAGCACAAAGAAACAGGTGCGGTCATTTATGGGTCTAGCAGGATACTACAAAGATGTCATACCCAACTTCGCAGCGATCGCAGCGCCCTTATCTGATCTCACACGGCAAGGCCAACCCAATAAAGTTGAGTGGAGTGAAGCACAAGAAAAAGCCTACCAAACAATCAAGTCCTACCTAACAAGCGAACCTATTCTACATCTCCCCGATCCAGCCAAAACTTATTTCTTACGGACGGACGCTTCCAACAATGGAATTGGTGCAGTATTGATGCAAAGGCACGGTGAGAAATTATTCCCTGTTTGTTATGCAAGCAAGAAATTGTCAAGTGCGGAGCGCAACTACTCTACAATCGAGAAAGAGTGTCTAGCGATTGTATGGGGAATCAAGAGATTTTATCTATATCTGTACGGTGTACCTTTTGTGCTGCAGACAGACCACGAGCCGCTGAAGTACATGGACAGCGCAAAATATACCAACGCACGACTAATGCGATGGGCCATGTTTCTACAAAGTTACAATTTCAAGGTGGAAGCCATCAAAGGATCAGAGAATGTTGGAGCGGATTATCTTAGTCGAGTGGAAGAGTAACGTGAGAGACACTGGACTACCCCTGTTGTATATTAGCTTAAAATTTTTCTATCGTATTGGAAATTTAGGAAATTTCTTCTGAAAGGGGGTTATGTTACGAAAAATTGTTTATCAAGTTAATTGAAGTTGGCGGAGGCCGTGTAAGTTTAACGAGTTGCGTGCTGTTGTGGAGTTTTACTCAGTGGAAACTACGTTCATTCTTGGAATAAATCTTCTTGTTACTGTTCCGACAACACTGCGTTCAGTTTGGTTTGCAAGCTACTCGTCCTCTAAAAGATTACCCGCGTAACAGTAGCAATTTGAACCCCTGACTACAGATCTCACGCAATTTGTTGATAAAACCCGACATGATTTAAAATTAAACGGTGTGCATAGTTGAACTCACTAGACTCGTTTTGTTGTAGATGTCTTCTTGATGCACATCCCTTGCCATTCCAAAATCTGTCACCTTACATTTCTCTCCTTCACCAACCAGAATATTTCTTGCGGCCAAGTCACGATGGATAATCTACATGACAAAAAATTTTTATAAAGGCTCTTTCAAAAATCGGATGAAGATAAAAATAATATTCTTTTCAAAGTTGTGCTTAGGGCCTCCTCACATGAGCTGGGTTTCCAAGATCTCGCTTATTTACCTCTAACTTCAATGTGTTCATATGAGAGGGTGGGCTGGCTCGGTTCCCCAGATCTCGCGCGCGGTTTTTCCAACAAGGATTTTGGAAACCGGGCTTAAATTTCACATTTGAACCGGGCTCATCTGAAGAGGCCAGTTAAGTTGATAAGTTTTTATCATGAAAATTCGTTGAAGACAATCGCTTGATATAGAAAAAAGGAATCCTATCCAATACGGAAAGAAGCTTTTTTTCTTTTACAAACCACACCCTGAATTTAAAATTTGTAGTTGCTAGAGACGATAGAGGAAACCATTTTTGTACTAATTTGAGGAAAAAAGATGCGATGGTACTTTTTGTTCTATTTTGAGTAACCGCGAAGAAAGGTCATTGCTAGAGAAAGTTATTAGCAAGACAAACATCTTCCTGATTGCGCTGCGCCTGGTGTAAGTTCCCTATGGTGCCTAATGTGAGATGTCGTGAGATGGTACCTCCTTGTTCACCTTCGAAACTCTGTGTTTCTTTCATACTCGCCTAATAGAGCAGTCTCTTTTATGAGTATGGCAAGGACTGCTCCTATTACACCTCTCACACAATATATTGCGTATGACGAGGAACGCAAGTGGAGCACCTTGCTCAACTTGATCAGAAAAGACTGGTACCTATGGCCACATGTGCTGCTGGTCACAAACTCACACAACGAGCTTGGACCCTTCACACCCACGGGATAGGTATCTCTGGACAACATCGTTTATGTAACTTTTTTGGTAGATTTATTTGAGATTTATATATTCATTACGTGATATTCATTATTTGAGTATATGTTTTGTTTAGAATTGGGCAAGGTTTGTAAGACTAACACTTAAGCTTCTAATTAAGCCTTGAGTGCTCAATCGTATGTTCCATAAAGGTTTATCTTGTAGATAAATGTTAATAATATAATATCTTTCAGTTCCAATATCAGTTCTCAATTCAAATTATTACTTCTAGTTGAAATCACATTTAAAGCAAACCTTTTTTGAGGATAAGTAACACATTCCATCCGCGACCTGCCAAGCGAATTTCATTAACTGTTCTGCTGTAAGATTGGTCTGTGGCTTCATATCCGGGTCCTTAAAGTACGTGTCGTTCAGTCCTCGACTCTTCCTCAAGTAGCCCAGTAGGTCACCGTAAGGGACATACTCAATTAAAACCAACAACGGCTCTATTGTAACCAATATAATAAGAAATCTTCAAACCTGAGTTCCCACTTATGACATATCATTAGAAAATTCTCCGATTTACTCTCCGAGCAAATATTAATGATTTTGTTCGCACGAAGGGACATAGAATGAAGTTAGTACCTTTCAATGAAGATTATAAAAACTGCGACAATACAAAATCTAACTGGAGGTATGATCATCGCAGGTTTGATGCAATTTAGGGACAGAAGCGAAGGCCGAAAATAAAAAGCCCTGAATTGCAGTGAAACCCCGCTTTACAGACATCCCCTAAATGCGGACACTTTATTATTACGGGCAGTTTGCTATGTCCCTGGGGAAGGAAAGCCCTCAGCTAATACGGACACTTTCCATGCTCCCCTCAGTGTCCATATAAATTTAAACTGGGTTTAACCGCAACATTACTTCATTTTCTTTGAAACCTTGCAATATTTCTTTCAAACATGCTTAAAAAATGTAGCAAGTCATATGTTCATTTGGAAATCAATTTACTGACATTTCTATTAGTTTATGTTCTCTTTGTTTGACTTTGTTCAACTCAGTGATATATCCATTCTAATATTTTCTGCCTATTAAATTGTTCCATATGGCAAACATCATGGAGAACATACTGTGTTCCAAAACAATGGAACGGCGGCCACGTTGGTGTACCAAACTTGTTCCGTGGGAATAATTGAATACTTTTGTTATGTAAACGTTTGCTTTTATTCTAATTAACGTGTTCCTATAACTTCTGGCCATATTAGTTAAAACGCTCCATCATTCGAATCATTGGCAATATACAATCACCAGAAAAACTTATATGCCACAAATTTCAAGAAATTGAAACGTTACTCTTTTCACACATCCCTTACCGGTTTCTGTGACGCAGCCCAACAGCTTGACCACGTGGGGATGAGGTTTTAGTTTTTTCATCACGTCAAGTTCTGACAGAAGGTCCTTTTTATCTGAAGCCGGAGCATTTGCTAAAAAGAAGAACCCCAAAAAAATTCTCAATTTTTTTACCCTTACTTTATTACGGTAATCGTTTTGCCGCAGTGAGCTTTTTTCAGTGTTCTCTGTCCACTTGGTCTTTTTTGTTTTGTTTGCATCGAAACCATCCAACTGAACGAGATATCTTCTAAGTATAGTGTACTGACATACCTTTGGACTCAACCTTACCCAAATCTCCATTTATTAGTCATAGTACACCGAATTACACTACACCTTTAAGCATTTTTACTGCTACTGTCAAAGTATCCTGGCCACCACGCATGTCGTTTACTGTCGCCTTGGCAACTTGTGAAAAAGCTCCTTTACCAATGACTTTAACTATGTTGACCTGTCTGCGACTGATCTCCCAGCTTCTCGTTGAGGGATGAAGTGGCATGCAATCTGCACTTGCTGTGGATGCATGGGTCGGGGCTTCAAACGTTCGCTCCACATCGAAGGATTGTGTATCAGCCTCTACTTTAACAGCAATGGGATTCTATTGTCAAACATTGTGAGACAAGATTCAGCAGTACAACAACAACGCTCAACTGTAAAGTGCCTTTTTTAAAGTGATCGACAAATGATTGAATGAATCAAATGAATTAGTACGCTGTGCAACTCTTTGTTTTAAATATCATAATGAAAAATATCGCAAAGAAATGTTCTGAGTTCATAGGGAGAGTCCAATCAAGCTTTCGGTCATTCGCTAAAAAAAGAGAAGAGAACCTCAGGAATATATTCTCCAGGCAACGATACTTTGCTTTGCTCTGGCCTATTTCATGACCTGAGGTTAGGCGTAGGCGCATCTCGCGTTAGAATATAGAGTTTGACAAGGCAAAACGACAGGGTTTTTTTCTATCCCCCCCCCTCCCTCCATCCACCCCACCACCACTGGTTCATTCTCATCGGGCCCAAAATTCCATAAGTTGTGCACAAATGCCCTTAGCAATAACGTATTAACTTGCCATCACTAGAAGATCTCCGCATCTTAGACAATTTCTGTTGACAAGAAAGTAAATAGTACTCAAAAAACGTTTAGTCTAAAATTTGTGCCAGCGAGACGCTATTAAGCTTTTCTCGATCTGCCTGTAAGTCACATAACCTTTAATTGCCTATGATATTACCCTTATTATAAACAATCTTTGCTGAGATTGGACTTAAACACCCCGATACTGGTGGTACATGTTAGGAAGGGAATGGTAAAGTTAAAACATTTATAAGAGATGTAAGGTCTCACTTGATTCCATCCACCAAACTGACATCCTCCTCTCACAAGACATTTCACTTTTCTTATATGAAATTTCTTGATCAAATGTTCATAAAAGTCAAAGTGTCTTCAATTTTTAAGGAAAAAACAATTCAGGATAGAATGAGTAGGATTCGAACTCGGAGCATCCGATCTGGAGTGCATCACTCTAACCCCTACACCACCGAGAATTTGGTGACGAATACCAGTTTGATTTAAATATATAACCCTAACCCTAACCCAAACCCTAACCCTAACCCTACTTTGTGTACGAGTCATTAATGTGTCAACGTCAGTTTGGCGGATGGAATTAAGTGTAGGCCGAGATGTAAGGCTCAACTTTTATTTTGGATTCCTAATAGTTCCGGAAACATAAAGTACAACCTTACATCCCACGGTAAGGTAAAACAGCAGTAAGTCACCTGGGTTGCTGCAAATTGTAGCGTCAGTGACTGTAGTATAGCTAAATTCTTCCCAAACAAGTTTTCTGCTGAAAAACTGCATACATTATCTCTCTATATTTTCGCAGGGGGGATGAATCCGAGAAAACTATAATGATAATAATAAGGAAAGTTACTTACTTTCTTTGTGGTAACTTTTCTGAAACAAAAATATGTTCAGTCATGTTAGGTTTTTAAACACTTTGACAACTAGTTATTGACAAATCTCTGGAGCTCAATACAAATTAAAATACAGGATGTGAGTATCTTTAGTCCTCGCAGCATTTACCAAGCCTTTCAGGGTTTTTTTGTCTTACGCATTCACGTCTACTACATCCAGTTTGTCTTTTTCTTTTGTAATAACCATAATGATAACGTAACATACGAAATTATGGCCGCACTCACTGTGCAGTAGTATCTGATATTCTAGATTTTTAACTAAAAAAATCCAGTATTAAAGCGAAACGACGGTCTAAGAATTGAAAAAATCTGAACGCCTTGCAAAAGAAACTGGGCTTATACCAACTGCTGAATGGGTCATGAAGGGGTTGATATCAATTGGGACTTTAGTCCTGTATCATCTCCTGTCAGCATGTTGAGTCACCGTGCCTAATTCAATGAAGAATTAGAAACAAGCCCAATCCTTTTAATATAAAAACCCACTAACCTGAACGGGTGCACATTCGGCAGACGACGAATATCAGAATAAGATTACTTATTAACAAAAGACAGATGATGGTGATATAAACAGCATGAAGAACTTCCTTTTGATTACCACACGAGAAACCTAAAACGAAATGTTTGCTGTTAGTTGTAAGCAATAGCGCAGCGACTGATACATATGCACTATCCTAATGCTACAAGTAGAAAGAGGGGATACAGAAGATAGTATCCAAAGGCCTGCGAACCGTCTGTATTTTATTAAGCTGATTAATTTGGCTATTAATTTGGTCGAGCATGTTGATTTCAGTGACTCGAGAGTGGCGCTACTGTGGGCTGGTTTATAAGTTTTTCCTAATAAATAACATAGAGTTAAAGTCTTCGTTTGTCCGGTGCCGAAAATATCACAAGTCATGATCAAATGGCGCCGCCGAGCTTCACATCTCGGTAGATTTACTTTCTGGCACAACGGCCGCCGGGCTACACAACTCGGTAGATTTACTTTGTGGCACAACGGCCACCGAACTAAGCCCGGTTTGATGCATGCACCAGGAGTCGCAGACATTTTCCAAAGACAGTGACGAACCATGCTGAAAAATATGAAGGCTTAATCCAAAGTAAAATTTAACAGCAAACTTCTGAAAGATGAACGCTTTGGACGATTCAGCAAACACAGATCGATGTACGCTTTACGAAGATTCAGCAAACTTTTTAAAAGATGAACGCTTTACGAAGACAGAATATCAGACCTCAGCAAACCTTTGAAAGATGAACGCCGAGGAAACAAGAATCACCACATGAGTTAGCGCGTCAAAGTGAGGCAAAACTTAAGCAAGCGCCTCATAGCGAGGCAAATGTGTGTCGACGACGACGACGAAAAGGCAATCTCAAAAAACCTCCCTTATTAATTACACAGGAAACCCAATAATGCACATAACACCCAACACAAATTAGGGGTTGCGTTCTCGTACCTCGAACGTAATTAAACAAGAAAGATGATAAGACAAAACCTGCTATACAAGGAGGACGTGTGTAAAAATTGCGTATCGCTAATTTAAGTAATTTCGCAATCGAAATGAAGGTTTTTAATGTTGGTTTAAAAACATTAAGGGATGTTAATTGCCGAACCTCCAGAGGCAAGCTGTTCCGCAACACACTTCCGCAGTGACGAACATTTCGTATTACATTCGGTTGAGGTAACAGTTGATCGTTAACGTAACATTGTTAGCCTAAGCAACAGATGGTCCTTTACATCGGCGACATTTTTTGCTGCCTTCGCCCCCACTTTTGCTAAAAATGCCTAAGGGAGATAATATGCCCGGGGAGGGGGGGGAGAGGTTAATTTTTGCTGGGTATGTGCCGCTGGCCTCTCAGAGCCCGTACCCGATTATAGTCTATTCTGTGGCCAATTATAGACCCCATCTTAGTCACTTTTGGGAAAATATGTAATTTTCGCGATCCCAACTTAGTCACTTTCTAATTATACGAACTTACCCATTTTTTAGATTGAATGAAGGAACACTTTACTTTTCATCTACAGTAGAAACATTCTGGTATGTTTGCTAACCGTACATATAAAGAACTTTCTTACTCCCAAAAATCCGAAAATGTGCGACCTCATTCTAGTAACTGTATTGAAAATGCGGCCCCATTATAGTCAGTCCAGTCGTGAAATAGACTACGAGCAGTCTCTCTTTTTTTCCTTGGTCCGTCGAGCAAAACGCGCTCGCGGGCGTGCAATCCCCTTGCTAAATCTGAAGAAAAAGAGAGACTGCTCGCAGTCTAGTCGTGAAAATGCAACCCCATCCAACGGCACATCCCCATTAGCCTCTTACAAGGAACTATCCGGCGCCCCCCGGGATAATATGACATCAGTGCTCTAAAACACTGGGCATTGTTGTCCTTTTCGCTTGATTGATAATTTGTGTAAGCTTACTTACTCGTTGTTGAAGGCCGAGGAGGATGCATTGCTGAAAAAATACGAGAAAATAAAACTGAATTGAAAGTTGGTTTCAAAACAATAAACCTATTGTAATAAACACAAACGTCAGTGTTATCAGCACGGGGTTTTTATTTGCAGGGCTTTCGGGCGTGAATACCGCTAAAGGTCCTTAACGCGAGCCCCAACCCTTAAATGACCGTAAGTCTACCGTAAGCTTCAGCGTAGTGTTCCTTTTCGCTTGATTGATAATTTGTGTAAGCTTACTTACTCGTTGTTGAAAGCAGAGGAGGATGCATTGCTGAAAAAATACGAGAAAGTAGAACTGAATTAAAATTTGGTTTCAATACAATAAACCTATTGTAATAAACACGAACGTCAGTGTTATCAGCACAGGATTTTATTTGCAGGGCTTTCGGGCGTGACTACCGCTAAAGGTCCTTAACTCGAGCCCCAACCCTTAAATCTACCGCAAACTTTCGATTTTTAAGCCCCTACCTACGTTGTATAAGCTCCCCCATTTATAATGGACAGCTACGAGCTCTAAACAAAAAAAAATGCATCCTGTTATAAGCCCTGTTATAAATTGGCAAATTGGTGACGAATTTACTCTCTTTGGATAAATAAATTGGCTTTTGTGATAAAAGATAAACATACTTTATTTTCTTACAAATAATTATTTAAGCTTAAATTTTGGCATTTAAAATGATGTTTCCTCTCATAATTTTTTATTGAAGTGTGATGGACAGTCATTCCAGACGTGAAGTGTTAAATATTTCATATGAAATTGCATGATTTCTTTTCTTAAACCCGTCACCAATTTGTCAATTATTTAAGATTTTAAGAAAAATGGTCTCTTGACATAGCAAGTGACTTACCAACACAATATTTGTACTTTAAAATGTTAATGACCCTAAGTTCTTTATGTTTACTAAATTTTAATTAATTTCCTTCCGCTTTGCCGAAGATTTAGCCAATATAAATCATTTTCCACAGGTAGACCCATCTAGGCTGTTCACAGTCCTAGTTTTTCCGTAAGATCGTCGAGATCGAGCGCTTTTGCGTTACGGGCTGCCATCTTGCATGAGTGTCAAAACTACTTAGTAGAGTAATCCCGACGCCTTCGAAAAGAAGGATAATGGATAGTAAAAACAAACGCAGTCAGTATTGTGCGAAATTGACGGTTTTTACACCCGGCTGATAGAAACGTCTCTGACAGTGAAAGAACCTGAGCAGATAAACTGTAAGAAATGCAGATAAGGAATGAAATCAAGATGATGTAACGTTGAAATTGCCATTATTTTCTGGTGACTGCGGTGAGAATTTTCATTGGGGTTGCTGTCTTGGTTGGTCTCATCGTCAAGCTCAGTCCCTGAGCTAACTTGCCATGGGGTGGGAAGGGGCCTCCATGTCAATCCCTAGAAGGGGAGGGTGTTGCAAAAGCGTGGTATGATCCGTTAGTCTCTCTGGAGACTCAGCTCATTGATCATCTGTCAGCCGTCAGTTTGTCATCCCAAATTCTTTAAATGTTTCAGGCCGATTGGCCAATGAAAGGATTCCCCTCACCCACGTGCTCGGCTGCGAGGCCGTGTCAGGTCTGTGGGGTGATGTGGCCTTGAATGCTCTGCTTAGGGCTAACTTAAGTCTTAAGCTGCCTCTGTCGAGTAGAGCCGGCTTAAAGCAGATAGAGATGGCCGGGTTGAGAATATCTTTTTGATGGAGATGAATTCAATGTTTCTTTACTAGCCAGGAACCAAGAGTAGAGCCACCTTAAAAGGCTAATGGGTAAGAGCTGAGTTTCTTTACAATATTTACTTTTTTTAAGTCAAGTTAAGCAGTGTTACCTAGAGTTTCCAGCTGGTGCGGCCAGAAGATGTCATTGAATGGTGACGGGAGAGCAGAAATGAGGCGAAACTGGATCCGGAGGTGGCCTCCTTCTTCGAAAACACAGGATTTCTGGCCAACATTGTTTGCAAAGAATTCTATTAATCTTTCAAAATGTGCTATTTTCAAGTGGCAAACGACGTCTTTTCAGGACATTTGTCATCAAAGAAAGCTGCTTATTTCCCAGAATATCCTAGCCGGATTTTTTAAAACGTTACCGTGAAATGGACCTTTTGCATCCAACAGTTTTTTCAAAGGAGCAATTATAAAAACTAAGAGCGCAACCATTTTTTTTTCTCTTCTCCTCCTTTCTTCCTCCTTGCTCTTGCTTTTTCTCCTTTCCTTTTCCTTCGTTAGTGTGATTTTTGAGCTTATAAGGCCCAAAAAAACTGCCTTTTGAAGCCTTTTCACTCAATGACTGAAAATTTCGTTAGGTTGGTTCTCAAAAAATAGGCTAGATATATCTGTCTGAGTTCCTTAAAACGTGGCCACTAGGTTTTCGCTTGGTTCCGGGCGCAGCCCTGCTCTGCGCCACTGCGGTCTCCAAAAAGGTAAAGGGCTTGGCGTCTTTGACGGCACGGGTGGACCCAGGGACTGCCCTAAAGGTGGATGGGTGGCTCAGGATTGGGGGCAAAACTAGAGGGGTAGGGAGGGAGCTCTTTTGACACATTCTCTTGTAAAGAGCAGAGTTTACTAGACGCTTTGACTGGCATCTTGTGTTTACTTTGCCCGAGCTAGCTGAATCAGGCGTCTGCTGCGTCACCAGGGGGAGGCGCAGGCAGTAACCCAGTGTCCCTGGTGGGCAGGGTGAAATTCTTCGTACTTAGCTGAGGACCTGTAGACACTCACTGAAGCCATGTTCACATAAATTCAGTCAGATATAATGCAACGTTCAAATTACACGTAAAATCTTTATCATCATTACCGTAATCCTCATCGTCATCGTATTATTATTATTTTAGTGTACCAACTCTGAGGAGCTCATACTGTCTAAAATAGACCAATCTTATGCATGAAAGTGAAACGAAATATCCAAGTTCTTTTACCAAAGAGGTAGGGAAACCTGTTCGCTTTTTTTCTTGAACAAAATACACGTATCACTTTTTTCCCTCTTATAGCACTTTGAAATATATACTATTAGTTTGCAAAGATGTCGAATTAAAAGATATAACTTGAAGTGTAATCTATCCAAAACATTTAAAACGGACTTTTCCTTTAAGCTAGAATCGCCAACTTCAGGTTGTAAACGGTTTACTGATTTTCAGTGTGCTCTTTGCACTGTCACTTGACATTTTCTTCAGTTGATTTGGAGTTTGTTTTCTCAGCGAAGGAGATAATAAAAAGATAATCAATGATATTTTGATATCTCACAGTGAACTGGATATTAAATTACACTTGATAGATTGGTATTTCCGTGCAATTTGAGGTGGAATTTATATTATAAGTCAAGTTGTAAGTTCCCCTTTAGTATCCCTATCACGTTTGATGGTTTGTCAGCTTTGTTAAAAATAAACTAATGGTAACTACTGGATTGACTTGGAGCTTGACATACTTGTATTAAGGAGCTGTCTATCAACTCTGATATTCAGTCCCAATATGCCATCTTTGATAGCATCTTCCAAAGGCTTCAAGGGCTCGCTGATGTTTCTTTCAAATCGTAGGCGAACAACAGCAATGGTACTTCCTTCTCTGAAAATAAAATATATCTTAGGGCCCGTTTACATGGGGGTGGGTGACCCCAGGTTGGTGAGGTGACCAGTTTAGGTGGGACAAAAAGTAAAATTGCCATCCCTTGGTGCCCTTTCTGACGAGTATTGAGTGCTTCCAGAGCACTTAAAGAAAAACAAAAATGGTATGCAATTGCAGTGTTTTCGCGGTTAATGCTCTCCTATTACCCTTCACCTTAACCCCCCTCCCCCCCCCGCTGGCAAATGAAGATGAGAACTTAGCATCGATCGCGGTTTAAGTTAGCCTGATTCTCAGGCGTCCGAGGTCTTTCGCGGCCGAGAGGGAGAGGAGCGAAAGGGACCGCGAACGACCTCGGACGTCTGAGAATCAGGCTAGGTTTAAGCATGTTTTAGCTTGTTTTTAAAACAACAAATTTTTTGAATGAATGATGAATCTGTTATTGGCATAGATAAGGCTTTCGTATGATCTGCGAAATTGTGCAGATCTCCCCTTTATCTCATCATTATCATACTAATGTCCATCCAGTAATTGCTAAATATACTTCCATATTTAACAAGGTTAAAAACCGACTGTGATTAGTATATAACGGATGTAATTAACAAATTAAAGAAGTTTCAATTCTTTTCCAATGCCCTCCAGCTATCATTTATTCGGATACAGTTTTCTTCTGTTTTTTTTTTCTTTCCTTTAACAATTACACGATTGTATGTCAACGATAAACTGTTACATATGTCATATATACCTGAATTCCACAATAGTTATACCATATAGTTGCTTTTCGGTATTTTGAGATAGGGTGTAGATTTTCGCAATCTGTTAAAGAAACAGGTGAATTTCCTTCAATACATTTGATGGCAGACTGATTAAAGACAGACACCCTGTTGAAGCCACAGATGTAATAAAATCCTTACATGTAAATCCTGGAAGTTCACAGCATTATTACTCAAGTAGATATGTGCAGTTTTTCCAGTCCTAAGTGTCCTTAATTAGCAGGGGTTTTTGGGTATTTTGTTTGGTGTGGGTTTCCCATCATTTCAGCTTGTAAGTAACCTGAAGAGCGAGGAATTATTCAGTCATTGCTTAATTCTGTATTTCTCGGTTATTGAGTAAATGAAAATGGAAAGTACACACGAAAAAAGGGTAATTGACTTACTTCTGATGTGACGTCTGATTTTAAGGTTTTATACTCAATTGTACTGGAGTTGTTAAACGCTTGTATCCATCTGATGCTTGTTATTTTAATTCCAAATTCATGATCCTCACACTGGTTTTCTGGACCTGTCAAACGTAGGCATAAATAGAGATAAATAATTATATTTACTTAAAAAATTAGAACCAAGCTATGAGAATTGCTTTACCTACAAAATACCTCAACTGAATATGTTAACCCTCGGACGTACAAGGGGGAGGGGAGTGGATGCCCCCCCCCCCCCCCCCTCATAAGGTTTTTCTGAGTTTTTTCCTAGAGGATAAAATATCAGTACCTGACGTTTTCAGTAGTTGTTCATTCATCCCTCGCACACATTTTCAGACAAGTTTAGTGATGGTCAGTTGCTACGGTTACGAGATGTGACGTCATAAGTAGCAAGTGGTCAAGCCATTTTTGGGTGAAAATATACGTTTTTTCTACTTCTTTCAATCCTACGGCTAAAAACATGCAAAATGCTTATTTATGTGTTATTTTTCATGTAAAGCACAAAAAATTATCATTTCTCGCGGTTTTAACCTGATTTCTAGTTCTTGGTAATATATAGATTTAGCCAGGGCTAAAAGCGAAGCTCTCGACAACATTTATAGTTTGTTCAAACAAAATATGAAATCGTGTAATGCTAAGCGGCGAAGGCAACGCCGGAGAACGGTGAAAAAACAACAATAGGTCTAATTAGCAAAAAAGCAACTTTGCACGTGCAGCACACTTTTTTTGTACATTTCTTTGCCGTTGTTTTGCACGACTACGACTCTCTGTCTTTCTGTTGCTCTATATTTCAAATTTGTGGACATGATAATTAATCTAAGCTTAATACTTAAGAAAACACGGATACTGAAACAATTTCCGCTTTCCGGTTTCGTCTTTATTGACTCTTTAGCTGCCTCTGCTTTACAAGAAGCGGGTGGTTATGCGATTTCCCGCCAAAATAACCTCGAGTTGCATTTGGGTTGCCATACCTGTTGATTGAGTTATTTTACATTGGTATGCCTGTGGTGCGGACGGACGGTCGGGCGTACGGTCACGTGATTACCAAATTTTTTCGAATGGGTAGATTACCACATTTTCTTACCCATGGTGCTCCGCTAAAATCCAAGATGGCGGCCAAGATGGCAACCATTTTTGGTGACGTCATAGGCCTCCAGCAGCGCCAACACCCCTAAAATATACCTCGTCTTGTTAAGACCATCAAAGGCTTTCCACTAAAGATAAAATCGTTTCAAAATACTGCAACATATCAAAAACTCCGGGGAGAGGTTCCATCCACCCTCTCTCCCCCGCTTGTGCCAAGGTGGGAGTATGAGTTTGCGTGTACGTCCGAGGGTTCATTCTTTAAATATAAACCTGTCTGTGATACTATTCCCGTCCGAGGGTTCATTCTTTAAATATAAACCTGTCTGTGATACTATAAACTGATAACAGCCCCCAAAGTATCTTTCTGGCAGGCAACTGCAGGGCGTTTCAAAAATCGCCCCACGTTTAAAAAGGAATTCCAAGACAGTCTTAGATTCGAGGATTCCCGATTTTAGGTACTGGATTTCGGATTCTTTGTCATTGGAAGTTGGATTCCGGATTCCAATCGTTGGCGGGATTCCTGTTTCCTTCAGCTGTATTCCGGATTCCAAATTGCAAGATTCCTGGATTCCAAACCAAAAATTCCTGGATTCCCAATTCCACAAGCCAAAATTTCCCGGTTTCTGGAATCGAGAATCCCTTATATGGGACGACAATGAATGCTAAGCTTTGCCAAAAGTAATAACACAAAAATGGGCTAATAAATGTCTTTCAACTATACGTTTAATTCAATGCCTGCCCTCTGTCTCACATGAAAAGATAGAATAGTTTCTGATCCACGCTGAACTGAATAACGTGACTCATCAGTTTTTTTAAGAACCAGT